>NC_080560.1:42851000-43189000 GCF_030253575.1 Rhododendron vialii
TGGAGCCAGGATATGGATTTAACTTTATACTATATAGTATACTAGTAGCATAAAGCCCGTGCTATGCACGGAGTAGATTTAAAAACCCGAACAAATAAAAAATCGCACTCTATTCGTTCACGGATTTATTTAGTAATTCAAAAACAAACTATCTAAAATACTTGAGCGTAAAGGCCAAAGGAGAAAAAAAACCCCGTATTTTTATCTACATAATTGGAGTTACCATAATTGGAGTAAATTGATTTCCTGATTTGTAAAGAATATTGATAAGCACCCAATATTGTAGATAGTTGGTGCGCTTAGTCCCGTTTTATGTTGCATTAATTTGCGTTTATTTAGCTTTTATTAAGGTTTTGCACGTAAGGTTCGTTTGAGGATGTTTCAGGTTTTACGCCCCTATCAAGGGTGATTTTGATGCCTTGGACATGCCTCAGGGGAGTCCAAGTTTCCAAGGCCAAGTGGCGAAGGGCCACCGTTCTCCAATGATCAAGATATTAGGAAGCATCGGGTGCCAAGCCTTGAAGCTAGAAGCCAATTCTGGAGTTAAGCTTCGGGTATCCATACAACCGTTTTGGTTGTATCCATACGGTGGCCTTATATTTTGGACAGCTTCCTGCGTATCCATACACTATTCTGGTTGTATCCATACAGCTCTTCTACGGAGCATTTCCAACACAAGCTTAACAGCTCGGTATCCGTACAACCGTTTTGATTGTATGGATACAGTTGGCTTTCCGACAGATTTTTCTGCTTTTTGAACTTTCCATTTATGGAATAGTTGCTACTTTTGGAAAGTGCTATGATTTTTGTTATGAGAGAAGGGTTGGATTGTATAAATATCACACACACTCTCTCTCTCATTCATTACCTTGATGCATTTTACTTTAAGTCTTTTAATTCCAAAAATTCCTCCATAGCTTTTCAAGCTTTTCAAGTTGTAATTTCTCAAGAACACATTAAGGTATTTACATTACGTTAATTTCTCATGTATTAAAGTTGTTCGTAAGCTTTGGATCCTTTATAAAATCAAGTTTATTTCCGGTTCTATTGGTTAAAAAATGTTTGTCAATTCTAGCATGCTTTCTAGTCTTTTTAATATGCATGAGTAGTTGATTAGGCTTGGCCACGGAGTGATTAATGCCCTGTGACTTACGTTAGTCTTGCCTTTCTCAACTAAATACTTGAGGTTCGGTATGGAAAATGAGCGTGGTTCGCTTTTTATGTAACAAAACTTATCGATGTTAACCTCCGGTGATCATATGCTTGCACATATGGTTTCGTGAGCTATGTCTCGCCTCGTGTTTGCCAAGAGAATAAAAGAGCTTGCTTGTTCTCCATACTTAATTTCTAGTCTTTAATGGTTTCATAGCAAAATCTCCCGGTTGATAGCCTATACCGTGCGATTCAACCGTGTTTTCGTTGAGAATGGTTCAATGACCTAAGTTTCAGGCGTTAAAAACTCCAACGCCTTGCCGCTTGTTTAATCTAGTTAAAACTCATTTCTAGTGTTTTTCATAAGAGCATTTTTCACCTTTCACAGCAAAACCAAAAGTTGGCCGTCTAAACGCCACAAACCCTTACATCTAAAAATCCTAGCAAGCTTTAAAGACCATCCCTGTGGGAACGATACCGGACTTCCGGATATTATGCTGACAACGACCTAGCCCTACGCTCGGGGTAAATCAACATATTTCAACGGTTAGGTTGGGACGAAGCAAATATATCTACATACTATTCTACTACATACCCGTATCATCTATAGTGGGAGATTGGGATGACCATATTTGGATAATTGATATTCTAATTAGTGAATTATATGATACATGGTTCTATCGTTACTATATTCATTTCTTCTCCTTTTTTCTTTTTTTCTTTTTGAATTTATCTCTCAATACCATATCCTGATTTGTGTAACATGTGATTTGGCTAATTTATTCTTTTTTCTCGGTGTGAGGAAAATCATTAGTTTGAATATAAACAAAAATATTGCCTTAAAAAGAAAAATACCATTAAAATGAAGAGACACGTGTCGCATTCATAGGCCTTTCCCTACTGACCACTTTGCTTTGCTTCTACTGGGACGGTGGAACCCACCGTCCATCTTGTACTTTATATATAGAGACTTTTATTTATTTAGTTTGTGTGAAATAAGAATAAATGTGAGGTGCCATTATCATCCCCATAACGTATAAATGCGAAAAAAGAAAATCACTCAACAATCTCGACAGATTTTCTCTTTATTAATCCTCAAAAAGTTGAGCTAATTAAGCTTGTAGTTTCATTTGTAACAGCCGCAATCCTAACATACTAGGAATAACTAAATCAGAAGGATTACTTGCCAATCAAGCTTACTATAAGGCAATTTCGATTTCAAATTACCAAAAGGAAAATATTTGAAGTTACTTAATTAATTCAATCCCAAAATTAGAAACAGAAATAAGACTTATGAAAAAAAAAAACCTCATTAATGCTTATAAAAAAAAACCTCAATAATCAAATTGGAATTAACTTGTGGTTCATGAAATGTAAAAAAACAATTACCTGGTGGACGAGACTGAATGTACAAAATCTTACGCTCGCTTAGAGCTAAGAGTTAGCTGTTTTCACGACTCAAACCCGTAACCTACCACCAGGTCACGTTGGGGACAACAGTAAAACAAACCTTAAGGTTGTCCCGAAAATTCCTTAATCGGAGATGTGATTAAGGAAAGCTTTTGTCTTGCTAGTTGGGCCATTTCCCATATGGGCATCTCGAGCTGGTCTACCAACATTGGGCCATACATCTGCTATCACTTTGGGCTGGGCTTTGCCGGTCATGCTGGTCTTATTATGTAACTAAACACAATCACAAGTCACGATCTATGTCACATAATTTACGTCCATGAGCAGGAGCGTAAACGAGTCCTTAAAATGTATCGCAGCATGCTAAAATTTGTGAGAGCGAAGAATAATTGAGAGCGAAAGTGTAGAGCATTTTAAAAGACTGTGATTAAGGTCACGATTAAATCATAGCATGTTTGTTAACAAGTACTAGTAATCGTACACATGCAGGTGCCGGACCAACAGACATATGCTACGAAATAATGGGCAACAATCTCCCACAAGCATCAGAGGTCTAAGTTCTCTACAAACAACACAGAATCGCACGGATGAAAATCTACGACTCAAATCAAAGGGTCCCTACAAGCACTGAGAGGGTCCAACATTGAGCACTCATGATAGGGGTGGCCAAACAGAGATCTACAAAGTCTGTCTAACCCTTCAAATGCTAATTCTTGGGTTCAAAGAAATATAAAGAGTTATTGGGCGGATGTTAAGTTCCGTTACATGGCCGTTGGAAATGAAGTTAGCCCTAATTCGGGACTGCACAATTTGTTCTTAATTCCTGCCATGAGGAACGTTTACAATGCCCGTGCTTCAGCTGGTCTTAGCCAAATCAAGGTCTATCTTGTTCACTTTTATTTCATTTTATTGTTTTATTAATTTGTTTTACTTTGGAACTAAATCCTTGTCGCTACAAAATGAAACATGATTTAGCTCAAAAAAGGGTCAAATATACTAAAAATATGTATTGCACTATAATATGTCTCAAAGCAGTCCATAAATAATACCCCATGAGCCGGATTAACCCATTCCTACAGTGAAAAGGGACTCTAGGTGTCAAGTTTCCTGTCAAACCAAGACAAAAATGTCCAATCAAGCTCTCATCCGTCTGCCTAATCCATCATCCAATCAGGCTCTCTTCTGACCGCCTAATCCATCATCCAATCAGGCTGTAAATATATAAATACATATTGTATATATATATATTGAAATGTCCAAATGATTACCCGATGTATTGTGAGACTTAAATTTATAATATAGTAGTCATTCTTTCCGTAAGTGATCAAAACAGTATTGCTACTAATTCTCATAGTATTTTGTAGTTTCCCACCCTTTAATTCAGTAATTAATTTGTTGAAAAAACTCCCGATAGGTCTGAACTGCAATCGATACGACCCTCAACGAGACATCCTACCTTCCATCGCAAGGGAATTTCAGAGACGACTACCGGTGATATTTGGACCCGATTATCTGGTTCTTGAGCGACGCCAAGTCCCCAGTGCTCGCAAACATTTACCCTTATTTTGCTCACACAAGCAACCCCGATTCAATCTCGCTTGAATATGCCTTGTTCAGATCCTCATCATCGGTGGTGGTGTGGGATGGCAATCGTGAGTACCAAAACCTATTTGATGCCATGCTCGATAGTCTCATCGCCGCCCTTGGGAGGGCCTGGGGTGGCCACCTGGATTGTGGTGATTATTGAGACCGAGTCCGAGTGGCCATCGGCAGGTGGGGCTGCGACTTCAGTGGATCGATAACGCGGCCACTTACGTCGATAACGTGATTCGGCATGAGAAAAAAGGAACCCCCATGAGGCCCAACAAGGCCGAACTTCGGGTTGGTGCTATACAGTGAGGTGCACAACAACGGCTGAGAACCTCCTAGCCGTTGGATCGTGCATCCGACGGCTCGGATCTCATCTCAACAACCAACGATAAAGAGCCGTTCATTGCCGATGTGAGATCTAAGCCGTCGGATGCACGATCCGACGGCTTGGAGATGCGCAACACGATCATGCGTACACTGCTGCACAACACCATCCCCCAATTCCAACAAGGCCATTGATGTTGGAAATTTGAATGGATTGGGGGGCCTTTACTTCCCCATATTCATGATGGAGGTTACCTCTATTCATTGTGGGGGTTATTCCTCTATTCAGTGTGGGGGTTTTTCCTCCATTCATTCTGTCATTTACTCCACGTATTGAAGGCCAGGCAGCATTATTAGGGTCAAGCTCTGCCTATAAAAGGAGCATTTCACAGCATAGTTCTACACCAATTCACCCAAGAATTCACTAGCATTCTGATATAGTGTGAGAGAGAGACAGACGCCGAGTTAGTTCGCCAAGACGTTCTTCGGTGGTGTTCCGACGTTCGTGGTCCGAGCCGGATCAATCCTGGGAGACAGACGCCGAGTAACCTCAACACCCTCCGGTAGGCGGTGAATCTGTTTTAAGGACACCGTGTGCAACACGGGTTTCGATTCACAAATCCATATTCAGTATTTCGGTTCTCATTTCGGTTTTGTAATTTCATTATATTGTAATTCAGTTCTTGTGTAAATGTAATAGAATTCGTATTCTGGATTCCCGATTGAAACTTTTGGGTAACAATTGAGACGTACATATTTGCCATGTTTGATGAGAACAACAAAGAGCCTATGTACGAAAAATATTTCAGACAATTCTACCCTAATAAACGAGTGAAATGGCCACTCGATTCCTCGGGCGAAAGGATTTAGGATATCTCTGCTGAAAATAACACTTCGGTTTATCTGAGGAGCGACATGTAATTTCATTTCTTGTTTTGAAAGTGTTTTTAATTAATAAGAGACTCTGCAGTAATACTCCCTATGTGTGTGTATTGATTCTGCGATGTAATATTAACTAGTGAATTGAAGGGAAATGTTACCATGTTGCAGTAATTTTTCATGTACTTGTTGATGTGTAATTTCTGAATAAAGTGGTCGCCTAATGTTATGATTCTATCCTTTTTTGTTGAATATTTTTCCTATATAAAATCAGTGCATGAGTTAGGATTTTCTGTTGAAAGAAAAAGAATTGATTAAGGATTTTTTTGACCCAGCGGTAGATAACAAGTCACATAATTCACATGCGCATGAGTGAGCTGGAGCACAAACATGAAAGTATATTTAAAACACATCTCAAACTGCTAAAATTCGGAAATATGAGGATTAAGAGCGTGAGTGTAGAGCGAGGATTTAAAACTGCCGAAAGCGCAGCGTATGTTGAAGAATCATGCATGTAACTAATACTAGTAGACTTAAAATCGTGCAATCGTCCAAAAACTTGAACAGTGCCTTACTGCCTTTTATGGTTCTCCATCAATAGCAGTGTCTTGGAGACAGGACCAGTATTATTTCCACCTTCCCCACAAAAGTATTAGTGCTATTTTAAAGCAGTAATGATGGGCTGATCGAAGCAGCCGGCTGTGTTCTTTATTTTAGGTGAGAAATATGTGGCCACCATTTCGTAGGTAAGTCCACTACGGAAACCAGAGGAAGCCGCCATCACATAATTCAAAAGAGAGTAACACGTTGCACTATTAATGATAATCAGTCCAAATTCATAAATTCTTAAAAGAATAGCATAGTGGATGCAGGTTTAGGGTTTGTCACCATTTACTTTTGTTTGGTATGGAGGTAATTACCTTTTTAGCTAGGCATGTAGCTAGGCTAGGATACCATTTCCAATTTCTCCTTTGATCAAATTTGTCTATGCATGGTTACTAAAAGTAGTCTAGGAAGGTGGCTTGATAGTATTTTGTTTGACTTGAAACTCTACCCTTATCCACCCAAAATTCTAGTATAGGGTTTTAACATATACTAGCTAATTATGTCCCCTGCCACTTGCAAGCCTTCTTTATGCACAAATGTCCAAAGCTTTAAATGATCACAAACAAAATTACCAAACATTGGAAACTAAATATATAGAATATGATTGATTTGCCCTAATCTATTCCCAAAGTTATGCTTGTCAATTTAAGAAAATGATCAAGGGTATATATAGCGCTTGAGAAAATGTTACAATCAAAAAACGTTAGCGACGATACTATATACTGCACACACGAAGCAGATATCAAGGCACTATCGAGCTAGTGACAGTAGACACGGACGAAAGACAACGGACTTTTGAAAATAAATGGCTAATCCAAATTATATGGGATATATGCTTATTTTGAATTGGTTTGTAGTTATGCTACGGCGATAGATCGAGTCTTGTTGAGATTGTGAAGCTTGATTTGGTCTTGAATTGCCCACTTCACTGATTATTATGGTAATCGGTGGTATAAACTTTAATCTGAAAATACATGTTATACTCAGTCGATGTAACTTGTACACTATTTATTCATTCGATGCATAGTAAAAATTAGTTTAATATTTGAGCCGTGGATGTACTCACTAACCTAGCCAACTGGGAAATTAAGGCCCCGTTCCGGAACTCAATATAAGTTTTTATTTTTTAAGAAGGCAATTTCAAGCTAAAAAATAATGTGTTTACGCAAATAATTTTTCTACCAATGTAGATATTGTTTGATAGATCTCATCGAGATCTTTTATACGGTGCAAAAAAATTTAAAAAATTATTTTTCATTTACATTATTTTTGAATTTGAAAATGTGAAATAAGTACTTATTTTTTAAAAAGGTATTCTGGAACGGGCCTAACTATGTTAAGATCTGTGTATTTCCTATTTGCATTCTATCTCTGATTGTTCTCGCTCGTTAAGAGTTTTTTTTTAAATGATAGCAGTGAAAAACATCCAAACGGACATCCATCTCCATGAACGGGCTCGTTACGAGTTTTCGGTTTAGCCGAGTTCGTAACATATGAATGGGGACCATTTCCATGAGCTGCCATATGGAGACTTTGAAAAGAACAAAGTTGAACGGCTAAAAACATTAGTAATGGATCTTCCCCAGAAATTGCTGACGTGGATAAACATCTCCAAGCCTATATAAAAACCCCAAAATGGTTGTGATGAAAATCATCTCATTAAATAATCAAACAAACCTTAGTTCGAATTTTCTCCATGGCTACCTTTGTCGTTTGCCTGAGTCCAAGCTCTTTGATTGCTGCAACAATGCTTCTTCTTGGTTTGCTTATTGCTAATCTTGAATTAACAGGTCCTCTCTCTCTCTCTCTCTCTCTCTCTCTCTCTCTCTCTCTCTCTCTCTCTCTCTCTCTCTCTCTCTCTCTCCAAAAGAATTATGAATCAAGAATCGTTCTCTCATATAACGCCAAAAAAGTAAAGAATTAAACTCACATATTTTGGTCTACCATCTACGTATCAATTTGCGACCAAAATGCTAGTTTTTTGCGACCTACTTGTTGGTCACATAACCTCTAAGTTCTTGTAGTGACAATATTGAAATTTTTGTCAAATTATAAGCATTAAATTAAGCAAAATAATTTTTTTTGTAACGATAATAATGAAACTTGAGGCATTTCATAGGGACCAAAAAAGTAAAAAAGCCTATCAAAAATTGAGTCCACATCGATGAAAATGATTAGACCTTATATATGCAAGAAATTTGCCAGCATCTTATAGTACCATGACCTTTTTTCAATTTTCAATAGATACTTGAGAACATGAAATACATCACTTTGTTTCAAGAATATGAGCAATAGTCCTAATTATATCCCCAATAAGTGATGTTTTTGTATCCTCGAATGCGACTGGGCATGGGTAAGACGGCGGGGATGAGAATATTGCACGATCACACTTAAAGGCATCGATCGTTAATAAATCTCCTGCAACGTACATGCCTCTGTAATCACGAACATCCAAGGACCTGCCTGCATAAACACAATATTTGGCAATCACTGTGGTATAGTGTGTTAAGCAAGAATCGAGACGTTTCTTGAGCTCAACATCCTTGGTTTGCCCCTTTAGCCTATTGATCTTGGCAAAGGTGGCTTTGGTGTTTGCATACGCTAGGTCAACCGCGACGTTTCCAAGTCCGGTAAGATCTGCTGTGGCAGATCGACCATCAGACAGCAAAACTGACCCACAAAAACTAGGATTACTAGTTTTTGCACATACACCATCGACCAGACCTACTGTTAGTACCCCTGAGGTACTCAAACAGAATACAAGTAAGAAGAAGGAAAGACGAAGAGCAAAAGCCATGATCTTTTTCTCAATCGGTTTCTTTTTCTCAATTGCTCTGTTTCTTTATCATTTAGGTGCAACAAAGGCACTCTCTTATATATATAGGCCAGGGCACCCATACAAGAATTAACTTTATTACTATAAAAACAAGAAGATGGTAAATGAGGAATATTGTGGAAATCATGTAGCCAGGATAAATACGGATTAATTATACTCCTATATATATATATATTAAGATCTAGTTACCATAATGTATAAACGCGAAAAAAAAAATCGCTTAACATACTAGGAATAACTAAATCAAGAGGATTACTTGCCAATCAAGCTTTACAATAAGGCAATTTCAAATTACCCAAAGGAAACTTAAGTCAATCCCACAATTAGAAACATAAATACTAAGAATACTGGGAAAAAAAACCTCGTTAATTAAATTGGAATTATCTTGTGATTCACGAACTGTAAAAAGAAGCGATTACCTAGTGCACAAGACTCCCGCTATTACACGATCTGGAGAAGAATTGAATGTGCACAATCTTACGCCCGCTAAGCTAAGATCTAGCTGTTTTCACAGCTCAAACCCGTGACCACCAGGTCACGTTGGGGACAGCCGTAAACCAAACTTTTAAGGTTGTCCCTAAAATTCCTTAATCGGAGCGGTGATAAACGAAAGCTATTAAGGATTTGGGTCATGGGCCGGCTCGACCTAGTTATGGGCGCAACGAGTCTTGCTAGTTGGGTCATTTCCTATATGGGCATCAACATTGGGCCGTGCATCTGCAATTACTTTGGGCCGGGCATCACGGATCGTGCTGGTCTATGTAACTAAACACAATCACAAGTCACGATCTATGTCACATAAACGTGTATGAGCGGGAGCATGAAAGCGTCCTTAAAATGTATCATAACATGCTAATATTCGTAAGAGCAGTGACTAATTGAGAGCGGAAACGTATAGAGTATTTCAAAGAATTATTATTATGTAATAACTATATAAGGTGACGATTGGTCATAGCATGTTTGTTTGTTTTGATCAGCTAGCATGTTTGTTGACAACTAACAAGTAGTAATTGTTTACATGTAGGTGCCGGACCGGTAGGTGTATGCTACGGAATGATGGGCAACAATCTCCCTCCAGCATCAGAGGTTGTAGCTCTCTACAAACAACACAGAATCACACGAATGAGAATCTACGACCCAGATCAAAGGGCCCTACAAGCATTGAGAGGGTCCAACATTGAGCTCATGATAGGGGTCCCAAACGGAGATCTCCAAAGTCTGTCCAACCCTTCAAATGCTAATTCTTGGGTTCAAAGAAATATAAAGAGTTATTGGCCGGACGTTAAGTTCCGTTACATAGCCGTTGGAAATGAAGTCAGCCCTAATTCGGGGACTGCACAATTTGTTCTTCCTGCCATGAGGAATGTCTACAATGCCCTTGCTTCAGCTGGTCTTAGCCAAATCAAGGTCTTTTTCGTGATTAACATTCTATGCTAGGCTGCTAGCTTCATTTAATTTATTATTCTGCTTATTAATAGGTGCAATTTTATTTTATTTTAAAATTAGCAAAAAAAATCTCACCAAGAAATACATGTGCAGGTGTCAACTGCTATCGACACCACACTAATTGGAACATCGTATCCTCCATCGCAAGGCAACTTCAGAGATGATTTCCGGTGGTATCTGGACCCGATTATTTGGTTCCTGATCGATGCTAAGTCTCCGGTACTAGCCAACATCTACCCATATTTTGCCTACATTGGCAACCCCGGTTCCATTTCGCTCGAATATGCCTTGTTCAAATCCCCGTCGGTAGTGGTGCAGGACGGCAATCGTGGATACCAAAACCTATTTGACGCCATGCTCGATGGCCTCATCGCGGCCCTTGGGAGGGCATGGGGAGGTGACCTAGAGGTTGTGATTTCAGAGACAGGGTGGCCGTCGGCTGGTGGAGTTGCAACTACGGTGGATAACGCGGCTACTTACGTTGATAAAGTGATTCGACATGCGAAAAAGGGGACTCCAATGAGGCCCAACAGAGCCATAGAAACTTACATATTTGCCATGTTTGATGAGAATAACAAAGAGCCTGCGTACGAAAAACATTTCGGACAATTTTACCCTAATAAACAAGCGAAATGGCCCCTCGACTTTAGTGGAGAAAGGATTTGGGATATTTCTGCTGAAAACAATACCTCGGTTTATTTGAGCAGTGATATGTAAATTTTTAAAGTGCACTTAGGTTAATTTTCTCATATGCAATGTTTTAAGTTTGTTGTTGAATAAGAGAGTACTCAAAGTGTTTGTGTTGGTCCACAAGTATGTACGAGGTACTAATGTTGTGAAGGGAAATGTAATAAAATATTGACCTCTTGGCCAACCTTTTTTTGGGCAAATAAAATAGATTCCATTCATCACTAAGGATGAAAAATAAATGAAATCGGAACAATCAGAAAAGAAAATCTTTAAGAGAGTCTCAAAAAGTGTACAATACCCTCATACTACTGTTACTCGCAGATTCTTAACATATACTATCTCTCCACATCTCAGACTTTTGAATCTTCCTTTTTCATCATATATAAAAGGCGTCCGGGTATTTAGGAAGACAAAAACTAGTTTTTGATCAATATTATCCTGAGTAAAAGAATCGAAACTTAAGTCAAAACATGCATGCACTTGAAAGGGGACAAAAGGGTTCATGTATGTGAATTGTCAATTTGTCATGGTGCGCGGGCCCTTTTAAGCTAGCTACAAATTTGACAATAAATTTGTAGATAACACCAATGTTACATGATTTTCTTATCTTCAATTGGATTTAGTTAACCAAAAATATGATAGTGATCATATAATTAATAAGCCTGTCATTCCATATACCTTGAACTGTTGGTTCAAGTGTGGGTCCGGGTCAGATCGGATCGCATTTGTCAATGAAAATATATTGTTGCATATATGGTCTTGAAAACAAAATAAACTTTGCGTTTAGTTGTTTTATTATTCGATGGAATATGCCTACAGTATTTTTGTAAGCTGATATGAACACCTAATTATTAGGAGAAAAAAATTATGACATTTAATGCTGTGAAAACACATTTATATCTTTATCGAAAAGTAATCATGTATGGTTTAGGTCCTTCTACCTGCCAAAAAATTGTTATAAGCAAGAGTTTAGTGGCACGGTTCTTTTTGAGTACTGTTATATGTACATATGTAATATATATATCATGTACGGATGATGCTATGGTGTTCCCGGTCATTTTGGGGACACCGTAATTTTTGGCATAACTTCACCATTATGAGCATAACTAAAACCCATTATAAGCATAACCGAACCCAAACAAGGTATAACTAAGGAATATCCAAAAAACCAACCAAGGCATAATCAAACCCAACCAAGGCATAACAAATAAATTATGCTTTGTTATGGTTCTGTTATACTTCGGTGTCCCCGGTCATTTTGGGGACACCGTAACTTTTGGCATAACAAAACCATTATGAGCATAACCAAAACCCATTATGGACATAACCAAAACCATTATGAGCATAACAGAACTATAGCAAAGCATAACTTGTTTGTTATGCCTTGGTTGGGTTTAGTTATGCCTTGGTTGGTTTTTTGGATATTTCTTGGATATGCCTTGTTTGGATTTTGTTATGATTATAATAGGTTTTAGTTATGCTCATAATGATTAAATTATGCCAAAAATTACGGTGTTCCCAAAATGACCGGGAACACCATAACAGATTTTTTACAAAACTCCGTAAAAAGTGGACCCTACAAAACTCATATGTTTATGATATATACAAACTCTTATGTACGTATCCATAATTTTATTGGTGTTGGAAAATGGAATTTTACCAAAGAGAATTTGGTGGGACCCACACCGCGTGAGGTGGGTCCAACAACAGTGAATAAATTCCATTAAAGATGAATGAGAAATTGTCTCATTATGGGAATTGGAAAAGCCAAATGACGTGCGTGTGCACCGTCACCAAACACCTAAATTAGATCTGGGCCGGGGCCGGAGCTCAGGATTCGCGGGCCCGCGACCTGTGGTTCGAGGTCTGTGGTCTATGGTCTAGTCTAGATTGGTTTGGAATTAATGATTGTGCTTTATTGGGTCCGAACTATTCGCATTTGGATGGTTCAGTTACAGAATCAGTTGTGCGCAGCTGATTAATATTGGGTAGAATGCCCAGAATAAAACCCACGATTTGATTATGAAATCAATTGCTGGATTAATAGCTGTAGCAGTTTTTCTCCAGAAATTGAATTCCCCGTATTCAATTCCCTATATTCAATATGAATATTGAATTGGCCTTATTGAATGGGCAGCTCCCCCTATTGAATTCTCGTATTCAATGAGAAAGCTCCTCATCGATTATATAAAGGAGTTCGGCTCTTTTGTTTCAATACACCAAAAAACCACACCGAAAATCCAAAGTTGCTTCTGCAATATCGTTCTTCCTTTGAGAGAGAGAGTACAAACACAAGTTCGTTCGACGGGCAGTCTACGGTGGTGCTCCGGCGGCTGAGTGGTAACCGAGTCAACCCTGGGAGACAAACACCGACACAACCTCCAGCACCGGTGAGGCGGCGAATTTGTCTTAAGGGCACCGTTGAACAAAACGGGTCTCGGTTTGCAAATTCTTGATCCTTTACAGTTCATGTTCTATTTACTGTAATTTTATGTTCAAGTTGTAAATCCCTAAATTTGTAATTTCCAGAAATTAGTGAATTTCATTATTGTTTTCCGTACTATTTTCCTACAATCTTAAGACAAACTCTTTTTTTTTTTTGGAAAATCAGTTTCGGCTATTTTGGCAACGGTTTCTGGATTTCCCATTACGAGCAGTTTTTTGGAAAAAGGAATTAACATAATTGGGAAGTTGGTCTCAAACTGAGATTTCTAAATTTTTTGACTCTTACTAGTCTGTGGGTGTTTCCATTACAAAGTCAGTGCTTAGATAATTTTTTCCTATATGATAGCATTTGGATTTGCATAGACACTCCTCTGACTTGTTTTGTTAAGTGTTATTGAAGATCAAAGGGTTTTCGTTCTATGAAACAGGTTATGATTATCTTCTGGGAATGATGGAAATTTGATTTTTTCCATTTGCATTCAAGAACAAAAGAGGTTTTATACGGTCTGGGCATTTTATGAGTTTTCTGGATTTGTTAAATCTCTGTGCTTGGCATAGCAAAAATTGGTTTTCCATAGTTGTTTTGGTTCTTGGAAAACGTGCATTATTCAATTTTGCTCACGGAGTCAGTACTTGGGAAAGTTGTAAATTTTTTGTTATTGCTAATTGTCTTGAAAATTCTCCACAAACGGTTGCTCTATTGATAACTTGATTGGCTGTTATAATTGGGTGCTTCAAGTTTGTGGAATCTTGTAAGGGCAAAACCCATTATTCGCAGCAAAAGGAAAGAAAAAAAAAAAGAAGAAGAAACCCGTTACTCATTGAAAGCAGTACTTGATATCTTGGGGATAAGTTTTGGTTTGACCAGTTGACTGGGTTAATTGGTTTCAAATGTTCTGATTGTAGCTTTTTAATGTCTTATAACAGTTGTTGGTTCATATTAGAGTTTTGAACCGTACTGTATATTAGACTATGTGGCTCCTGATTTGTCATGTTAACCAAATTGTTTAGAGAACAATCTATGTTATATCATATTCGGATTTGACCTTTGTGGGTGGAAGTTTTGGTGATTGATTTCACAGGATAGCATCCGGATTGGTTATACGAATTGATGGGCCATAGCTTTCAAAGCTCGGTTATTTCACGGCTCATGGGTGTTCATGGTTGTGAGTAAACTTTTTGCTTACGTTGTTTTGCAAGGTTTTATTTGCATATACCATGTTATAGGGTTTAGCCCTTTATTGCATGGATATAAAACTTTGGACTTTTCAAAGTTATTGTTTATAACTCTTGAAATCAAAGGGAAAGTTTTGTCCACTACTGTGTTTCTTGGATCAGTAAAGGGTATTACGGTTTCAACATTTTCGTACTTGAATAATTGTGGGTCATAATTTTGTCATTTACTTTGTTGATTCAAATACGTACCCATTATTTGCTCTTGCAATTTGTTTGCAAAACAGTTTATGGTTTAATTGGGAAATTATCGCATAATATATTCAAATCCCAGTGGAGGGTTTCATATCCTAAGATACGGTTTTGGAAACTAAAGGCAGTGAGTCATTCAATGCTATTGCCTTGTATGGTGATTAATTTGGAATTGAAAGGGAATCCGGTTTTCTCCTTTAAAGTATCATCTACTGGGTTAACGTGGATTTTCTCGTGTTCCAGTTATGTAAATTGAATTATGGAAAACAACAGGTTCTATTTCCTGGGAGAGCAGTTTAGATATTTGTTGTTTAATAATTTATTTTAAGCCACATGTGACTTAACTTTGTGTGGAAGGTTTTGGTAATTATTTCCACAGGATGCTATCACGAGATTATTGATGTGGTGTCACTTTGTTGTGGCATGGGTTAGCACGGTTTGTTTCAGAGTGAGATAGAACTGTTGGCGGTAACCTTCGCAACTGCGTGCGACCCACTTGATTGGCATTTAAATGAGTACGTGGACAGATGTCTTTGCTCGGTAAAAGTGAAGAGTTTGCCCATAGTATCTATACTTTGATAGTTGGTTACATAATGACTTTTCAGTTAGAGACTAATCCTCGAAGCAAAAGGATTTGTCTATTTGTTGTTTAGGCAACAGTTTGATTTGAGGCTTATCTGGACTAACTTTTGCTAGTGAAGGTTTTTTTTGATAAATGTTACCATAGGAAGGATGTTCTGAACTTGGTATGTTGGAGTCAACCTGCTGTGTGACATTGGAGTAATCTGTCTAGTAGATAGCTTGGCGAATGCTCGAAAGGGGGAATAAAAACCTGTCTGGCTTCGGCTTTGGTCAGTCGTGCGCGATTGGGCCTCAAATCGGTTTTGTGATAAACTGTTGGCTATGACCTCGATCAGTCATGCGTGACTCGACCTCGGATTGACTTTGTGGTCAAACTGTTTGGCTTTGGCCTTAATGAGTCGTGCGCGACTCAATCATGAATAGTTGGTAAACTAGTTGGTTACCGCCATGGGCAGTCGTGCACGACTTAGCTTCAGATCATTGGATCGTTTGGCCTCTGGAGTAGTCTACTTGGCTTCAGCTTTGACACTGCTCGGCCTCGATCTTGTGTTTGATCTGCTCGGTGTAGACATTTTCTGTACTCGGCACTGTTGGGCCAAGTGTTTTCGAAAAGATGTCTAAATAAGGGAATACTTGTGTTGGTATTTTTCTAAGTGGTTTGACCATAAGTGTTTGGTGCGCCAGCAGTGATTCCTGCGGGAACAAGTTCCTCTCATTTAGGAAATGAGCAGGATAGGCAAATGATTGCCTTGTAAGGGTCCAAGTGACAAAGACTTATTATCAATGAGTTGAAAAAGTACTGAGTATTGGATTTTGTCCACACTGAGGAGTGTGATATACAATTACTTACGAATGTGGGGGTATCTCACAAAGGTAATTGTACCTCCACCTAAAAATGAAAAATATGGGCCTTGCAAACGCACTATCTCAGTTTCATTATGTTGGTAAGATTCTTGAGAAGTTCAGCAAGTCTGATATGAATATAGCAAGGACTCCTGTGGATGTGAATCTCCACTTATCCAAGAATGTGGGGGAAGGAGAATCCCAATTGGAGTATTCTTGGATAATTGGAAGTCTAATGTACCTAATGAGTTGTAAAAGACCCGACATAGCCTATTCAGTTAGCAGACTGAGTAGATACCTGAGTAATCCAGGGGATGACCACTGGAAGGCAATAGTGAGAGTACTACGCTACTTGAGGTATACTCGTGATTTGGGATTGCACTACACCAGATATTCAGCAGTACTAGAAGGGTATTGTGATGCTCACTGGATATCCGATATGAAAGACTCTAAATCCATGAGTGGATATGTTTATACATTTGGTGGTGCAACTATTTCTTGGAAATCTTCTAAATAGACGTGTGTTGAGCGGTCTATGATGGAATCTGAATTCATTGCTTTAGATAAGGCAACTGAAGAAGCAGAATGGCTACGCCAGTTTTAGAAGATATTCCAAGATGGTCGAAACTTGTGCCAGTAATTTGCAACAAATTGCGATAGTAAATTAGCAATTGGAAAGGCACAATGTAACATGTATAATGGTAAGTCGTCATAGACACAATACCATTAGACAACTGCTCTCAACTGGGGTTGTTACTATTGACTGTGTGAAGTCAAAGGACAACATTGCGGATCCGCTAGCCAAAAGGTTAAACAAAGAGCTAGTTGAGAAAGCATCGAAAGGAATGAGGCTAAAGCCTACTACGCTCGTGTTACCGTGAAGGAAACCCAACCTAGCTGACTGGAGATCCCAAGATCTAGGTTCAATGGGACAACCTACTTGCGAGTAACGGAGAACGATCACTGTGGAGACATGTTCTCCTACCCATTCCTATTGTGCGAAACAGTGATACCTGCAAAATGGAAACAGGTTAAGCGTTGCTTTTAAAGACTCTTATGCGCTGGAATGCCAGGCGGGGTATAGCAGGATACCCTTTATAAGAAGGTCACCTATGTGAGTATGAAGTGGGGCCGCTTCTGTGAGAATTTAGAAAGGCAAAATTCTCGAGAAAATACTCGCAGAACCAGGAAGGGGTGTCATGGCCAAAATGAACCCAACAGTGAGAACTAAACTGTGTTTGGAGAAGTTCCGTGTGAGGCCTGTTGTCTCGGTTTACACAAATGGCAGAACAGTTCAAGACATCATGTTCACTGGTCAGCCAGTAAATCCGATAGGTCTTCACAAGGGAAGGTTCAAAGCCAAAAGCTACCTATCCTATGCGGGATTTTTTCGTTGTACTCTCTCTCGTGTCAGCTTTGTCTTCCAAGTCGGTTTCCGCCAATTTCATTCATGTGGGGGATTGTTGGAAAATGGAATTTTACCAAAGAGAATTTGGTGGGACCCACACCGCGTGAGGTGGGTCCAACAACAGTGAATAAATTCCATTAAAGATGAATGAGAAATTGTCTCATTATGGGAATTGGAAAAGCCAAATGACGTGCGTGTGCACCGTCACCAAACACCTAAATTAGATCTGGGCCGGGGCCGGAGCTCAGGATTCGTGGGCCCGCGACCTGTGGTTCGAGGTCTGTGGTCTATGGTCTAGTCTAGATTGGTTTGGAATTAATGATTGTGCTTTATTGGGTCCGAACTATTCGCATTTGGATGGTTCAGTTACAGAATCAGTTGTGCGCAGCTGATTAATATTGGGTAGAATGCCCAGAATAAAACCCACGATTTGATTATGAAATCAATTGCTTGATTAATAGCTGTAGCAGTTTTTCTCCAGAAATTGAATTCCCCGTATTCAATTCCCTATATTCAATATGAATATTGAATTGGCCTTATTGAATGGGCAGCTCCCCCTATTGAATTCTCGTATTCAATGAGAAAGCTCCTCATCGATTATATAAAGGAGTTCGGCTCTTTTGTTTCAATACACCAAAAAACCACACCGAAAATCCAAAGTTGCTTCTGCAATATCGTTCTTCCTTTGAGAGAGAGAGTACAAACACAAGTTCGTTCGACGGGCAGTCTACGGTGGTGCTCCGGCGGCTGAGTGGTAACCGAGTCAACCCTGGGAGACAAACACCGACACAACCTCCAGCACCGGTGAGGCGGCGAATTTGTCTTAAGGGCACCGTTGAACAAAACGGGTCTCGGTTTGCAAATTCTTGATCCTTTACAGTTCATGTTCTATTTACTGTAATTTTATGTTCAAGTTGTAAATCCCTAAATTTGTAATTTCCAGAAATTAGTGAATTTCATTATTGTTTTCCGTACTATTTTCCTACAATTGGTTCTTTTAGGCATTGGGCAGACTAACAAACGTAAAATATTCCACACATTTTATGTGTGTCAGATTTCAGAGTGCGCTAATTTATTTTTAAGAACAAGCCAAATTAAATATCATCTCCCATAAGCACATGGTGGAGGTCGTAGTTTCTTTGTGTGGGGACTTGGAGTTAGGTTTCTTACCAACCCTTCTAGGGTTTTCCAAGAATATTCTCTTCCTCACATAATTTTATATTTTTGTAAGCCGTGTCATGTGTCAAATAAACTTAAGTTATTTTGGCTCTTTTACATCGATTTAAGAATCTCAAGTAGTAGCTCCTAAGGACCCATATATATATATATATATATATATATATATATATATATATATATATATATATATATACACACAAATTATCAAGTGAGGGATTCCTCACTTTGTTAAAATGCGGGACTTTCATTTCCCGATCAAATTTTGAAAATCCGAACCGTTCAATGTGTGCAGAATGTGATTTTAAGGGTCCCCGCGAGAAATCAGCGAAAAAAATGACCGGGAAGGGCTTCATTCTAGCAGTTTTTTTGAACCGTTCAATGAAAACTGCTCGGATGAAGCCCTTCCCGGTCATTTTTTTTGCTGATTTCTCGCTGGGACTCTTAGAATCACGTTCTGATCACTTTGAGCGGCTCGGATCATCGAAATTCAATCGGAAAGGGGAGTCCCGCATTTTAAAAAAATGCGAGATCCCTCACCGGAACCCGACTGATATATATATATATATATATATTCGGCAAAAGTTAGTATTGTTAGCAAGATTTGAACATCAGTTAAATGTATGAGAGTAGAGATGTCAAACGGGGTCGGCACGGGCACGACACGTTTGAATGAGGCACAACACGCCACAGGCACGGTTTAATCCTAGCACGGCACGACACGACACGACACAGTCATAGTGGGCACGCGGCACAGCACGGGCACAGAAGTGAGCGGGAATGACACGGACACGGCACGAAAGTTGGCCTGGCATGGCACGACACGGTCTTAGACGAGCACGACACGGAAGCGGGATGAGGCACAAGTCACGACATGGTTCTAGCCAGACACGGCATGTCATGGGCACGGGCACGAGCACGGAAGTAAGACGGACATGGCACGACACAACATGGTTCTAGTTGGGCACGGCACAACACATGCACGACACAACACGGTTCTCGTTGGGCACGGCACAGCACGGCATGGCATGGCACGAGGCATGGAAAAACCCAAAAAAAAATGTTAATAAATAATCAAGGGATTTCAGATTATACTTTACTTTATTTCTATGTATTTTTTGATAATCCAATAATGTATTAATCTTTTCTTTTTGTATAACTAAAATAAGCTTTTAAAATATTTTATATGATTAAGAAAATTTGAATCAAAATTATAATATTCCAATTACCACACATATACATTGCATTTTATCTAATAAAGATTTTTAAAAAATATATCAATTTTTTTTTTATGAAAATGAAATATTTTCTGTACGTGTTAGTGAATTATATCAAGTTAAAAAAACTTACCAAAATAAGGGGAGAAAAAGTTTCAAAATAAAATGATTATAAAAAATATTAATTTAAAAAAACACACCAAGTCATGAACAAAAATAGAGAGAGAGAGAGAGAGAGAGAGAGAGAGAGAGAGAGAGAGAGAGAGAGAGAGAGAGAGAGAGAGAGAGAGAGAGAGAGAGTGTGTTTGGAAAAAAAAGTTAGTACTTGTTTTCTGATTTAAATGGACAGGACAATTAAGCTGTTTTGTATGAATGCTACTTCCTAATACGTTTGATGTCTGATTTTGGAAAATCTGTTTGGTGTTAACAAATATTACACGATAGGAATGTGCCAATATTATGATCGCTCAGAACTTGATTTTATGCTCTTGGTTTAGAACTTGATTTAGCTCATGCCTTGCTCTTCTTTGAAGAATGAAGAGTTAGCCCAAAAATTAACTTGCAGTTTTTGCAGTTCTAAAAATGAAACACGTAAGATGTGCCCAAAAAACAAATGCCTACTCCACTATTTTCAAAAACTAAAACTTATTTTTGCTTTAATAACACCTCAATATTTTTCTACTATCATTACTAAGACAATCCAAAACACTTCCCGATACCAAAACATCCAATTTGCATGAGAAAACGTGTGAAACACGGGCATTATACTAGTAACTTAAGAACATTAGAGCATCTCCAAGTCTCCAAATCCTTTTTTTTTTCATTTGAATTGAAATTTACAAGTCTCAATAAAGTTTTAAGCAAAAAAGATAGTTCTTTTTGCTAGCACGCCTCAAATTAGGATTGAATACTACAAGTCTACAAACTTAAGAAAATATTAGAGGCACGGGAATGTGTCTTTGTTGGAAAGATTTTTTTCCAAACAAAAATCGGTTGGTGATGTGTATACGAAAATCGATGCATGCACAACATGGCACGGCATGACACACAATTAAGTAAATGGGCCGGCACGGCACGATTCAAAAAAACACGGTACGACATGACACGATAAAAAGGCACAGCATGACATGACATGACAAAAAAAGGCATGGCACGACACGTCACGATTAATTAATCGGGCACGGCACGACATGACACAATTTAAAAAAGGCATTGCCTGACACGATACGATAAAGTAAAATGGCCCAACAAGACACACTTAAAGCATAGCACGGCACGGCACAATGAAGTAAACGGGCACGGCACGAAGCACGGTTGGCACGGAAGTTGAATGGCATGGCACAACACGATAGACACGTTTGACCTCACTTGAGTCTTATAATGACGCAAGTCTTCTAAGTCCCAAAACGGGTCTAGACAGTCTTGTTGGGCCTCTTTTGAACCCACTTCAATAATTGAAATCGTTCCTTTTGTATAACAAGTACATCATTTATGTCAAAGTTATGTTAATCGTTCCTTCTGAGACAAGAAATGATTTTTTTTTCCCTTCTTTAAATTCATGCAAAGACTTACTAAAAGAAATTGCACGAAAGATTTATTTTTTATTAAAAAAAAAGAAGTAGCACGACATTATAAGAGTAGTGAAATTATGAGATGGAGGAATACTTCATATATATCATCTCTTGATCCTTTTAACTTTTTCTAGTAATACACTCAAGTCAATAAGTTTCTTTCTTTCTTATCCAAATTAAGAAAACTTTGAATGCAGCCATTGTGTTGGAATTCCATGACTGGTGCAATGGGTGACTTTTGTTTTATGCTCTTTTTTTTTTTTTATGGTCAGGGGTGTACGGTCAATATACGTGTATCTCAACGAATTTCCTTCTTAATTCAGTCAAAGGTTAAACCATTCACACCGGAACTACAAAATTCACAATAACCCTAAGAATAAAATCTTCGGTCAATTATGTGAGGAGCAAAACCCACCAACCACTTCGACTAGCTCTTGGGGTTGTTTTCTGCTTCTATATTAGTGGAGCTTGAAGGCTGGCTCTACTAGAACCAAGCAAACCTCATGTAGAAAAATTGGACAAGACTAATTGCCCCAGTGGTCTTGGCTTGAGACTTAGGTATTTGCTTCATTCTAAGGTTTCAGGTTCAATTTTTCTTACTAACAACTCTTGAGGCCTCCCCACCCCTCCGTAAGCGTGTAAAATGGCCGTGGAAGAGACTGTAGGAATTAGTCCGAGGTTAGAATTAGTCCGAATCCGAGATTGGAATAAGTTCAGAGTTCGCACAAGTTGGCCTGGGACATTCTAAAATATCTAAACAAAAAAGTCGGATAAGACAAATAGAAGTGATCGAGAACATTCCTCGGTTTACATTTGTGGTCACCCCAAATCCCGTGTGCTTTCTTTCTTCTTTTGATAAACAACAAGAGACGTCTAATCTGAAAATGACCTAATTGAATTTTGAAAACAAACAAATTGATAAGCTTAGCCCCGTTCCAGAACACCTTCTTAAAAAATAAGTACTTATTTCATATTTTCAAACTCAAAAATAATGTAAATGAAAAATAATTTTTTAATTTTTTTTCCACCGTATTAAAGATCTCAATGAGATCTATCAAATAAGATCCATAATGACCGAAAAATTATTCGTGTAAGCACTTAATTTTTAAGTTTAAAATTGCCTTCTTAAAAAATAAGTACTTATTTATCATTCCGGAACGGGGCCTTAATCTAATCCTTATCCAAAAACCCAACATCTTGAAAAAGAAAAACAAAACCTGTCTTCCCCCTGCTGTCAATTAACATTAGCCACGTTTTTGTTTCTCTCTTTTCAAAAGTCATAATTGTCATACCAATCACTTCTGTCTAGCTAGGAGCATTCCTTAGAACCAATCAAAATATTCCCACAAAGTGTTGGAGTATAAATACTGGAGACTCCCACAACACTCCACCTTCCTTTTACCTCTTTCTGTTCAAATCTCCCTCAGTTTTCTGGGCAATGGTTTTTTGGCTTTGTGGGTTTTCTTGATTTTTGTAAGCAGAAACCATAGCTAATCCTTGTGATGATCATGATATGAGTTTGGCAATCCTTCTGCGTCGAATTCGTCTTCTTCAATCTTTTTCGGTTGTTTTTCTATTTTGGTTTTATGTTTTCTCATGAACTAGCCCTCCCATAATTGACCTCCATCTCTCGAGATAAAAATCTACTACATAACTCTTGTTTTCAAATATCTGTTTTTATTGTCCATTGAACCAGATACCGAGTTATAAAAAAGAAAGCATCCGCCTTCGATTGCGAAAATGGTGAAACATAGTTCAAGCTCATCATCAGAAGGGGATGCACTACTTGTGGATGAGAAGAAGAGGAAGAGAATGCTTTCGAACCGTGAATCGGCGAGGAGGTCGAGGAAGAGGAGGGAGGAGCACATCAAGGATCTCAACAGCCAAATCACATTTTTCAGGAACAATAACAGTGAGATCGCCAAGAAAGTCAATTCCATTTCACAGAAATTTATGGCTGTAGAGTTGGAAAACCAAAGGTTGCTAAAGGTTAGGGATGAATTGACAAAGAGGTTGGAGTCTTTGGAAATTGTTTCCAGTTATGTTTGTGGGAATCCGGAAGACCTTTCCCAGTATAATTCACAGCCCTGGATTCTTTCGAACAAATCTGTGCCTCTCATGGCTTCTGTCGGAACGTTTCGATTTTGATATCCTTGCAACAATAAAAAAAACTCTACCAGAATGATGTGACAATGACATCGTGGTAAAATAGAATTATCTCTGAACGGTGTTTTATTGTGAAGTGGAAGGATTACATTCAATCATATCATTTTGGACAGAAATTCTGTGTCTTTTTACATGTGAAGTATCAGCCATATGATGTTTTTGGCCAATGTTTGTGTAGCCAATAAGAATCTTAGCGGAACGAGAACTGAGATTGTTTCTCTGAATAGGTTTTTTAGGTTGAGTTTCTGTTTTACTTGGTTTGCTCTGCTGCTCTTTTGAAATAGTCATGGGTATAGTTCTAAATTGTAATTACTTGCCTAAGACTGATGAATTTATCTCAATTCATTTGTTTCTGTATCTTATTAGTGATTAATTAGGTACTTTCTTTCATATGCTCAGCAAAATTAAAAGGAAACTAGTACTTTCCCTATCTCTACTGTTCTCCATGAACTTGAAAAATGGAGAAAAGAAAGATAAGAAGAAATCAACAGGGAAGAGAGAGAGAGAAGAATCCTACTCGAGAGCTGATCAAGCTGATTTTTTTGATAACAATTGTTCAAGATTGTGGGCCCGAAATGAGGTCAAAAGGGGTTAGGCGGGTATGGAGAGGAGCTTCAGCTGTGGGCTGTGGATAGCACTAACATAAAACACGTAGGGTGATATAATCATTATGTTAAATTCAAGGCCTTGACAATACCCAGAAATGCACCAAATATATATTGCAAAAAAAACCTACTACTCAAAATGTGCTAAAAATGCAAGAGCTCAAACAAAGCATGCCATTTTATTTACACATCACTGAAGCTTCAGCCCAACTCGAAAGAAAACCCAGATACATATGGTCTTCAACCCAAAACAGAAATTGATATGCCAGTGGCTCTTTGTAAACAAGAAAAAAGGCATAAAAGCTTTATTGATATCACATTTCCGATGAAAGCCCTTAAATTCCAACACGGCTCATGTCCCAAAATTCGATTTCAAGTTCAAGAACACGCAAGAAAACTGCCTCGGCCTTATTTCTCACATCCACAGATGCCATCTGTAGACGACGATTAGCTCTCTCTTCGAGAGTACAACACCACTCACCAAAATCATCATTTCCCCATCTGTAGCAGGTTTCCTTTAGCTCTTCCGGAGTTTCGGCGTCTTCTTCTAAACAGTATGCGAAACTATCTTGGTAAACAGCTTCAATGGCCCAAAACACGGTGAGGGCCACCGTATATTCAACTTCCGAGCTCATTAGGCTCTTCAAAAAGCTGTGAAATCACACAGATTGGACAATGATTAAGCTGCGGTAAGAACTTCCACAAAACAAAAACCACAGAAGAATGCCTAGAAGTCATTTAAATAATCCCTTATGTCATGATAGACATTGTCCAGACATTAAAGATAAACAATAATGCTCTGATTGCAAGTTGAATTAAATACTTCAACTTCAACTTCGAATGCTGCTCAAAGTTCTGCAGCTGCTAAGTTGTCTTCAACACTGAAGTTATTCAGCTTGCGTATCCATAGATTTCAAGAATTAAGGTACATATTTTGATATGCAACTTTGATCAAGACTCATTTCAATCCAAAAAGTAAAGGAAAGAGTAGGAAAGGAAAGCTTAATACAGTTTTACACTATCCAATTTTAGTTGGAAGTAACCCTCCATGTGTTGCATAAACACATTTTAGATCTACTAAACAAACTTGCAGTTGCTTTTAGAGAGACGAACATTTACCAGATATGTTCACGTTGCATATTCTAAAAGTTTCTTACTTCAGAGAAGGAATGGCCACTCGGAAACAAGAGAGAGGATAATAGATGTTCATGGGTCCACTAGTAAGTTTCAATAAGTCATTTTAGTTGGTAAGCCTATGACTCTTATGTATTTCAATTTCAGTTGGTTTAAAAGTAATTAAACCCAAGACATTTACGACATCTTCTTTGCCTGGATCACACTACCCCCTTATGCCAGCCATTCATATTTTCTTTCATTATCTGATTTCTTCTGGTCTTGTGATAGGTATCAATTCCAAGAAAGGGGTTCGGTATTCAGTTTCACATTGATAGAAGAGGTTCAATTATAGGTAGCCTGTGAAAATGAAGTGGAAAATAAATTAGAGGTAAAAGAGATGTATTTCCTTGGACTGTTCTGTAGCTATCAATAGCATGAAGAAATTCACATCAATAACATGAAATGGTCATTTCAAAATTCAAAGTCCATAAGAGCAAGTCCAATGGGAGCCATTTGGGTGCCATACCTATAATTTGGAACCAAAAAATAGAACTTGAAGCTCCAATGGGGAGGCAAATTTAGTTCTAAAATGGCTTGGTTCTAAAATTGGTTCTATATTTGGAACTCCTTGCCACATCACCCACATATACCTACACAAACTTTCATTTCTAGATTTCACTATTCTCATCTCATAGTTCAAGCCTAATCCTTTCATTTCAAAACCATAAATCCAAATGCAATTTTAAAGCTCTAGGCACTTGTAGGAAAGAGTTGTGGTTATGGTGATACCTGCAGTAATGAACATTTGCAGCAAGAGGAATGGCAGATAGTGTAACCCCCCACTTTGATGCTTCTTTCTTGAACCAAGCAAGCTCATCATTCAAAGCAGCCATACCACCCAATATGACTTCCATATCAGAACTATCATCCGTCTCATTACAAGCCTTCACCAACACACTTGCCTCAAAGGGCACAAATGCTCTAACAAATATGTAATCTTGTCCCTGCATTTTGAAAAACAAAATCCAATAAATCGAGTCTCATCTCCAAATTGGTGCGCCATAACACCTAATCCAACTAGGTGAATATTAGAAAGGCAATCACATTATATGTAACCTGCCAGAACATCTCCAACCCTTAATCTATCTTCTATCATTGCATTTGAGTAAAAGTTTGTTAAATGCTTGATTGGATGTGGAACACTCAGAGGGCCTGTTTGTGTGACCGAATCTGAGCATTGGATTGGACTATATATCCAAGCCTCCAAGGTGATGAAGCATCCAGTATTTGGTTAAAATATTTACAACCCGGATTAAACATGCCTCAGAGATATAATCCCACAAAGTGTGAATATTCAATATCATGGGGTGTGATATCATTATCCGGTCACTATTAAACCGGTATGATTGTACATCTGGTGGGATTACATTCCTTCACTATTAGTCCAATTACCCCAACACATGGAGTTTGGTTCGCTGCAATGATTTCGGGAAAGGAATCCTTTCAACAGAATAGTCATTCACCTAAATTGGCTAATAGTGATGATGTCCATTATGTCAACTTTCAGTAAACTGAATGACCGTTCTAACAAGGGAACAAACATCCAATTCCAGTCTTTCCACCAGTCAACCAAGACCTACCTATCTCATCAAATGTTCCCAAAATCTTCCCCAGGAGGCTTATCCCACCGAATTTGGTGAATAACTAGCTTCTTTCTCCTTCAATTAGACGAAAAATTAGCATTTCCCCTGGATTTGATACCACTTGATGAGATGATTGAAGCCCATTTCAAGTCCCTTTTCATCATATCCTAAAAATTAATGAAAGACATTTTATGAACTGAATGCTCCACTCCTCATCAACTTTCAAAACAATCTCAAATTTCTCCAAGAAAGCTTTTTTCTCCTTTAAACAAACAAAAAATTCACGATTTCCATTGATTTGATACCCCACTCGATGAGATGATTGAGAATCCCATTTGAAGACCCTTTCCAGCAAATATTAAAAAGAAAATGAAAAGACAAAGTGGGTGGGTGTAAAAAATTGAGTACGTACCAGCCAACGCCTGAAGGAAGAGAGGTCAACGGTGCCGTTTCGGATGCTCTCGATGTAAGGGTGTCTGGTGGCTGCTTCGTAAAGCGAAGCGTGTTTCTTCACCCACGTCGCTATCACTCCCAAATCCACTTTCTTATTACTACTGCTACGACTCTCCTGCTGCTGCTTATCCATTTCTTCTTCTTCTTCTTCTTCTTCTTCCCTTTTGTGTAACATTAACCAATATCAGTGTCTTTGTTCTTGGGCGGATTTCGGTTGAATGGAGGGCCAATCGGTGGGTTTTGCGGTGGCCAATATGAAAGGAGTTGACCTGCCGCCTGGGGACGGCATCATCATCAAATCCCGAATCTATTCTTATCAATTTTGGCTGATTTTCAAAACAGAAAGTCTACACACACATACACTTTGTGCACAGATTGTGCACAGATTTTATTGTGGAGCCCACCACGGATCCCACACGAATCATCCGAACCGTTCATTAAATGTAAAACAGTTTTTCAAGAGACCTCATAAAAAATAAGCTCAATCCGATACCTATAAGTGCTCGATCCAACCACATAACTTTTCATTAACAGGAAATCTGAATGAAAAGTTAGATGGTTGGATGAAGCACCTATAGGTATTGGATTGAGCCTATTTTTTATGGGGACCTTTGAAAAACTGTTTTACATTTAATGAACGGCTCGGATGATTTGTGTGGGACCCGTGGTGGGCCCCACAAAAAAATCTGTGCACAATCTATGCACAGACTGCTGTGTGTGTAGCAACTCTCTTTTCAAAACCAAAAAAAAACAAAAATTTGGGCTGATTTTATCTTTAAAAAAAAAATGTATAGAACCACAAAAAAATAAAAAAATCACACACTCAATCACACACCTAGAGTTGAGTATGGTTCGGATTGATTCGGTTTTATAGTAAACCAAAAACCAAATCAATACCTACGGATTACAAATTTGTAGAATCAAATCAACACGCAATAAGCATAGAACCAAATCAATCCAATCCAATAAATTACTGTTCGGTTTCGATTTTAACGACGTTTTATTTTGAACTAAGCTATCGTCTTCAAAAAATATTTGAAGTACTTAAAAGGGTGGCGATAATGCCACAAGTATATTATTTAATTCCACGATTTTTTCATGTAGCCGTACAATTATGCCCCTCTCTCTCTCTCTCTCTGTACTCTACCATTTCAAATCTAATTGCATTTTGGACCACCAATCGCTGAGGAAGGCCACTAGAGAGGGCCATAAATACAAGATAAATCAGGAAAGCTTCAAAATCATTTCGCCCTTCATCTTTTGTCGATGATGACAATGACAATTTCCCTTCATATTTGAATCAATCTACAGTACCACCATACCCAGCAGTTAAATTCTATCTGGATTCAACTATATATTTTTAATACAAGAGAAAATGGGATGATTCGAAAAATCCCAACATAAAATTGCTATGCTTTACCAAAATCAACCATTGCTCTGTATATTATTTGTATGCATGCATAGATTGCGAGCTAATTTGGAGAGCGGGATTTGGTGTATGGGTTACGAATGAGGTAGGGAATTAAAGGAAATCTATTGAGAGGCAGTGGGCAGGTGGTTTCTAATGAGAGGGATCAGATTGATCTGCAAGTGGTTTGACAATATCGACGATTGAAGGCCATGGAAGGGACGAAGGGAGAGATTAATACAAGCTGGGTTTGAGGGAGAGAGAGAGAAGCAATAGTCATGTAGATGTGTCGCTTGCATTGATCAAAAGGGTATAATAGTCAGCGAAATCAAAATGTCGTGGCTGGAGAGAATATGATTGTGGCATTATCATTAACCTACTTAAAATTACGAAGATAAATTAAAAAAACTTATATTAAAATCAATTTCATTCAAATTACCAAAACAAACTAACATCAACCTATTAATTTAAGAGTAGAGTACCAACATTTGCCTCAAACTAATAAAATGAAATACTGGTAAGTTACTAAAACGAACCAACTCAGAATACCACCTAAGTACTAAACATCTTAAGATAGTTTAACCAAATAAAACGTCAAAGATAATTTTTAAAACTATAGAATTGAAATGAGGAAGCAAAATGGCAGTAGCAACCAACTTATTTTATACTCCGTATTATATTATATATATATATATATATATATATAGTTTAAGGGACACCCAAAAAAACACTCAAAATCTCAATCTTATAGTTTTCAATCAAATTTTTATGATCTGAACTGTTCAATATGTGCAGAATGTGATTTTAAGAGTACTAAAGAGAAATTAGCAAAAAAATAACCGGGGAAGGCTTTATTTGAGCAGTTTTTATTTAAATTGTTCAATAAAACACTGTTCGAAACTGTTCAGATCAAGGCCTTCTCCGTCATTTTTTTTGCTGATTTCACATGGGTACCCTTAAAATCACGTTCTGATTAAATTGAGCGACTCGAATTATCAAAATTTGATTGGAAACTATGAGGTGTTTTTTTGGGTGTCCCGGACCGTGGCTTCCGTCCGGACCTCCCTTACAAGCCGTTGGATTCGGCTTGGAAATAAAATCCAGCCCATCTACACCCACGCGCTCCCATCTCATTTTCCTGAGACCTTCAGACGCGTAAAGAGAGAGAAAGAGGAACCAGAACGACGAACCAGGCGACGATTGAGCCCGACGCACGACGACAAACACACCGACGACGACGAACACACCAAGGTATCTCTCTCACTCTCTATCTCTCGCTATTTCTCTGTCGATCTGAACTCAGATTATCTCTACAGATTTTGATTTTTTCTGTTTCGAACCAAAAATACGACTCTCTCTCTGGCTCGTTCTCTCTCTCCCCATGTCGATTAGGGCTGTTCAGATGAAGCCCGTGTGTGAATCCCAGGAATCTCGAAACCTAAAATTAGGGCTTTTTTTTCCCCTCTAATTGTCATTCACTAATTAGGGGTTTTTTGATTGAATTCAAAATTAGGGCTTTTTTGGAATCTCGAATTTAGGGCTTTTTTGGAATCTCGAATTTAAGGTTTTTTTTGGAAAATATTGCGTATATACTTTTCCTTCGTCATTTTGATATGTTAGTGTTATTTACCTAATTGCGTAAATTTGCTCCTAGTTGATAGATGTGAACTTCATGTGGTAGCTTCTTAGCTGGTTGAGTAGTGCTCAAATTGTGTATGCTAACCACCACGCATGAATAGGTAAAACTGGAAGTTTTTCATTTGTTCTCAATTTATTCTTTGAATCCAGAACTACTATTTTAAGCGTGTATTACCACTATCATCCTTAGTGAGTCTATCCAGGGCACATCTGCAGCTCAAAAGCGTTCTAGGTTGCACTTGTCTTCACTATTCACCCCTTGCTTAAAGTCTAATGTTTTAGAAAGGACATATCCTTGACTTAAAACATGGATATTTGGACAGGGTATGTCCTGGAGAATTGCTAACATTTTTTTTAGAATTTTTTTCTGTAATATTGAACATGTTATGGAAATTATCGTGTATTGGGATGTTGGAAGTTGGAACTACAAAGATTGATGGATATATTGCAAAAACTATGGATATTTAATTTTGATACGATGAGCTAGTGTTCAAGAAAGTACCCTTGACAAACTAATACTAAATGTTTAGATGAACGCCAGCTTGCTATAGATCGGTAGATCCTTTAGTATGAAATGAGAATATGCATAGTTGGACTTCATTCACTTAATCCAAGTAAAGTATTTGCTTGTATGCAGGTTTATGTGAGCTTCAACATGGTTTCTTGTTATGCTTTTGCACATTTTCATATTAATTTTCTTGAGAGTACATTGTGTGGTTTAATGCTTTGGCTTTTAAATGCTTGTTTGTTGTTTGAAAGGAGGTTGATGCAAAAGTTGTAGGGCAAAATCTTAGAGCACACTTCTGTAAATATTCTTGTGAAGGATATTGTTTCCTAACTTCACCAGGCAGGTTGTGTTTTGAAATTGACTATTAAGATTTGGTAACAAAAGACACTTAAGCCGACTTATTCCTCATTCATTATCTAAAATTAGGTATAGAGATCAGAGTAGAAGGTTCCAATAGGATTACAGTCGGGTGGGTTTAATCTGCTGTGAAACCTATATTTTAAAAAGCTTGCTGTTTTTTTTTTTTTTTTTAACTTTTGAAATTACTCCATGTAATTGTCAGTGTACAGACTAAGCATCTGATGTATCGAGAACAAGTGCATTATCGTAATATCTGATGTATATGTGTTCTGGCATCAAAAATTTAAATCTACGTGTATTTTATTTAATTTTCCCGTGTCCCTTGCTATATCCATGTCCCCATTTACGTAGAATTGTTGTCTCCATGTCCGTATCTATGACCCGCTTCTGTGCTTCTTTGAAGGTGGACTAAGCTCTTGGAGAGAGATCAAACCAACTGCGTATGTATGGTAGAAAAATCCACTCACATGGAGTGGGATATACCATAGTTGTCAAATCGAGAATCGAAAAGGCCCATTTGCGAATCGTGAATCGAATCGAATTGTGAATCGTTCAGATTCGGTCAAAATCTTGAAAATGCATAAAAAATGTAGATTTCAAGTTTGAATAATTAAAAGTATTGTTTCATAAGATAAATAGATGATCTAGTGACACTAGTTGAAATTTATCATACTCTGTTTTTTTGTTTTTAACGGACTTTTATATACTAATGGACACCCCACTTTTCTGATAAAAAAAAAAATGTACACCCCACTTCCTGGTGATATATACACACCACTAACAAATATAATCTATAATATGCACAGTTGTACACCACTAACTAGTGTATATAATATATAATATACACTCCACTAACTAATATAATATATAATATACACACCACTAACTAGTAATATAAATAAACTAATAAACACTCTAGTAAAAGTCAGTACCCTCACCGACTGGAACGAGGTGCAATTCAGACAGCCATGTCGACGTCGAAAACTTCGAAGGAGCTCGAAGCTTCTCTACAAGGGCTCTGGTCTTTGTGTTCTTCAATGTTAGGGTTCTCTCCGGGTTAGACAAGAAATTCCGACCCCTCGCCTCCCAAAAATTAAAGGTATTTTGTGATTTATGTGTAGAAACCCAACCCAACCTGCCGGAAAACCCACTAATTCAAAAACGAGGTGAATCGTACGATTCTCACGATTCACCGATTCAAAAAACGATTCTGCGATTCTCACTTCGATTCTTACCTATTTGCGATTCATATAATCGATTTGAATCGTTTTATACCTGAATCGAACCGAATCGTACGATTTCGATAACTATGGGATATACACATACACGGAACTCACCTTAGGTGAGTTCGACTTGAAAACAACTGTTGTATCCATTTTTTAATTTATAAAAGTGGGGTTTGATACTTTATTTAGACTACGCTCAGAATGCGCTGCGTTGTGCCTTCAGGCACGGGCATCTACTAGTTTGTGTGTATACACACACATATATATTCCAATTTTTGAAAATAGTCAATCTCATCGAGTGATTCATTATGAAATTCTTAATGATCGATGCATCATTTGTGATAGTGTATGTGATATATTAGATAAGGAACGTCATGTATTAAGTTAATTTGTGAAAGTCAGAAATAGATCTACAAAATGTCATCCTAAGATCACCAATAACTGGGGGATAGAGAGAGAGATCGTGAGACAGCTGTGAAGTCGTCTGCAGATTAGGGTTTAATTCTCTGGAGATATGTTCTTTCATAGGTTTAATTATGATTTAACCCAATTTTTTTAAGGAATAACATATTTACCCCTGAAAAAATTTAAAAAATTACAGATGCACCCCCGTCGTGTCCCATACGTGTCCCTGTCCAAAAATTAAATTATATTATCAGACACGCCACGTGGAGTGTCAGACATGTGTCCCACACGTGTCCCCGTGTCCTGGCACGACGATACCTTGACCTCTAGAGGTGTCGGTGCTTCAAAGTCTGCTGCTCAAAGATCTTACATTCTCTCTTTGGTATTTACTTTCTCAAAGAAATAAGCAGGTGTAAGAAGGTACTTAGCAGTTTTTCAACCTTGGCATGCAGCACAACCCCAAACACTCAAACTGAAAAAAAGTTTATGCAAGCAGTTTTTCACACTTAAAGATTCAATACACTTAAAGATTCAATTGTCTAAGATGAAGAAACCGACGATAGATCATAGCAACTTCTTTGTTCATGCTTTTGAAATTTCACAGATACACGCCGAAATGGGGAAAAAATTGCATCGCATTTCCATGCCAAAAGTTCAAAATGCTGCCCTCGGCAAAACATATTTTAGAGCAAAACATGGGTTCCTCAATAATAGGCATCTGGAATGACATGCTTGTGACGGGGTAAAATAAGATGAAAAAGTTCTAGTCTCAGGCAACCAGAAAGATACAGTCTATAGACTATAGGTCAAGAAATTGCTCACCATCAATTTAGTTTTTTAAATTGCACGGGTAAACGAAAATTTGAAAGGACAAAAAAAAAAAAAAAACCTAGTTCAACAATAATGAGTGGGCATGATATAATCTAAGAGGGGAATTTGAAGTTACCTATGTTAAAAATGACTTCTTTTCTCTCCTGTACATTTGGTAGTGCAAACACCCCTTTAGGCTCCACAGTCGCCAGGACGTACATTCCATCCTGAGTAGAGTTCTCAACTAAAGTCTTTTCAACCCAACCAATGAATAATTATGCAGAAAGAAATATTATCAAAACCTGGTGTCACTTGACAATTCCAGATTATCAGTTTTGAAAATCAACTTCTCCGTATTGAGTAATTTTCTCTTCCAATTCTGCCCTAAGCTTGAATTTCCTCTTGTAAGCAGCAGAGAAAATCTTGAAGGTATCTATTCATCGATAACAATGAGGTAAGTTTCACAAGGAAATATTGAAAAAACAACAAGAAGATGTTTCATTGCACATACAAAAGCTGGATATGATATCTTCACTTCGTAAGACGTATAAGACTTAACCCCCTCCAGTAGGTAAAGGCGGGATCCCATTTGTAATGGCAGAGTTTCCTTCCACAACTCCTCCCCAACATTCAAAATTTTTCTATCGATCCTGTTAAATTAGTTAGACAACTCTCCCTTAATCCATACAGGAAATCATGGTAATAAGATGGTGTCGAATAAGATTCCAAAGCACATATGCAACCATACAGGAATACTTACGTCTCCCCATGACTGTATGGTAGGCCACTCAGAATGAAACTGAGAATGTTAATCATAATCAACAAATAGCCTATATGTGCAAGAATCATTCTCGTAAAAGTATTGGAATCTCAATATGACTATTTTTGAACTGGAAGCTCAAAACTTTCCTTAGACTTAATTGGGTGGCTCCTCCATGAATTAATGATTCGTCCTGGTTAAGTTAATATATTGTATAAAGTTCCTGCATAAACAAGAGAAGAACCGAAAATTTAAACAGAAAGGAACACGAATTCGTATATTTCTATGCACATTACAATGACAATTTGTACATACAAAAACTGTAACTGATGCAAGGGTTGACCAATCCTGTATAAACTAGCACAACAAGAATATAAACATAGTCTGCAGTGGTGGTGTTTTTTTAGACACTAATTAAACCATATACAAACCCTTCTAAGTTATGATATCACAGTGTTTTAAATGGCGAAAGGCGCACCGAGGCGCAACGGTCCCCTGGGGCTTTAGTGCAAGGCGCGGCACGCGCTTTATTGACGCGAAGCGCAAATTTTTTTTTTTCTTCTTCGCAACGAGGCAAATTTTATTAGAATAAGTTTTCAACACAAACACTTGTAAAACTTTCAAATATCATAAAACATAACATGTCAATGGTTAAACGAAAGTACCAAACACTAAACATAACATATCACCCATGAAAAGCTTACATAATAATGTTTAGCCCTAGTGACATAACATAAGGATTAAAGGCTATAAAATCTAGAGGCATACAGAGACGTGGAAGAGACAGAAAGTCTTAACTAATTTGAAAATTTGATTTTCTGTTATGGAAGGAATAAAAAAATAAAAAAAACAAAAAAAACAGAGATGTGGGAGAAGAAGAAGAAGAGGAAGGAGAAGAAAAAAAAAGCAGAGACGCGAGAAGAAGAAGAAGAAAAAAAATCAGAGAGGCGAGAAGAAGAAGAAGAAAAAAAACCAGAGAGGCGAGAAGAAGAAGAAGAAGCAAAAAAAAAAAAAAAACGGAGACGTGATGAGAAGAAGAAGAAGAAGAAGAAGAAGAAAAAAAAGAAAAGAACAGGGACGTGAGAAGGAGGAGGAGGAGGAGGTGGTGGAAGAGGAGCTTACCTGGAGCTGCTATCTCTCGATCGAACAGGAGGAGAAGAAAAGGAGCAAAAGCAGCTGTCGTTAAAGCTGCTCTGCTGGGTATGATCGATTAGGGTTGAAATCGACTTAAAAGAAAGAATTATTCAGTGCATTGCGAACATGTTATGTATGGATGAGAGCCGTCAGATCTGATTTTTGGCTCACAGACGAAAAGCGCGCGCCTCAGCGCTTTGCGCCATGGCGCGCGCTTCAGCGCCTTTCGCGCGCCTTAGGGTTCGGCGCTATAGCCCACATCTTCGAAGCGCATGCCTCGCGCTTTGCGCTATAGCGCGCTTTTTAAAACACTGTGATATCACATCGGGCCTCGACAGTAAATTTAGCCTTAGTTGCACGAAGCGGGAGCGGGGGAGCGGATGATCATATAAGTGTGGGAGCGCCGTCGGGAGTGTCTAGTAATTTTTTATTAAAATAATAAATATTGTTATGTTTTTATATTATTCTCTTCCACTTAAATTGCAAAACCTAAAAATTTCCATTGATAAAATTCAACATACACGACCACATGTGGCATACAGCATAACAAAGAACTAGGATGTAGTGGTTTCACAATCACCAAAACAAAGAACTTTCCTCATTTCTTTTGTCTTTTTCCTCTTGCTTTTTCAAGTCGCATTTGAGCTTGTGTTTTTTCTGTCAAAGCACTTGGAGGTTGAGTTGATGAAGTCGCGGCAACGGAAGTAGGACTAGAACCCAAGGCAGTTGATGTGGGAGTAATGGCAGCCTGGACAGCATCATCGTCGCTATCCGAAAGTATCACATTTTCTCTTTCCCCCACTGTCGGCATAGGTTCTTCAATGTTTGCATCTCCATCAAACACATCCCAATTTTTGAACGACTCATAATCAGCTCTGTACCTCGATAGTTGCCTATGATTATAGTGCACGAAGACTTAACTTTTCCGCTCGATCACAATTTAACCGGTTCCTCTTCACACTATGGATATATGAGTAAGTGCTCCAACACCTCTCCGCACAAGATGTGTTAACACCTTGGGACAACACTCTAAGTGCTAAAGAATACAACTCAGGTGCTGGCCCACCATACATATGCCACCATGACAAGGTTTGCATGGTTGCTCGATCTTTAATGGCTTGAGGCTGTGCGAAAACACCCTTGTCACTAACAAAATCACTTATCTGATGCCTTATTTTAGTAGCTTCACTCGGATCAATAATTATTTTGTCAATTGCATCAAGATAGCCCTTTTGAACCTCCAAATCACAATGAGGTTTCATTCTCCTCACACCACCTGGAGCAGGTTTTGAAAGCCAAGAATGGGTGTAGTATTTGGGAACAAGAACATAAGCAAGGCAATGCAAAGGAATGTTCATCCTGTCCCACCTTTCCACAACGATTTGGTGAACCAAATTGTAAACCACAGGATCAGTTACAAGAATATCTTTGAGCTTCCCCAACATGGTGTCCATCTGCTCATAAACCTCCCCAATAATGGCTTGATCAGTGTCACAAAACCTGAGCATCTTATATATGGGTTTTGTAATTTTGAGAACTCTCTTGGTTTTGGTCCAAAAATCCTCATCCATCACTGTTTTCTTGATTGTGTCATGCTGATTTGGATTTGATGAGCTTCTTCTCAAGGTCTCCCAATGGTTGCTCAGAGCCATAGCAACCAAAGAACTTCTTACTGTTACCAGCCGTTGCATTACTATGAAAACATGCCCAAATCTAGTCTTCTTTGTTTTAAGAAGCTCCAAATCAGAGAAGGTTTTGTATAAAAACTGACATGAACCATGATTCTTTATATACTTCACCACTGCTTTGCCTTTGTTATAGCTCTCTCATTGAAGAAAGATAGAGATGGATTAGAACTCTTACCAATATCTTTCATCAACAAATTCAATGTATGAGCTAAGCAACCGAACCAAAAGATGTGTGCATGTTTGTCTTGAATTATTGCCCCCGCAGCCTTGCAATTGGATGCATTATCAGTGATAACCTGCAACATGTATGTAATACTTGTTTAGAATTTGAGATTAGTATGAAAAAAAATTGATCGATGATCGAAATAAACAAAAAAGCTACTACCTGCACCACGTTGGAGGGCCCAACAAAATCGATGGCCTTGAAGATGAACTCAGCAATATTGAGTCCAGTTTTCTCTATTCCAGAAACATCATGCCCATTTACAAAAACAGCTTTACCACTTGACACAGCCATGGTGTTAATCAACTGTTGGTTCTTTAAATTTGACCAACCATCAGAAGCAATAGACAATCCATGTGTGCTCCAATCTTGCATTATAGGGGTAAGGGCACGCTGCACCTTGCTCTGTTCTTTGTCCAACAAAGAAGTTCTTATCTTCTCATAGTTGGGGGCTTTGTACCCCTTTGGTGCATTATTGATGCCAGTAACCATATCTGTCCAAAAAGGGGACTTCGCAACATTGAAGGGAATGCAATTACCATAAAAGAATCTGGCAACCCTTTGGTCCAGGTCCTCCCTGTCATTGGTTTGAAAAATGTTTGCAATTGTTTTCTTCATACCAGGAGAGGACCCATTATCTTGTATAACCTGCAACAATCCAAATTTTTTCAGTTTTAAGCAAAGTAGCAAACTAAGATAAAATTCAGCACTTGTATTAACAGTTTAACACTACACTTCGGAATATATATTACAATACCTTTGGCCTTTGAAGTTTTTTGGCCCTAGCATTTCCACCAAAGATTCTTTGTGCTTCTTCTTCCTCCTGTTTCAGCAATTCCCTCATTTCTTGGCTCACCTTCGGGCATAGGTTTACACCTGCTGCTTTCTTTTCACTAGGTTTACGCCTATCAAATGGGCACGAACTCGTGAATAAGACCCAGTGAAATGCGTAGTTCGGCATTCAAAATTACATAGAAACTTTCCAGAACCACCTCCAGCTTTCTTTTCACCAGGAACTTTGGTAACGTATTTCCAAAGTGGGGTAGCTGATGGCTCTTCAATCTCTTGATCGTCTTCATCTTTTGAATATATGTTTTGACTAAGATCCATGGTGAATCTGAAGTGTGAATCAGAAATTTTGGTCTCCTTTCATACGGTGGTGATATGTGTTTATATAGGGTAGAAGACGTTTTTTTTCTTGGCAAGTGCCATCCTGCACTTTTTCGAGGATATTGGGAAGCTTCAGTAGCTTCAATTTTCTCTTTATTCTATATGCCCTTTGAGTTTCTTAGAAAAAAAGTCACAGCTAATAATAACTGAAGTGTATAAAGTAGGTTTGGATGTTTATATACAAAAATATTCTAAGTCACCTATAATTTAATAATGAATAGGTATATTTTATAACTAAAGTGTATAAAGTAGGTTTGCATATAATTTAATAATGAATAGGTATAATCTAAGTCACATAATGTGTGTGCAGGGTGAGCGTACGGTATCGTGAGCATGAGAACATTTCTAAACCGCATCATATTTCATTAAATTATTGGTTGAACTTAGCTTGTTAGAGTATGAGAAATATAGATTATTATTTGTGATCATGAAATCATAGGATTATATAGAGTAAGATTCAATGTGACACTCATTAGTTAGTTAACTTAGTTATACTATGTTTTGTTAGAGTGTGACAAAGGGAGATCATTATACGTGATCATGGTTAGTATGGACATTATAGATTCAACAGGGATTATTATTTGTGATCGTGAAATCATAGGATTGAGACATAGAGTAAGATTCAATGTGACGCTCATTAGTTAGTTGTACTGTGCTTTGTACGAGTATGACAAATGGAGATCACTATCTGTGATCATGACTAGTATAGGCATTATAGGTTGAGCTTAATTAGCTTAATTGAATTATGACAAACGAAGATTATTATTTGTGATCATGAAATCATAGAATTGGAAAAATATCGAATCTTTATGTAAATCATTCCGTCAATAGCTTGCTTCTTTTATCTGCCAAATTCGCTCATGATCAAGTTACAACCTAAGATCTCTTCCCCTCGAAAGCTAGCTTCTTTTATCTGCCAAATTCTTCATTCCGTCAATAGCCATTTGACCGGATCTTTATGTAAATCATTCCACTATGCATGGTCGTCATGTTTGTTGACCACAATTATGTGGAAATCATATATAATTTTATTTCGAAAGTAAACCTAAAAGAATTTAATTATTGGTAATGATATAACAACTTTGTGAAAATCATGTGTAGTGACTTGAACAATTTATGGGATAAAATGTTCCGGTAAACTAATTGATTTTTTCATGAAATAGTTGCCCAAGTGTCTAGCAAGCCAATTGAATTTTTATGATGCAATGTCTTTAAAACCAGACGAGCCATTTGCTTTTTCTAGTTCAGGTTTTGCTATTTTTTCCTTTCACCGTAAATTAGAACCTCTCCCGAAATTGAAAATGGAAATGATAACTTTTTGTATCTGACTTTTTAAAGGGAAAATGCTAAAATTAACTTAACTAATAAAATTTAAATAGATGGTAGTTGGTAGATGTACAGTTAAATACATATACATCACTACGTGGAATATACCTAAAAAATTTGATTTTCATACCTTTTTTTTTTTTTTGCAATTTATAGTTGGCAATACAAGTGAATAGTTTATGATGAGCTCCCAGCAACTACCAAAGTTCATTTATTGTGTCTTTTTTTTTTTTTATCTTTGTTTCTCTATTATTCTTTTTTTTTTTTTTTTCAAACGGAATAGTATTTCTCTCTCCCCGTTCCACATTTTCCAAAAATTATTTAAAAAATAAGGACTTATTTTCAAGCTTAAAAATAACGAGGTTACGAAAATAATTTTACAATTTTTTGTGGGATGCGATCTCTCAAACAAGATCCATAGTGCATATTTTTTTGATTTTAGTAAGCCTATTATTTTTAAACTTGAAAATTGTAAATAAGTATTTATTTTTTAAAGACCTAATCCGGAATGGGGTTATTTTCAAAAAAAAAAGAGAAAAAAAACACTCTCAAACACCATTAAAGAAAAATTATAATGAGGCTCATTTTTCATTGTTCAATAGCTATTACTGCACACACATACCAATAAATTAAAATGATTGTATTTGATTAAATACAATAGGAAGCAATTGACTTTTACACTTCCCCAAAAATCTAACTACTAGCCATCTGTCCATCTTCTTTTTTCAAACGGAAATAGAAGCCATCAATGGCTCTGCCATCTACATAATACATACATATGATGCAACAGAGAAACAGAGAGAGAGAGAAACGGAAATAGAGAGAGGAGGAACACCGCGGCACGGCACACCGCCCAGCTCTCCCCCTTCCCAAATCGATCTCTTCTATTTCCCTCCAATTCCTCCACCATCCCTATATAGTGAAGATAGAGAGAGATGATAAATTGACGCCGCCAGAGATAGCCATCGCCGGAGAACAACCTGTATGTATTCCATTCGCCATTTCGCCCTTTGTTTATGTGAATTGCTCCGATCGCTCCGGTTTTGCTTCGAATTTGAGTGTAAGTCCCCATCTAGGTCAGGAACGTGTTCCCGTCATGATTGGAACGCATTTCCAGGCGTTTCCGAGGACGGAACCGAGGTTCTCGGCAAGAAACGTTGCCTGATGAGGCATTTCCTGCAACTAAGAATTTAGCTAGTCATCAATTTCACATGTTGTCGGAACCCTAATTTTTTGTGGTTTCAACAAGTTCAAGGGAAATCAATCTCAGCTGATAGATGCAGAGAGGTATAGAGAGAGAGACCTTGGTAGTGGGTATGGCGTCGGTGGTCCCGAAGGGGTGCGCCAAGGGGAGGCGCTTACACCACTGCCTTCACCACTCCTATGACCTGAGAGATAGTGAGGGGGAGAGGGGCGACCAATCTAGCCACCATCCCTACCACCTCTGCCTTCACCACTCCGGCGATTACTCATGGGCCTCTGGTGACCACCACCACCACACTGATACCGACAACGAGCTCGAACTTCTACCAAGGTCTCTCTCTCATTCTCTCTTTCTCGCACAATTTTTGTATGACCCCTAATCTCTGTTTCAATTCGTACCCTTAATTGAAAAACTATGGTTCCAACTTCTGAAACCCTAATTTGAAACCCCCTAATCGAATCACAAACTCTATGTTTTCGTCAAAAAAAAGTACTTCAATTTTTTGCACAAAGTTATAAAAAAAAAAAAAAGGTTTCCCCCAGAGTGTTCTGCTTTAATTTCTCCCAAGGATTTCAGTTTTTTTCTGTTGTCTTGATCGCTGTTTCTGCTGCCTTTTGTAGCAGCTGTGGATGGCTCAGGTTTGATGAGTAATAAGTCAAAAAGCTGGGCCAAATTATTGGTTTGTTTTGTGCCGAAAGCTTTATAAATCATCCAGAAAATAAGAACAACTCTTCTTGATACGTGTAGGAACCGATGTATCTAAGAGAGAGAGAGAGAGACCTTGGTTGAAGTTTGTCGATCTGGTTCGTCCTCTTCTCTCTACGTGGTTTCGAATCTCGTCGGTGTGGTGGTGGTGGTCGCCGGAGGTGGGGAGGCAGTGGTTGTGGTCGGCGGTGGTGGGTGTTGGTCGAAGCAGTGTGTTCATAAACAAAGGTTTTGATTACAAAATCATCGTACTGTGGTTGCTTTCACTTCATAAATACTGTTTCTACCTATCTTTTTGCTAATTATGGATAGAAAAGAAAAAAGGAAAAAATCCTAGGACTAGTCATGGCGGCGTCTCCGAGATGGTCTTTGAGATGAAGATGGGGATTACCTACTAGTTCCCATGTCCTCCCCACTAGGAACATGTACCTGTTCAGCCTCAAGCTGCAAGAAAAAGATACAAGCACTTAGATTCCAGAAGGGATACAAGCCGCAGAAAAAATGCATGGGAAAGCCAAATCTCAAGAATTCGGTTACGTTGCCTCCGAACCAAAGCCTCCGCACTCTGAAAAGCATGCGGTCATTCTTGCACTATGTTAGCAGGTATGTGGGATAATCTACATTGCAAGCATTTGAACATAGGATAGAATGATGGAGCAGTGGAAACCGAAAAATACCTGCAGAGCTCCGGCCGGTAACATGTAGAGCTGGGTTGAACAAGGAGTAAGCACCAAGCGCTCCTCCTTTACATCAGCATAGTGGAAGGAGACGAAGGAGAGAGCCTGTGGCCAAACGGGGGTAGCAGAAGGCACAGCTGGCGGAGCCAAGAAGAGGCGACAATACTCCATGTAGTCTCCTGCCTAAAGGAGTAAGCTAGCCCAATCTCTAATCCGAGCATTCTTCAAGTCTTCCTTGGACAATAAAGAAGTGGATCTCATCGATGTCGGAAGAAGAGGAGGAATGAACTGAAGAGCTTCGGCACATGGACTCCACTGACTCGCCACCCTATCACCTAAGTACCAAGCTCGGCAAAAGGGGCCCTCAAGCAAGCTACGAGTACGGTCTAGAACTTTGGAACGCACAAGAGGGGCATCCTCTGGTACGTCACTCCAAGGGTTGAACCGCACCTGCAAACAGGGTTAAATCAGTCACAACACAAGAATATGAAAGTCCAAAGATAAAGAATACAGGCAAGTACCTGATCAACTGTCAGTTGATCCAAAACCCGTTGCCACTTAGGAAGGCTCAAAACAGGTTATTGTGTCTTTCGTTGGCCCACCAACCATCACTCATAGCGGGGGACACAGCTCGCATCCTCATGCTTGGTGCTAGTAGGAAATTGAAGGAGGCACCTTGCCCAAGAACCACTCCAAAGCTCCCTCCCGTTGCCAAAGCTGAGGGCCAATCGGACAGGAGCTCCACGTACTCGTAAGCCAGTGAGCAAAGAGAAATCGACTGGTGTGATCGTCATCTCACCGGCAGAGGGAAAGTGGAATGTGTTGGTTGTGTCCCACCATCTCTCCACCAATGAGGTCATCAAAGACTAATCAATGAATACCCAAGTCCGGCTTCCTCATCCCATGAAATTGGATTGATAGAAGAAATTGGTAATGAGAAGGAATTGATAATGAGAAGAGGTTGTGATGTGACGATGAATACCAAGTCCAAGGGGTATTGCTAATACCCAAGTTCGACTTCCTTATCCCATGAAATTCACAATTCGGAGCCATTTGTGTTGCCAAACAAGGAATTAATAGTCCGAAGGGACTATTAGTCCAGTACCATGGCTGAATCAAGTTATCAAACGGGGCCTAAATACTTCCACGAAAGAGACCACAGAAGCAAAAGGGTATTTGACACCCCCCCCCCCCCCCCCCCCCCCCTCTCTCTCTCTGATTGGTTTGTTTCAGTGTTAAGGAATTGAAATTGAATTTGATGACGATATCCTATCATCTTCGCACTATATATAATTTCACCGTTTGATTTTTCTTTGTACTTTGCTTGAATTCGATTCTAAACAGAGCTTAAAAATTTGTAAGAAAACGAATGGGAATTCCTTCGACTATGAGGGACGCGTGGGTGAACCGAAGGAATTCGCTGTTGATTGCCTCACCTCTTGAGGATCAGAAGATTTTGAGATCACGCCAATGCACCCAAGGTTTGTTTCTCTCTTGCTTTTATCCTGTGTGCTTGATAGGAATCTCGAGGCTACGGAGCAAGTTGGCATACATTAGTTTTCCTGTATTTTGTTGTCTTTGCTGAATTTGTGTCAAAATTTTGTTAAATTTTCTAGACTAGTCATTCTGTATCTGCTCGACTAGAGAAATCTAGAAGATTAAGGCTTTGTTTGGAACCTATGGAAAAGAAAAGAAAGGAAAAGAAAATAAAATGGGAGGAAAATGAGAGGAAAAAAGGAAGGAAAATGTACTATTCATAAAACTGAAAATTGTTATTTTCTTCCCTCTTTCTCTTCCAACCAAACAATAGAAGGGAAATTTTTTTAGTTTTCCTTTCCTTTCCTTAAGTTCCAAACTGAGCCTAAAATTTATGACCAACAATGAGAAAAAGTTCACTAAACACGAAAAAAGTACCAAACATTTGCCTTTTAAGTGTCCTCGTATTTGAACTTTTTTCTAGGGAAATGATAATGTCAAAAATGTTTTTGTTTGTGCCAAAACTCTAGTGCATAAAAGTCTTATACATTGCACATGGTACAAAATCTTATTTTTTTTATTTTTCCGATTTCTCTTATCAAATTATTACTCTCAAAATTTGACGAAAAACTAAACACAATATCAATTAAAGTGAATAATGTAAATAATCCAGAACGCATTTAGAAAAAAATTTAATACCAAATGCCTTTACGGATTGGGCTTGTGCTGAATGAGCTAGGCCTATGAAGAGTTGACCAAGAGGCTTTAGCCTATGACACTGTAGGCAAAATCGATGGGCTAGGCCAGATGGGATTAGCTTCGACCCTGCAAGACATGGTCTTATTCATTCATGGACATCCCTCCTCCACTTATTAAACTTGAACTTTCCATACCTTATTCCCCATACCTTATCCCCCCCCCTTTCCCCCCCCCCCCCCCCGGTGTGGGTACTTCATATTAGTTCTTTTGCAATTTAGAAAGTATAGTAAAAACAAATAAAAAAGTATGAGATGAAAATGGAAGGAAAACAATAGTTATCAACATTAACAATTAAGTATCTAGTGCATAAAAAAAGTTAACAAGGGTACCGGCCATACCCATGGAAGTATTCATCCCATACCCATGGCGTGAGCTAGGATTTTACCCTTGCTGTGGCGAAATGTATAATAAAAAAAATGAAAGATGCATTCCAATATGAATAGTTATCGACTCTAGGAAAAATTAAAATAACATAACGAAAAACTGTTTTATATATATATATATATGTATGTATATATTTCATATAGTGCATATACCATCTATTGCTCAAGACAAACTCAACAAGGGATTCCAAACATTCAACAATTTCTCTAACGTCAATTGAATATTGAAAAATTGAAGAAGACTAACCTTTTCCCAACGGATTTGAGAAATCCACACAAAACGCCAAATGATAAATATTTTTTAATTTTTCGGAAGTCTCGATGTGAGCGGTGAGTGATCCCTCAATACCAGTCTATCACACGATGACACGACCATTACTGCCTGCATTGGAGTCGTGCACAGTGCACACCTTTAGGTTAAGTTGTTTTAGGTTTTGTTTTTTTTCCTTTTTTGTCTTATCTTGTAGAGTATTCTTTGCAAAAAAGCAAAGTGTGGAGGCTTTTTTTCCCTTAATTAGACCTCATCTTTTATATTATTTCACTTTAGCCCATTGAATTTAGTTTTGGAATACTTTTTTGGGTCTCCTTTCTTGGATTTTTTTAGAAGATTAAGGACTAGTATATAGCAAAAATTAATGAAAAAAATCTAACGGTGGCGGGTCTATATAATACCAAAACATATCTGATAGGGATTTGACGTACTGGGTACATATCCTTGCTGACCAGAACCATACCAGTACACACAGTTCTCTTGCACTAATAGTCTTGTAGTATCCGTGCTTCATAGCTTGGTGCTCAAGTACAATCTCTCCATAAAAGATATGCCATAAACCCTAGAAAGCTACTCTATTACAGAGCGGTATACCGAAAAAAAGAAAGAAGCCCTTTATCAGATTTGAACCGATGACTTGAAAGCCTATTTCTTAGGGCGTTTAAAAAGCATGACTCTTTTTTTTTTTTGAATTCAAGAAAAAAGTGACTTAAGGAATCTCAAAAATAGCTTGCGAAAGCAACTTTCATATACTTGCGCAATTAGTAGGACACGGAGGAACAACCTATTTGACTTTTTTCTTCCGTCGTTGACCCATGATCAATGGCAGTATCATGCTCTTGCCTTTAGGCCCGCCCACTACCAACCTCTTAATGTCTGGATATCTGGGGTTGCCACCTAGATCTCCGAGTCTAGTGTACTTTCTACCATCTTGAGTAAGGCCTGACTTTGGCATTGGAGTGCCTCCAGCTGGAGTACAGATGGTCGACGCTAACGGTTTGCTTATTTGCAATTCTTCTCCTGGGAAGGGAGAAGACAGAATCAGGCTTTATCCCTTGGATGGTACGTTCAGGCGAACAAGAGAAGAAGTGAACGCAGATTTTTCAACCCCACACCTATGAATATAAATGTAGCTTTCATCACAGAACCAAACCGTTCATCAGCGCAAGCATAAGCCAAATTTCCATCAAATTCTTGATGGTCGTAAATTTTGAAAGGTTTAAGAATGAGTGGAAGTTGTCTTTCCTAAAAAAATGGTTAAAGGGGATGCTTTTAAGTTTTAACCATATCATATCATGCTTCTAAACCAATTGTAACTGATAACTCCAATCTTTTGGATACTGGGTTGGTATATTCGCTCAGTGTCCGTTGTTTACCTTGTGTTTTCAATTTGGATTATTGCAATTATTTCTGAAGCATCATTTCTTGAAGATCATGGTTTGTGATTGGATGGTGTTTCTGTAATTCGCAGAGGGAGTTCGTGCAGGAGTAAAGGCAGCTTCCATTGCATGCGTTGCTACTGCTGTGCCTACTGTATGTGACCCTTATTAATCATATCTTGTTTCATTTTCAAAGGTCACTGCAGGTCTTTGGTGTTTAGAAATATAGCTGCTCCATACCAAGATTGCTCTGCAATAAACCCATGAAGGGTGGGTGCACTGGGTTAGAGAGAACAGGTGGGATAGTTGTTAAGAGCGAGAGAGGCGCAATGACCTGTTGGGGCCCAGGCGAGAGGCGCAAGGCAAGGCACACGCCTTTTTGAAGCTTGGCACACCTAGGCGAAAAAATTAGGACAAAATTGCATATACCAATACTACATAGCCTAATACACATAAAAAAACATAAGAAGTGTATTGCTTCTGAAAACATTAAAAAAAGCTTTTCCGTTTAGATATGCAGTATAATTATATGTACACAGTACACACAAACAGACACACATATAGTTCTGAAAACATTTCAGAAAAAAAAAATTCGTTTTCATATACAATATAATATATGTCGACTATATACATGAAGAGAGAAGATCAACGGATGATCGAGAGAGAAGAGTTGAGAGGAGAGAGAAGATTGACCGATGGCCGAGATGATACCTGTGCTATTTTCGTGTCTAGTGATTGAGAGAGGAGAGATGTATGATCGACTAAAGTCAAGGATGAAGGAGTGAGAGTTATTCGGATAACCTAGTTTTCATCCTATGGCTGTGATCAAAATTGAAAGAGGCGCACCTTTTCTCGCCTAGGCGTCAGTCAAGGTGCTAACCCTGCGCCTTGAAGTGCTTCGTGCCTATGGTGATACTAATGTAGGGTTATTGGAGAGGAACTGGCGGTGCAGAGGAGCCATCTCCAATCTTTACTCTACTTTTGATCAGATTTGAGCAAACATTTTGGCTAAAAGCTTGATGTGATATTGTGTCATCCAATGCCCAAAGCATGTTTCATGAAATCATGTAAGAAGTTCCAACCTTATCCTGAAACATTTTAAACCTTATTTCCTTTGGATCCTTCTATTTCTTTTTGAGGCCTCCATCTCCTCAAAGAACACTGCAAAGCCAACGTGTGTATTTCCGTTAAACCAATCTGCAAGTCAACCCAAATATAACATCCTAATCAACTCAACAGAAAAATCTACCATCCTTCAGAGTTCCTTCATAAAGGGTCATCCGTGGTGGTTAAAGGAGTTACCGTGTTTGTGGTTGAAGGAGTTGGGCTTAAAGATGATTCCAGAACAACTTAGGTTTTCAATTTCTGCAAACTTCATAGAAAGAGTTGAGTGTGGCGGGATATAATGAAAACTTTGCCTCTCCCTTGATGAAGGTAGGGTGTACGGAGATGGCCTAAGATGTTTCTTTCACCTCATGTCAATTGGAGTTATCTTGAATGATACACCTAGGTGGGGGTTTCGATTAGTGTTGGCTTGTGTGCTGTCAATAAAAGTCATGTATTTTCTCATCCTCTTGTTTATCAGAAATGATATGAGTACAGCAAAACTGGTACAAACAGCTTGCACAGATCCGTTTTGGACCCGTTTCGGGTTCCGCAAAGATGATCGGAGCTCCTCATTTTGTTCAAAATTTAATTTTTAGGGTCCCTGTAAAAAATTATCTCAATCCGATTTCTGAAGCAAAGTTGGGTGATTCGTAAACACCCTTACCGATATCAGATTGAGATGATTTTTTACAGGGACCCTAAAAATTAAATTTTGAACAACATGAAGGGCTCCGATCATCTTTGTAGGACCCCGAAACAGGTCCAAAACGGATCTGTGCAAGCTGTTTGTACCAGTTTTGCTGTACCTCTAGCACGGCTCCTTGTTTATTGGTCCACAAAACTGGTTTAACATGTGTCTATGTTGCCCATGACTTTGGATTCCTAATTTTGTCTACCTACACAAGTGTGGACCCCTGGCTATTTGACTTGCGAGATATTGGATATGTGCTGTTTGGATAAATCAATCTTCATAAGATTGTCATTGCATGTATGTGGCAATTAGGAGCTCCTACAAAAGCTTAGACCCCTGCCTTGTAGAGTTGTGCAGTATTGTATGCTTGATGTTGGATAATTCAAAATAACCATAGTCTTTGAATTTGATGCTTTATGCATCACGGTGGGGTAATCTTAAATTCTCGGTGTGAGTGGAAAGGTGCCCGAAACTGATTGCTAGAGCCTTATGGAATGTATTTTTTTTGGCTGCTTTGGGCTTATTTACTTTCTACTAGTTGGCACATGTAGTGTCAACAGATTATATCTGCTCTAATGTCCTTTGTCTGACTTAAACATGGGCAGTTGGTTGCCGTACGTGTACTTCCTTGGGCGAAGGCAAACCTCAATTATACTGCTCAAGCACTCATCATATCTGCTGGTATGATCAGTACCTTTCTTGATTTTGTTTGAACACTGTCTTTATACTGTTGAATATAATTTTTTTTATTGTCTTTCATGTCATGTGATTGAGAGTGTTGAAGTTGTTTCTTCATTTGTAGAGTTTATCAGTGACATGGTTTTATTAAAAGACAGGTGATTTGATCTTGTTTGGTATTTTAGGGTTTAGATTCCCGATCTTGTTTAACGAGAGAGAGAGAGAGAATGAGAGCTGGTTTTTATTCTTCCAAGTGAAGTTATTTTCTGTATGTCTAAAAACATACCAAGAGATAAGTTTATCTCTAGAGCCTTACATTGAGCCTTTGTTTTTTCTAGCTTCCATTTCTTTCCCTTTGCCTTAGGGGCAGTGCCAGAAGTTGGACTTGGTAGGCCAAATTAGGAAGTAGAAGTTTTGTATGCGCTTATATAAAAAATTAACTTTGATTCTTTTGGTTTTTATGGAATGTTTGTAACAAATTGGAGAAGTAGCTCTCGAGAGATTGTTGATACCTAAGGCCACATAACTTGTGGTCCACCCCTAAGTCACATAATGCGTGAGCATGAAAGCGTCCTCTTGAACCATCTTAAGCTACTAAAATTCGCGAGAGCGAGGATTAGGAGCCGAACGAGAGCGTAAAGCAAGAATTCAGATCAAAAGCGGAGGGTCCTACTGGAGGCTTATGTGACCTAGCCCACCACTACCGCTCCCGCGCAAATTGTAGAGAACAGTGCATGAATTCTGTAGCTAATGGGGCGAATTGATCAATTAACTTCAACGTTTTTGCATAGACTTCGACGTCTTGCATGTGGCGAATCTTTTCACATACCTGGCACACAGAGACACTTATGTTTATGAAGCGATTATGAAAGCAAGCTACAAATATTGAACATGTGGCATGAATTCTGCCTTGGAATTTGTAGAACCGTGCTACACTATTACTTTTACTGAATAATTTCGTCACAACTTTTACTTTTTATGAACCAATAGTATCAGTTAATGTGCAATTTAGGTTTTTATATTTTATTTGACGACATTGAAGATCTAAAAATGGTCAATTCATCTATGTAAACAGTATACAGTATTTTTAAAGGATGTGTAAAGGCACTCCTGCTCTCATGCGATTTTCATTATTGGTGCACAGTCGCACTACCGCTCTCCCTCCCACACCCACGCATGCTATGCGTGTCTTAGGCTGATACCATGTATCAGTGACGTGGTAATGCAATGCACTAGTGTACCACCATGTGAGCAAGCTGAACCATACACAGATAAGTGTAGTGAGAGTAATATGCATTTTCTCCAAGTACAGATGAAACTTTAAAATAATATTGTGTTTGGATTTCGGAGTGCTGGCGATTACCTCCGCCCCTGCTTGGATCTTAGAAGGTTGGTGACATTTTGTAGAACTTGTATTTCAGAAGGATACATCAAAGTACTTCTAGAAGTACAACACCAATTTCTTTATCCCAGTGCTCCGAAAATCAGAACAATTTCTTACTGTTCGTGGCCTGTATCTTAAGCTGAAGAACAAGGGCGAAACACATTTTATGTTAGCAAATTAGAGAAAAATGCGTGCATGCGTTCTTCACTTTATAATCCAGTTACAAAGAAACATTTTATTTGAGAGGGAAGTATGTTTCTAGAGCAGGGAGACTACATGCATTTCTGTCTGTTATGCTCGTTAAGAGAAATCCATGCATACTTCTATGAAGTGGCTCTATAACTTTATTCCTTCAATCTCATGGGGATCTTGAAGTATCAAATGTTGGAATTGAGGAACTTACAGAGATTCATCAGTTTATCTTATGCAATTGTTGCAATGGCACACAAATCCATCTCTGTTGCCCTTGTGAAGTTGCAGCGTTGATTGATGACTTATTTTGTTCTCTCTCTCTCTCTCTCTCTCGTAAGAGTCCCAACCAGAGGCGGACTTACTAAGGGGCACATGGGATCTCCCATACTATGTTTTTTCAACTAAGGTCTTCTCTTGTGGATCTTTAGGGGTGCAAAGTATAGTTCGCACAATTATGGATCTTTTTTCGATGATCCAAGACGTGTATAACGTAGAGATTGTCAAATAATTTGTCCACACATAAAATCAAATTGATTTGACACTGATAACAACTTGATAAGAACATTTTATGTATGCAAAACATGGTCAGACTGTTTGTTTTTTATGAGAAAGTATTTCGATGGAGTGGTTTCAATTTAAAGTCTAATCAACATAGATTTTTTATTGGACAATTTATATGACGAGCCCCATCATATGAACTTTTCAGATTGACGAGGGGAGATATACTTGTGGACAAATTGTACTTGCAAGGAATCTGGGTCCTTTTATTAAGTTAGGAAGTAAGAAAAACAGAGTGCTTAAGAAGAACAAAACATTAAAACAAAATTCTGGAAAACATATTTCGCCACTTCACCACTCAAATGAAAAAATCTAGTAGAGAATATATATGTGGATATGTTTAAAAACTCTTGGAATGGTTTATAATTGTAGTTGACGGTGAAATTCTTTAAGGTCATGAATGATTATGTGCCCCCACTATAAATAATTTTGGGTTCGCCACTGGTCCCAACTTAGGAGGTTCCAAAACTACGATGAACAAACGAGTTCTTTTGTTTTCATGTGGAATTCTTTATTATAGTGCGAATAAGCAAAGAGGAATTCTGTTGTGTTCATTCGGTTTCTAAATGCTCACTCATAATTTGCTTTGGAAATTTGACACCACGTCTGTTTGGTGATGAACAGCGTCCATTGCTGCGTACTTCATTACTGCTGACAAAACAATCCTGGAATGTGCGAGGAGGAATACTCACTATAATGACAAATCAGCCTGAGGTTCTGGATCCAACATACAATGCTAAAAGATTTACTCGTCTCCTTTCATGGTAGATGTTGCTGCTGCTATCGGTGCTGTTTCTTATATAAATTTGTTCTATGTACCGACGTAGTTTTGTACCGAGACTGAGTGGTTCTCCTCTTGGCTCAGGTTTTTTGTTCAATCATTTTGCACAGTGCTGCAGCAATGTGTGGATCTGAGCAGCACATTTTTTCACTTTCTTTCTTCTTTAATGTAAACAGTCGTCCGTTGTCTCATTAAATGTATTTCGTTTCCTAGTGTTGTTTGGCCAAAGAGAAGCAGAATGTTTGTGGTTCCAGTATGGGAGAGCTTGAATGTCATGGATAATGTTGGGGAAAATGACTCTTTAAGATGCTTTGGATGAAGATGCTCTGGAGTTCTAATTAGCATCTCTCTATGAGGTTTGGTTGTAGGTTGCATGTTCAGCTCTTTTCCTTGTTGGCTGCTTGGCTTAGGGCTCTTTAGCGAATTTGTGGTTTTTGTTTCATAGCTTTTCTTTTAGCGTGGTGGCGGCGTTTGGCTGTTGTAGTATGTGTTTTTAGGTTGGTTTTCGAGGCTCACAGACGGGTGCTGGCCTGATTGTGCTCTGACAGGCACGTGGGGCCCACTTAGGGTCTTTGCACGGATGATCAGAGCCCTTCAATAATTTTAAAAAAAGAAACTGAGTGGGCTCACGAGAAATCAACTCAATCCGATATGTGTAGGTATTCGATTCAATCTTTCTATTTTTGCCGATTTTTCAAGACTAGGCTGTGGAATGGTGTTTTTTTTACATGAATTTAGCCACAATGAAGAATTTTTGGGCTGGCGAAAGTCCATAATGCTAAGGGGAAAAAAAGAAGAATAGAAATAGGTCATATATCCTACTAGTTAACATCAAGAAGAGTTCCCAAGAAATAGATGGGTTATCAATAAGGCACGCAGTACCCATGCATATATGCATGCATGTTTCTGTTCGATCTGCCTTTCATTTTATTTCTCCAAATTCATTTACTCTTTTTGAGAATTCGATCTTAACGACCGGAGTTGGATAAATAAGTGATCAAAATGGGGTCTCTAGTTTCTGATGATCGACTGGTGAATGCTCAAAACTGTACACAAGGTACGTATGCATACGGTAATTTACTCAATGTGAAATACAACCACCCAATTAATTAAGCTTTTCCCCTCACGCATGCGCGCACTTTCTTTTGGATTGATAGAATGGCCTGGTATTGCGCGTATTGGTGTTTGTTTGTTTGTTTTTTTAAATTGCATTCGTGTTAATTTGCTAATTTTACAGAAAACGTGCGTGAGGGGCTCAATTCGGCTGCTATTGCCTGCGTCCTTAGTGCTGTGCCTACTGTATGTTAACTTCATTCACTCACTTTCCTTTTTATTCATGTAAAGTGTGCAAAAATGACAATCGGTTCATCGTTAAAGTGTATTTAAGCCGCATTGTGACATTTTACAAGTTTTGTGCCTTTTTTCGTGCGCGCGTACTTCATGTAGTGCTAGTTTTTTTTTTTTCTTAGTGAAAATTGCAATCATAGATGAATTCCTTATCACTTTTCTTTCTTCTTTTGATCCTTAGTTTCCCATGCAAAGCTAAATATAGAAAAGAACTTTTTCTTAGATTTCTCTCCTAGTTCAGTTTTCATTCCGGTCTCTTTTCCTTGCACAATGTCCAAACACGAAATTATCATCATTATAAAAGAATGTATGGTGTATGATATTGGTTAGTGATAGTCCAGAACGTATAATTTGGGTGGTTATTAAAACATTTGAATTTTACTCGCTCTTCTAATAAAATTATAACTCAAAATGAATTAATGTATTGATCATATATAGCAGTATTTTGACCAATTTTTTTTTGTATATATACACAGTTAAGATTGCCCTTGACATGACAATATCTCATACTTTATATTAGAAAATCATTTAAGCTCCTTGTTTATGATTATTCATGTAAGTTAATACTATTATAATTTAAGTAAAACATAAATTTAAATTAATAAATAAAAAGGCTATGATATATATACCATTACATAAATAGAGCCAGAAGAATAAAATCAAGGATACACATAAATGGAGTGTGAGAAGCACTTCTTATAGCTTTGTTATCAAATAGAGATCTCTTTAACTGTGCAAACAAAATAACTGTTTTTTTTTCCAATTTGAGTGACTGAATTTTTTTTTTCCAAAGCCAAACAGGAGACAGATTAAATAGAATGTTGAAAGAATTAATCCTTATGATTAGGGCACTAACAACAAACTTCAATAGCTGTCCAAGTTGCGCTATATATATCAATTTATCTGCATGCATGGCCGGCCCAATCCCAAGAGGCCTAGACCTTGGGCATCCCAAAAATTCTAATTTTTAAGGGCATTTTAATATTTTCACTAGTTGGGTTTAAGTAGGAGTATTTTTAAGCTCAATAGAATGGAAAAAATGCCCAATTAGAGGTAATGAGTTAGCTCAACCCACCATCCCATAAGCCCAAGTTTCCAACTCACTAAATTCCCGAAATCATTTCTCCCAAACCACCGAATAACACCTCTCCAAAATCGTTTCTCCCAAAAAAATTTAACGATCTCGGCAAAATCAAGAGAAGAAGATCAATGCGCACCACAAAACTCGAAGAACAGTGGTACATGCTAAGGTAAATCGATGGCAATGAGTTTATTGTAACTAACTAACTAACTAAAGTAAGGGCACACTTTTTTTTTATTAGGCCTTGGGCACTAAAAACCCTTGGGCCGACCCTGTCTGCATGTGTCTTTTTTCTCATTATTATTTTTGGGCTCCCCGCTCTATCTATATTGTCAGTTTGCTGCTGTCAGGACAATTCCATGGGCAAAGGCCAAACTCAACTATACTGGCCAAGCACTCATCATATCCGGAGGTAAATCCTTATTTGTTATGGAATGTAACCATTATTTTTACTATTTGATTCATATATACATCACATGGTGTGTTGAACTTGAATCATGCATATGACATATCCCCACAAAAAGATGAGAAACTACAAAAATCACATCTAGTTTTGATCATTTCTTCAATCTTAACATTGTTTTCGCCTTCTCAGATATATATATATATACACACACACACAGTCCGTCTCCCGTAAAGACCACTTCATTTTAATAAAATAAGGACCTCCTTTTCCTGATTGAATTTCGATGATCCGAGCCGCTCAATGCATTCAGAATGTGATTTTAAGGGTACCCTCTAGAAATCAGCAAAAAAAAATGACCAGGAAGGGCTTCATCCGAGCAGTTTTTGTTAATTTTTTATCGAACGGTTCAAACAAAAACTGCTCGGATGAAGCCCTTCTCGGTCATTTTTTTTGCCGATTTCTCGCGGGTACCCTTAAAATCACGTTCTGAACACATTGAGTGGCTCGGATCATCAAAATTTGATCGGAAAATGGGACAAATGAGGAGGTCCGTATTTTAACTAAAATAAGGACTCCCTCATTTGAGACTGACTGATATACACATATATATATATAAGTCTACTTTTACAGACAAATTTAAGTACCTACCTACTGCATTCGGGTGATTCGACACATTAACTGTTTTTGTTGTACAGCATCCATTGCTTCTTACTTCGTTACTGCTGACAAAACCATCTTAAAAGCGGCAAAGAAAAATGCACGATACGAGAGAAAAGATTAAAGTTGGATATTCCAGATAGATATTGTTCATTTCTCCAAGTGATATATGGGTCGATCAGCTTCATCATTAATGCTCTAATCTTGATATGTGGAGCTAGCATTTTAAGAGCTAGTACTTACTAAGATGTAATCTTATTAATTTGTTTACAATTCCAGCGAGTAATTTTCGCAATCACAGTTTTGTAGGACATTTTATTTTCATGGCAAAAAAATATAGACAGAGAGATATTTTGGTTTGCTTCTTTGGTTTGAGATGATCAACAACGTACTGAAATCGCTGTTGGAGAAAGTCGCATTTTTTATTGGGCAATGCGAGCAAGGAAGTTGATGGTCTGATCGGCAAGATTCAAACAAATTGACACCAAAAAATAAGAGGGGTAGAAATTCAATTACGTACCATAACATTTGGAGATTACGTAAAAATTTGGAAGGAGGGGGATCTTCTCAAAGCACATTATACCTTTGCATTTTCTCTCCAGGCCATAAATCAAACATAAATCGGCAGGGGCCAATATATCCCTCCTAGCCCCTGGATACTCTACATGACCCTGCCGAGCGGCACCCCTGCCAAGCGAGTGCCGAGCGGCCAATCCGGCCGTTCATCTCGGAATCAATGGTCCGGATCGAAACATCTTTTTCCTTTTCCTTTCTTTTTTAAAAATCCGTTTGGTATCTTTACATCTGGGCCGTCCAAAACACTTTTGGACGGCCGAGATGTGCTCGGCACCCCTGCCAAGCACAGGGTCTCCAGGTCCTACATTAACTTGGTCACAGGTAAGATGGCACTGTTATTGTAGTTCTAGTGATTAACAGGCCATTAGGACTGTGAAAGAAAGGAGGAAAAAAAACTTGGGGTTTTTGGTTTCTCACTTATCTCGTCATAAGTGATGAGATCGAAGATGAAGATTATTTTGTTTAAGTGTTCATCCAGCTTTGTCATCATGTCTCATCTCTTAAAGTTATCGAATTAAGTGAAAGGTTCTCACCCTTTCTCACCATCCGAAGGGACCAAGTGTCAAGGCCGGCCGGGTTTCTAGTTCCAAAACATCCCCATATTGAGAGTCCTGTGGTGGGTTACCTTCCACATGTCTTGTGGGAGCAAAGAATACACTAAACCAACTCAAGTAAATGGATAAGGCCCTCCTCTTAATAAGTGTTGGGATACCTTTCAGATATTTTCTGCTTAAATAAGTCCTTTATGTCTCATAAAATCTCACAAAGGACAGTTGGTGTGAAACTGTTTTTTACCAAGCATTAATTTGAAGAGTTTTTGGGCAGTGATAGCGATAAATTTCAATATTGAGAACATTTGAAACTATTTTTTATGTAGGTGGTAGTGAAATAACGATGGATGGTCGCGGAGTGCTAGTAAGGTGGTTGTGGTGATAGTCTGAAATGATAGGTGGATGGTCGCGGAGTCCTGGGATTTGGCAAATAATGCATGTTGGAAGAGAATTTGGTGGTTGAATAGGGAGATGAAAGATAGAAGTAGCCCAATTTGTGTTCCATGCTGTGGCTCTCCTCCCATCCACAAGTTGGCCTTTCACCTGAGGAGACAAACTCTCCCTTTCAGTCGTTTGATACACAGTCTCCCTTAGCCTCGGCTATCATCAGTGGCGAGATTGGTGATGGTAGAGGGGTAACAAACGCTGGCAAGTTGATGAAGTGATGGCATTGAGGAGGTGGTAGTGGTGGCGGCGATGAGGTGGGGGTATTGGTCGAGACGTGGTGAAGCGATGGTGGTGGTTAGTAGTGATACCTAGGTGGGGTGAAACCAAAAATAAAAAATAAATTTAAAAATCCAAATGTTGTGTAATGCGCCTCGGGCGTCATTCAATGCGCCTTGGGAGCCTTTTCATGCGCCCCAGGTGCATATTGAAACTACAAAATACTCCTATTTATCACAAACAATTTCGAACTCCGATTTGCGCGAGGTTTAAACCGTCAAAAAACTTGTGGAGTCTTAATTTTTTAACCCATGTGATTTTGATATGAAGTTATTTCTACACTAAAAGATATAACAATTTTAACCTCAACGGATCGAAAAACAATTTATCTTGGAAAACCCTCGCATCACTCTCATTTTAAATTTGATCAAAATCTGTTTTATATCAATAAAGAGGGTATTTAAAGTAATAAAATATGGTAGAATTCAACCGTAAAAATATTAAAACTTTATTTGTGAAAAGTTGGTCGAAAAATGATCAATTCAAAGATCATAGTAACCGATAAGGCTAAAACACGTTTTCAAAACTTTCTACCGATGCTATGCTATGTTTCATTTGGCACTCACATCCCTAATTCTACGGTAATAATCTTTAATTCCTTAATAGTTTTATGGAGTTCATAAAGTTTGTTTTGTCATTCGTTAATTTTAATCTACCATATCTTAGGAGATTTTGAGGGGGAGATAAGTGCTTACGAAAATATGAGAGTATAAGGTATGATACGGTGTTATAAGGGTAGGAATGGAGGAGCTATAAATATTTCTTTATTGTAAAACCTTATGTAGTGTGATATCCCAATACTTTTTCTTAAGAGATAAAATGCAAAGGTATAATGTGCTTTGAGAAGATCCCCTCCTTCCAATACAATACTAGAGGCATGGTCATGTCTGTTTCCACGCACCTTTCAATCTTGTTCAATCTGTCCTGGCCTGGTTTAGATTTGTTATTGCTCCCTTCATTACTTTCTCTTTCATTTTCGCGATTATTTGTATCAACCAACATTTATCTTATTAGCGATTCTATTTTATAATAACACCCAAACTAATTTTATTAGAAATTAGGATGGACGAGCTTTTCAACGGTTCAAACCACGTGCAAATCAGAGTTCGGGAGTGTTAGTGGCAAGAGTGCAAAGTTTGGTGAGGTTTGACATATCGAGGATGCGCCCGGGGGCAATGAAGTGCACCTGGTAATGCGCCCGAGGCACATTAAAACTCCACAAACTGGTCAAACTTTGTGGGTTGGTTTCGGACACTTCCGAACTCCGATTTTCGCAAAGTTTAAACCGTTACAAAGCTTATTGAGTCTAGTTTCAAGCCCAAATAGTTTGGATCTTAAATTATTTGTACACCAAAAGATATGACCAACTTACCCTCAGTTACACCAACTACATCGTCACCCAACCAACACCACGGGCGCCAACGCTGGCCACCGACGCCAGTACTGCTACTGACACCACCACCAACGCTACCACTGAAGCTCTGAATTAAGTTGTACAAAGCGGCTTTAAGCTGGCTGTTGTTGCTGTGATATTTCCTCCCCCGTCCTTGTGTGTAACCCACGACAGGGCAGACCCATTAAGGATTCAATGGGCGGCCTCCAACTTGATTTTTCAAGAATAATTTTTTTCAGATATTCCAAAATATATATAAAGACCAACTTACGTGCATCTTAATTAATTAGTTCGAGGCCACGAATTTGGTGTAATAAGGGCACACTTATCCTACTACAAACTTAATTTTGTTTGGGCCATTATGATTATTAATTCTTTTGGTTATGCAGAATTAGATATGCTAATTTATATAAAATGTTGAAAATGCATGTTGAATCGTATACATGTACACATATAATCGTGTACACTTGGAATTGTCCTATGCATAGCATGGATCTTTTGCTAGTATGTATTTATATTATATCCATCTATCTATATACTAAAGAAATGTGTTTTCTGTTCAAAAGTTTCCAAACCTTCAATTCTAATTTTCTACATTTTTATTTTTTATTTTTATAAAAAATAGATAGAGAGGGAAACATGGGGAAGTGGGGGGAGAGTGAGAGGGGGGAACGTAGGAGGGAAGGAGAGAGAGAGACGTGGGAATTGGGGGTTGAATATGGAGAAAAAATCATTGTATATTTCTCGGGCACCATCACTTGGTATCCCAAACTTATTTTTCATCACAAATATCTTTTTAATGCATAAAATGTGACCAATTCTAGTGTGCATAGAATATGGGATTGAAAAAAAATATCAAACTATCTTTTCTATCAACTATTGTTGTGCCTGTTCAATTCACGAGGCCAAAAAAACCAATGTCATCTCCCGTTGATACACGGGACCAAAAAAATCAGTGTGATATTTTTTATCCCGTGCATCAAACTGGCACGAAAGCTAGTATACTATCAGCAAATGTAATTTAGGCCAAACATCTCTAAACCCCCAGTCCTAAATTTCTAAAATTTTCAGTTTTTTAATTAAAAAATTGAGTGAGAGAAACATGGAGGGAGAGAGAGAGAATAGACAAAAAAAATGTGGGGGAAAGGGGAGAGAGATAATATAGGGGAGGGGTCTTAATGGGGGGAGAGATTTTAGAAGGACCATGCCCAGGTGCATGGGAGTATAAGAGAAGAAACATCAATTGCACCACACTTTACTTATAAAAAATGATAGACCCGACCCTACAACGCACCTATCAGGACTCAAACCCTAGTCTCCGATCAGGAGTAGCCAATTCGACTACAAGCCCGTTGGTTAATTAGATGGATTGGTTAAGGGGTCGCGTCAAAGATGGAAGATGGAGCTTGGCAAATCTTCCTGTTGTTGGTTAGTTATATGGGTAAGTTATTATTATTGTAACTTGATTTTCATCTTGATCAAGTGTACGTTGAATTTCCATATATATACTCCCTCCGTTTTATATTGAGGTTCCACTTTCACTATTTGAAACCTCTTAAAAAATTGTCTATACATTTTATTTTAAAATATTTTTTATATGCAATATGATACTTAATTATTTGATAGATTTCAATTAATTCTATTAGACAAATTATTTAAAACATCATAGATTGCGAGCGGAACGTGTGTCGAAGACTCGAAAATGAACTCTTATTTAGGAAGGGATGAAGTATAAGAAAAAAGAAGAGAGAGTGTACGTTGAATTTCTTTCAAGAGAGAGAAAGAGAGAATTATCCTCCCTTCTTTCTGTGTCTTCTTTTTTTTGGAATCGCGCATTAACTTCATGTTACGAAAGTAAAATTTGCAAGTCATGGAACGACTCCATTTCAATTATCTTATGCCGTCAGGAAGGAAGGAGGAGAGCAAAAATTTCAATCGACACGTCCTTCATCTTTCTAGATGCGTTTTCAGTATGAAATCCGGTTTGCAAATCATTTCCCTACTATGAATAGCAATTTCCAAAAATCAAAAAAGGATGATAAAAATAAAGCTCACCTACATTAGCAGAACCACAGGGAATGCATGCATGTAAGGCAGGAAATAAGGAAAACCGAGAGACGACAAGGTTTCTCAACATCTATATGCCAATCAAAAAGCTAAAGGGCTAAATATCCAGTATGGAGATGGAAGTTAAACATGAGGCATGGATAGTAATTATCACAATCGATGTAGCATAAAAAACATCATACAAGTATAAATATTGGGATGCAAAACAGCTATAATTCTAGTTGTATACACATGACAAGAGTTTCAAGGTCCAAACTAAAGCGATCAAAGATACTTAAATGACAAGGCAGGCAGATAATTTCCCAGGAGCTCACGCATGTTATGACCTTTCATGCCGTAGGTTGTCGAGTACCGTCGAGAAACCTTGGGATGTTTAGGCTTCCCACTACTCTTGCTTGTAAACCGACACATGTCAAAACTAACGTGGTACTTTCTGCGAAAACTGTGCGCAAAACCAAAACGGACGACTAATGTCCTTTCCCCCATGGGCACCATAATTTCTGAGGCTTCATGCTTTGGATGCCTAGATGGACACATAACTGCAAGTTCTTGAGATTCCTGGAATCCTTTGCCCCAATCAAAACTGTAGGCCGAAACACCAGATCGGTATCGGTTGGGGAAAGCATACCATAAACCATCCAGAAAGATTGATTGTTCACGAAAGGGTAACTCAACCCCACTACCCCATGAGCTCCGGTTCTCCCATTTACGTGAGATGACATCAAAAGCATATGTCCCTTTACGGGTAGAGAAAAGAAGTTTGTTCCCAACGATGGCATAGGAGTGAACATCGTAATCATCACGCTTATGTCCAAAACGTGGACCAACACTTTCATCCTGAAGATTGGTGGGAAGGCGCGGAAGACAAGTCCAATACTTGGCTTTAGGGTCAAATTCTTCGAGATCACCCGAGGCAAGGGTTTTCGCCAAGGACATAAAACTTATCATTTAGAGGACACAACTTCTCATGATGCATAGGAGGTCCATCCTCAAGAAGATTGTCGCAGGTGTCAAAGACATAACACCTTTGAGAAACTATGGGCTTCACATCGGAGACGAATACACCACCCCCAACCATATAGATTTTGGACCCAACAGAGAAAAAACCCATAGAAATGTGAAAGAGTGTTTCCATACCAAATCCCATAAACTAAATTTGAAACCATAATTCTTCTTCTCAAAGGTGCAAAAATGTTTGAAAAATTAATCGCGGAATCAAGTTCTGTTTCTTCGAGGTCAAAATAACACGACTTTTTGCATTAAGCAGGCAATTTGGGACGGAGGGAGTAGTGTTTACACACACAGATGTATTGAAGAGATGAATTGTTGGGAAAATTATAAGATTAGGATATTTCTGCTAGAATTAAATGCCTAAACAAGAACAAATAATCAACCAAGAAAGGCAATTCAATATTATTAGAGAAAAGATAAGAATAGCCTGTGGGGTGGTCGAGGCACGTGATGGCGCCCTCCTAAGGAATGATACACCCCCTCCTGCACGGGGTTGGATGGCGTTCTTTCCCCAAGATACAACGACCTTCAAGTTCTCTTCTGTGCAGCGAATTGAACTCACGAACCGTATAGTTTCCCGACACTCAAAATCCAAATATAATACCGAACCAAATATGTATATATGAACCGAATATGATCAGTCACTGTTTATGTTTTCTAAAGCAGGAGAGAGAATAAGATGTAGATAGAGTTTTTTCCTTCTTCTACAGCCGAAACAATAAACACTGTTTTATAGTAAACAATAGTTTGTTGGGCAAGTGAAAAATAGTTTGTTGGGCAAGTGAAAAGTGGCAGATCTTTAGGAAAAGAATTAGGAGATTATCAAGGATAGGGTTTATTCTGCCGTTAGAATGCAACACATGCTACTAATAATTAGGAGTAAAACAAGGAGACCACTTCAAAGGTATTTACACTCCTTTATCTTTAGCTACATATATTACCTCTTTTATAAATAAACCCATGACATTAATATTAACATTAAAGTAAAATATTTAATTAAAACCAACAGATCGAAACCTGGGAGACGGAGAATTTGGAGGGAGAGAGGGAAGCCGTGGACGTTAGCAGAGGAGTAACGAAGCAACGCATCGAGATCGAACTGTTGAGCTGGGTGGACTCGTTCGACAAGGTCACAAGTACGGCTCGCCATACGCCTTATCAATCACCAGCGATTTTACAAACAAAAGATACAAGAAGGACAAGAATTAGGGCAATAGCAGAGAGAGAGAGAGAGAACGATATGTATGTACTTTGATTTTCCGAAAGTACAGAGGTGGGTTGGGAGATCGTTATTTTCGCACTCCAAAAATAATTGATGGCGGACTGCAAAATTGAAATATGTTAATACACAAAACGACGTTGTTTTGGAGTCTATCTATAATTGGAGTGCTAAAATCAATTTCTATTTGGATTAGTTGGATTATACAATAAAGTTTTAGGAGAACGATTGTCGCACTGCCTTTTTTTACTATCCACCCCATGTCAGGTACAAAATAGTGAAAATACTTTCTCCGTATAAATTTGTTTGTCCATTTTTTGAATTCTAAATTTAAGGGAACATGATGATTATTGTTGAAAAGCTTATTTTTCAAGAATAACCTTCACTAGTTTAACATTAAATGATGGTGCACATTCTTCAATGCATAATTTTTTTTAAATGATAAAGGGCATTAATGGAATTTACATAGAGTCAATTTCAAATTGGACAAATATTTTTGGACATCATAGGACAAACAAAGTGGACCTCACGGTGTAGTAAAAAGCGAAGTGCATGTAATAAGAAAAGATACTGATTTTGGTGGTCCAAAAATATAAGCAGACGTATCCAGTGCAAAATGGAGCGCCTGCGTACAAAAGTGGAATGCGAAAATCAATTTCCATTAAAAAAAGGTTAGCAATTCTAAAAGAGAGAGCGAGGGAGAGAGAAAGATTGCACACACATAGTAAACATAGAAAAAGGTGTGGTGAGTGCTCAGCTCGGCGGACGTTAAGTTTTTAGTTTCGTTTCACTTACTTTCTCTGTAATATTTTTTTTGTTGGGGTTGGTATATTTCATTATCATTGTAATCGGATGGAAATCCTTACCTCGAGGACTTGATTAATGAATGTGTGCTTTATGCTTCTCAAAAAAAACATAGAAATGCAGGCGGTAAGCTTTCTAATTTTTTCTAATGCTGCCAAATTAAGGAATAAAAAGGGTGGAAGGGGGAGAGGAGATGAAAATAAATAGAGCGCAAAAATCACTTTCCTCGATTTTACTTTTATGTATGTTATTTTATTCAACTGTTTGCTGGAATAGAGATCAATACATGATAACAACGTTTCAGATGGAGTGCAAAATCATTCCCTAATATCTTGGACTAAGTCCTTTAAGATTGGCTCGTATCCATCCATCTCAATGTCTGTTTGTAATTTTGTATAACCAGACTAATAAAATGAATTTTATAGTCTTACTGGATATGATACACATGTCTATTGGATTTATAGTGATCGAATTAATTAACACCACACAGCCCATGATATTGCATATCCTAGCTACACTTTGGTCATTCTGACACAAGTTTAACCCGTGTCTAAATATTGCACGACGCTATATATATACAAGAAGTAGTATTTTTTTCCTAAGTTATATCACCAAACTAGCTACATGAAACAATGGTTGCGTGCAACCTGCAATGCCTAAAATTTTCCAAAAAGAATCAATCTCTTGTGTGTCCGAATTTGATTTCAAGAACGATATGGGAGAAGACGATTGGAAGAGCACAATGGTCACTGGGAGAGAGGCAATTCATGTGTGGATGGGAGGCGATGGGATGGAGGAGAGGCCGAGAATCTTATGAAGTGGAGTCAGGCCGGGGAAGAGGAGATCTCAGACAAGAGGAGAGGAAGAAAAGACAAAAGGAAAACAACTCACATAAGAGATGGAAAGCCCTCAGCCGGAGGGAGGGAGAGCTAATCGCGGGGAAGGGGAGCTCTTAAGTGATGGCACTAGTAGTCATACTTGTAATGTGGTGGTGGTGGTCGATTGAAACATCAAGAATGTTCTCAATCCTTATTCTAAATTTTTGTGTCTGTGTTGGTACTAGTGGTAAAATAATGCTGGTGGTGGTGGTGAAGTAATAGTATTTGTGGTGGTGGAGCAGAGGGGTGGTAGTTAAATGATGGAGGTATTTGTCCCAGCTCACTTGACACAACGTCAATGGGCTCAGCTCCTCCTCCATCCCAAAACTCGCAAAGATATGCCTCCACACACAAACACACTTGCATTCACATGCCGAATCATCCTTTCCTCCCCTTCAGTATAAGAATCGTCACACTGATGTACATGGATTCAGAAATCCTTTGGGTGCATGGATTTATATGCACGTATCAGTGCACCAGCGTGATGTGTTTTTGGAGTTGTGCGACTGCGATGTATCTTGACCCCACACTATTTGTAGGATTCACGTGTATCGAACAGCTCCGAATATGTGTCTTAATTGGCCAACATAAATCCAGGTATGTAGGATTGCCAAAAAAAAGGAAAAAGAAAAGGAGAAGCTAAATCGACTATAAAATCATTGGCCATATATTAATGCAATTGTACATTTCAAGTGAGACCGGGTCCTCTTGTCTCCATTCCCAGGCAAGAACACATAGGCACAAATCCCATATCACGCATTGCATTACAACCTTCCTCCTTTCCACAATGAGAAAACAAGAACAAGAACAAATAATAAAATGTTTTAGACCATATCAAAACGTAAAACAATCCCATCAAGAATTAGGCGAAAATGATAAGTGCACGTCGTATGTCTACCGATTCAAATACAGATGTATTCAAGATCGTCTGATGCACATAAATCTCATACGCACACATTTTTATTGGAATTCATGCACACAAGACTTTTCCGAAACTACCTTATCGCCAACTTCTTCTTCTTCTTCCTCATCATCATCAATGGATCAATGAAACAATGGCGAGGCAATTACTTGTCATTTGACTAAGGGCCGAATTAACGTCCAAAAGCGACGAACTCTTTCCCAAAAGCCCGTCATCACAGTCACTAAAATCCGTAATGGCCGCACTCAACATGCTGTTCATCGTACCCACGTCACCCACTGCGAGCGCATTCATCGCGCTCTCAAAGTTCTCCAACGCGTCGTCGTAACTGTCCTTACAATCCCCGTAAACCGAGGCCAACGGAGACGGCGCTAACGCCAATTTGGCTGCAAGGGACACGGCGATTTTCGTGTGCTCCGTGGCACCCTTTATCGCGATTCCAACCACGGTTTCTGGGTCGGTTGGGCCGTCGAGGAACGGGGAGATTGTGGAGATGCAGAGGTCTGGGTAGTCGGTGGACTTGCAGATGCTTTCGAGTGCGTGGTTGGAGGATGCGGGACCTGATGCGGGTTGTGACGGCGGGTTTGAGGAGGGAGGGAATGAGATGTAGTTTTGGGATGGCACCGGAGAGGGAGTCGGTGCCTCCACCGTAGAAGGTCCGAGGGATGGAGATGGGTATGGAGTTGGCGCCTCCACCATAGAAGGTTCTAGGGATGGAGTTGGGGGAGGAGTCGGCGCCTCCACTGTTGAAGGTTCTAGGGATGGGGACGGGGAGGGAGCTGCAGTTGGGATCGATACAGCGGTGGCGGATGGGAAGACGATGAGAGAGATGGGGAGGAGGAGAGAGAGGAGGAGGAGGTTTTGATGGTTTTGGGGCTCCATTTTTGTGGGTGAAGGAGGGAATGGAAGGAGGGGAGAATGAAATGAGGAGATGGGTATTTTGGAGGGGGGGGCGGGGTGGTGTGGTGGAATTTTGGTAGTTGGAATGTGAAACAGGAGGTTCTGCATGAAAACAGGGTGACCGTTGAGAAACAAATTAGATTGCCTTGTTTCGTTGCGGGATTCGTCCGTCCAATTTGCGATGACTTGCACATCAATGTGAGATGGAAAAGGTCCCTAGAGAATTGCTCGAGAAGAAATAAATAAATTTGCCTTGTTTTCTAACAAGGGACTCAGGCCGTGGTCAGAAATTGAGTCTTATGAAGGGTAAAATTAGGTCTTAAACCTGTCGAAGAAACAAAAAGTACAGACACGCGCGCACATTTGCACAAACAAATCCTGAATCTCCTGTGTCAAGTTGCATCACTCTCCTAACAACAATTCTTTTGCGAAAACATGCTGAAGACGCGTCAGATAAAACACCGGTTAAACAAAAACTCCAAATACTAGACAGAGACGGTTGGACGAATGGAGGGAAACCGTTCATAGGCAGCTGAAATAATATTAACCATATGTAGCTCTAAATCGTTTCTTGGATAGTATCAACGAAAGTTTGAAAAACACAATTTATTCTTTCAACCCCAGATAGAGCACATAAAAACCCCACCATGGGAGATGAGTTCATCTTACATAACGCACGTAACCGACACTCATTCAATCTATACTTTACTTGAATGCAAACTCCCCAGCAAGTACAAATGGGAAAGAGACATAGATACAAATTCACTTAAGAGTCTTACTAAAAAGAGAAGTCCATATCTTGCAGATACATTGCTGCATCACTCTTTATCCGAATGCTTCACAACTGTAACAGGACAAAGAGCATTGTTCACCACGTAGTTGCTAACGCTGCCCATGATTACCCTGAAAATTTCAAGATCAGACAAAACCAAATTTGGTCAATCGAATAGACAATATGGACCTAGTCAAAACTGACTAAACTGACTAGTAGGTGTTCATCTGAGATCTTAACCAAATATGCCACTCTGTCAGTTATTTCCCACGAGTAAACAGACCACAAAACAGGAGCAATAGATGGTGTAATAAATCTATGAATAAGGAAGCCAACCTATTCTGTAATTCTAGTAACCGATTTCAGCAGACAATTCGGAGACTTTCCTAAAGAACCAGAAGGCCCAAAAAAAGACGTCCAAACACTAAATTTTTCAATAAAAAAGCAATGTTGCAAGAATTTTGTCACCTCTTGATCTTCCCGAACCCTCTGTTCCCTATGACAAGACAGCTGAGAGGGATATTATCAACCGCCTCACAAATCTTCTCCCGAGCATCTCCCCAGTAGATCTTCAAAAGCACCACAATCTGTTCAGGAATGCACACAATGTACTTGTTTTAGTTCAGTTATAGACTTCAACAATATGGACCATTTCCAAAGTCGGGAATTCAGAAATGCAAGAGGGGGGAAGGAAGTTGCACCTCTTTCTGCCTAGCAGCGGTATTGACAATATCCAAACTCTCAGGGTCAGGGTGAACCCCATATTTCTTCATAATGTTGGGGTCAGATAACTCAGTCAAAGGGATAAGGGCTGCAAAAAATGTAGAAATACCTGAATCAGTAACACCCATTACATACAAACTGAAAATGTACCCAACTGCACAAGCCTCGAGTCCAAACGACAGGCATGCACATAGCTTTCTAGGATTCAAAACAGAATACTTATCCAATTAAATTGAATTTTAACGGTACAAAATTGTGTACTTGCCAAACTAGTTATTAAACATAAACGCAAAAGTGACAATATCATCCTGTCAAACAACCTTACATTGTCTGATAGAACCATTGACAAAAACAGGTCATCACACAATTTGCACGAGCGAGTACAACCAAACTACTACTATGGCCACAAGATTTTGAAAGAACGCCATCCAAGATAATAATGTGCCCAAGCCAAAACATATTTCCCTAATTCTACATAATACTAGTGTGCAGTACCATAGTCAATAAAAAATTACAGCTATCCATTGCCATGACCAAGATCCAGTTTTCAAAATCACCAAGCAAAGTAGCAACATAATTGAATAAAGAATCAATTGTGCTACGGATACAGAACCAAAGGCAGAAGCTTTTTGACCTTGGCTGTATGTACGCTCGTATCTTTCTTGGACTTGGAGGAAGCTTCTAAAGCTGATAACTACTGGAAGGGCCTTTGCGAAATAACACATGTTGTCTGACAGAAACTATTGCTCATGGCCGCAAACTATTGCTCATGGCCAAGAGCAAGTTTTTCCACATGACCGCAAACTATTGTTCATGGCCGCAATTTTTAAAAATACACGAAAAAAAAAATCCATCTTTTATTTATAAGTAAATCAATCTTTTTTGTTTCCATTTCTCTTTTACTAATTATCGAACTAAAAGAATATAATTTCCTTTCTTATCCTTTTCTTTTTTGTTCCTTACCCATTTTTAATACAAAACAGAGATCCACCAAAACATGTAAATATCCAGAGAGAGAGAGAGAGAGAGAGAGAGATACGCGAGCCAGTGGTTCCCCAAAGCTGCATCTCGCCCTGCTCGTAGTTCCCTTCAGGCTGAGCGGTGACGAGGACAAGGTAATCCCCTTGGCGGACAACGTTATCCACCGCCCACTTCAGTGCTTCCCTGCTACACGGCGAGAAATCAACCGCCACACCCACCCTTCTCTCTCCTTCCATCTCTCTCTCCACTCTCTAAAAGTATCAGCTGTAATCTCCTCTCTCTCTCCCTCTCTCTCTCTCCAAATTGATCAGCGCTAATGGTGCCGTGCGAGGACAAAAGGCAATGAATGAACGTAATGATTTTGTCTGTTAAAAAAAAAAAAAAAAAACGTAATGATTTTGCAGAGAATTTTCATTAAACGTGAACTTGTCATTTAGAACGTTGGATTGTTTGACTGTGGAATAGATCTGACGGTTTGCAGTAATGGATTAAAAATCTTATCTTCTGGCTCACACGTTGAAGGACTTCTCTTTATGTCAATAATGCATATCCGACAATGACGATAATGTCTTGTGGGTTCCACTTTCTGGGATTAGTGGGATATTTTGTTTTCCTTAATTAACGGTACGTCTTGATCAGTTTGTGCATATTTCGATTAATTTTTGGATAATTTGTGTGTAATTTAACTACTTGCAGAGTCTTGAAGTTGAGAATCGAGCAAACCTTCGAATGACTCCAAATTTGAAATGATTGTCCTGCACAATTAATTTTAACATGCAACTTCACAAAGGATAATCATAGAGGGACTCGGGGATGCTGCTCGGCAACTCCCTATCGAGAGGTTCCAGAGCGATCGATTCGGTTGTTTTATCTCGGCACGATCGACTCGGATCGAATTTGAGCCATCTATTTGCTCAATTAAGATCTAAGCCGTCGATTGCCGAATGACTGCAACACTCTACAAAGACATGCTTGACTGCATCTCCCATTCCATCATGCAGTACGTGTTTTCTCATTCTTAGAGATACCCAGCTTTTTCTAAACTATAATGTTCAATAATTGTAACTTTTGAAACAAATACTATCAGTTTTTGCTAAAACTTAATGCCAATTTCAGAGACAATTTAGTTCGTTTTTATTGAAACTATCCCTAACATAAAACTCTAATAAGAACTCTATTTCGTAGCTATTGTAAACACCCACAATTTCAGCTATCTCGTAAATAAAGGCAGTAGGAATCGATACTAGTGTAGGTATAACCTCTCCTCCACACATAATCTCTACATACTCCTCCAGATCTTCAATTGTGGCTCTCGTCTTTAGCTTAAAAAAATGATCCTAACTATTTATCTCATAGATACCATAGGCTAGAATATTCTTGAAACAAATTAGCTAATAATCAAACATCGATAAATGTGTTGGGCAATCGTTTTTTTTTTTTATATAATTAAAATGGACAGTGAAAAAACTAAATTAACACCTTTATTCTAACAATCAAAACATGATTATTCACATACTTATCAATTTTCAATAAAGTTGATTTTTTTGCAAAAATACGCGCGCTAGACTGCAAGCTTGACAAGACGAAGGGTTTGGGTGTATTTAGTCAGGGTATTTTGTATTACGTTCTCATTTTATGCAACTGACCTCATCAACAGCAATAACAAAAGTGCTAAACAAATTGCAGTTTGCTTTAACCAGATTGCATCAACTTTTTGTTTATAACTTAGGAGTCCAGGCCAGCTTAAGAATACATCGACTTTATGTCTCAGTAATTTAAGAGCAGCCGACCAAATGTGCAAGGAAACAATTATGTACTCCCTCCGTCCCAGTTTGTTTGTCCAATTTCGACATACGTGTCTTTTAAAAAATTGTCTATATCTCATAATCTATAATGTTTTACATAATTTGGAAAATATCATATTTTATATTTAATTGAGATATATCAAACAAGATCCATATTACATATAAAAAACATCATAAATTAAAACATATAGACAATTTTGTAAGAGGTTCCAAATAGTGAAAAGAGACAAACAAATCGGGACGGATGGAGTATCAAACAAACTATACACAAATTTATCTTGCCTAAAAGTGGTGGGATGAGGAGGACAGTACTGAAAGCAAACTTCCAGTGAGAGTGAAAGCAACAAACAGAATGGCAAGAATGAACCCTGCAACTGCCAATGGAGTCCTTTTGCACCTCCCCTTCATTTTCCAGCACCATTGCCACCAACTAGTCCTTGTATACCTGTTCACTTCTTCATAAGTTTCTTTGTAGTAAACATCTTTTGCCTCCACCTCCACACGAATCTTCTTGAACAAATCAAGAATCTCTTGCTTTCTCTCCAGCCCATTTGCGAGAATTCTCTTCCTGGAAAGCAATTTCAAGTCTTTCTCAGATTGGATGACTTTAGCCAGAAGAAACACGTAAGATGTGACATACTTTGTGTGATCACGACGACAATGCTCCAATGCAATGAGGTTTCTGAACAAAATCTGGGTATAGTAATGAACGTTCAAAGGTGGGATCTTGAGTACTCCATTGACAAACTTTACGTCCAATAAGCTTTTCGTTGGGGCATTCGACTTGAATCTAATCCCCGATTTCTGCATTTTTGTTGCGCATTCCAGATTTATCTGCCCAACCCGTGATTCCACTGCAGGGTACGTCGGGAGGTAACAGTTGTGGATTAAGTCAAGTAAATGGCTACAGTCTAGGCTATATTTTTCTTCAAGGCTTCGTAAATCTCCTGGAATCATCCTTTTAAAGAAACCCAATGCAATCTCAGGGAGAGACTTGGTACATTGATCGGGAATCGGAACAAGACCAAACAAACGTTGTAGAACACAGAAAGGGATTTGGTTTTCAAGCAATATCATGTCACTCCTCAACAGGAAGAACGTATCCTTCACGTTGAAGAAAGGATCGTCTCTACGTCTCAAACCCTTGATAGAGTACTTGAGGAGAAGCTCAATTATGAAGCAACCGTCGACTAACATCGTTTTTACTAGTTCATCACTGTTGAGATTGATTTCCTCCCCGTAGAATTTTCGTACCTTTGGCTCCAACTCTTTCAGTGCCTTCACACACCTGTGCAAACATGCTTCTACATTTGGCTCCCGATTGAGGAGTGCATAGAGATATCGCCATTTTTTATCCTCCGTGTCTATTAACTTGTGGAGAGGACCAACTGAGACAAGTTGAGGGAAGTAAAACTTCTCGTTGTCTTTGGAAATGGTGTGTGGGACTCTGCAGATGCAATGGGGGACAGAAACAGTGTCCATTAGTTCTTTTATCTTCAACATCAGATACGTCTCGTCTTCTTGTTTGATTTCAACTGACACATGATCTGTCGAGCACGTTCCTATCTGTGTTCTACTTCCTGGTTCCATTCGTTACCTCAAATTACTGCCGAATTTCCTGAGGACTGCTTTCTGCAAGCACAAATTTATAGTAGTTAAATACACACTAATGTACCTGACAATTTTTCAAAATGCTTGCTAGCAACTAAGTTACTGTTATAGCTAAAAGGTGACTATAAGTGAGATGGTATAGATAAAGAGAAGAAAATTTACAACCTTGCTGAATCCCAGACGGCAATTTTTATGTTCCACCACCTTCTCTGCTACCCACTCGTATTCGAAAACCCTAAAATGGGCAACATAGTTTCTGATTCAACAAGAACTTTTCTTTCTGGTGTTAAAAATAATCGAAAGAGAAATACGGGAGAAAATGCAGGTTCATGTTTCTTACAATACATGTGGAAATTTTCAAATGGGGTGATTGGGATCATTACAAAGGATCCGGCTACTCTAGAGTCCAAACCTGGACTGCAAGAAGCAGTCGCATCTTGACCGCCTATCAATTTACAAAAAACTCTTGCTGGTATATATATACGAGTCAACTCTTACCGTAAGAGTCCTTTAACAAATGTAAACTACTATTAAAAATACTTTTGGACGATCAAGATTGCACAGAATGCTCTCCCCAATTCAAACCAAGATCGCAAAGAAGCCAAATCCAATTACAACCGATTCTTTGAGCGAAAGTGGATCTGAGTGTTACATTTTCTTGATATCTTTTTGTGGAGGTAGAGTTCTGCAAACAACTCAATTCGTAGTTCAAATACCAGTTTTCATGAAGAACAAGCAACATGCAAGTGCATGCTATGATATTGCCCCTCTAGTCCTAGTAAGAATGTGTTGGGGCCCTGACCTAACATTTGTATTGTTCCTAACTTCCTATCCTTTCTGCATAAATAATGAATTCTTTTCAGATCCAAATAGAGCATTTAAAGACATTGTTCGCAGTAAAGAAAACAATTTGTCATAGATATAGGCCTCGGATCCCGTGTCACTTCTTTTTAATTAATAATTAGGCTTCTCTGCAATCTGTGTTGGACTGCAGAGAACAGTCTGTATAATCTCATCCATCCAAAAGTGTTTTTAATAGATAGAATTCGTTCAAAGTTTCTTCTGGAAAGAATTGTTTTAAAAGCTGGACCATTAATTGCTAAACAGTCGAGATGAGATTGCACAGACTTCTCTGCAATTCGCTTGCAGAGAAGCCGGATCCTTCAACTAATTGCCTACAACGAGAATATTGAACTTACCTTGATCCGACAGAGACAAAATCCAGAGAAAAAGCATATGGCATAAATGTGCATGATTGGCTCAATCCATTTTCACTACTTCAGACTTAGGGGAAATGATCATGAGAAAATTAGCATATTGAACTTGTCTTTACATTTAAATATATAGACAAGAGGTCCAGTGGGCATCCAAGGTGACTTGAGGAGTTTGGTTAGAGAAACTAATACAAGTAAACAGCAAATTAATTAAGAAGAATCTAAGGGGTTTTTTTTCCCCACAAAGAGCTGGAATCCTGTCTGGAAAGCATTTTAAACACCCCAAGAGAAAGCAAAGCGTGTCTGAAGTAAAGCTAAACTGATGCTTCTGAGAAAATTAAAGAACTAAGTAATAAGTACTTTAGTAATGTCACAATGGGAATCAGATGCATCAAGCTGGAAGAATCTATAGGGTCAAAACATGTTACACGTTGATCACAAAACAACCAGGAAAAAACAAAAATCTTCTTAGCATCTAGCAAGTGTATCTATAGAAAGAAATACATGTCTTTGCTCTGTAAATCAATAAAAGTTGGTCGAGGTGCGCGGGATTATTAGGAGGGAAAAAAAAGGAAGGGAAAAGGCATATCAAGGTATTCATTCCCATAACACATTCGTACATGAGGATTTAGCTCCGGGCATGTTTGATAGCCATTGTTTAATTACGTATTTTGTGTTTGAATCAAGACACGAAGTATGTAGAGATTTACATAGAAAACAAATGAGTAAGCTAATAAGCAATGTTTACAGAAGGGGGCCTCAGTGGATTGACAATTTTTCCTTTTCCTGGCGGCATTGAACATTATTAATCTTTTGTGATAGAGAGCAGGTCAATCCGCCTTTGGTCTTGAGATGATTCCACAATGTCATGAAAAATAGTGAGATTGGATGTGAAACACAAATGAACCAATGCATTTTTTCTAACCTTTTTTTAAATCGAATCTTCCTTTTTGCCCATTTTCACAATGCAAAAGCCTCAAAACACCATCCGCTTACTAAAATAAGTACTTATTTTTTAAATAAGTTTTATTTTTTAATTTTACGTAATGTATTGTGATAGAATAACCTGTCTCGTAAAGCGAAAAATAAGTATTTAAAAAATAAGGAACTTAGCAGAACGGGGCCTAATGTGACCAGTAAACACTCTTCTGTATTTTCCTCCATTCTCACAATGGGAAAAAAGAAAGAGAAAAGAGAGAATTTAAGGGAGGAGTGTGAGGTAAGGTTGTCTAATTAATCAAAACATAATTTGTAGCAAGTACGTGAAGATCTGAGACTTTGGAGTTTGCTCCCTCGAGATCTCAAGTTCACTCTTGAATGTTGGGCATTGGAGCAAACTCATTTTGTCACCCTTAACAATTGGTGCATCACATGGTGAACAACTTTGTATGCCAAAACTACTGAGCACCTTATCAATATACGGTTTTTGTGATAAGCCAATATCGCTGCTTGCCGATAAGATATATCGACACACAATACTAGAAAAAAAAAAAAAAAAGAATTTGCTCCCATTGATCTTATGATAAACACGCTCTTTCTCTATCCTCTTCCGCCAATTAGCAGCATCAATAGCACAAACAGCCTGAAACTCCAGATAATGATCAAATTTCTGCCATGCTCCACTCAATTCAGCAAAGTACACAGCAGCGGATCGATGATTTTGTTCTAATGTACGAAGTCTCTTTCTTAACTCAAAACATTGAATAGGTTTGGGCTGCTATAGTCCAAATCATTATACCGCATTAACCTGACTGGAATGCCCCAATTACCCTTCCTATCTACAACTTCAGCTCAAGTTGTACCATGAGATGCCATCCCCCAGTCAGCAATCTTTTTGTTTTTTAGTCTGTTTTTCCGACAATTATACTTCACGAGAAATCCAAAACGAGTCCTTCCGCGAATGCACCATTTCGGGTACGCCGATTGCACACCGCATCATGTGAGACCCGCCTCAGAGTTCTATACAAATAATATTTGTTTAGAATACTTTTTCAAAATTCTTGTAAAAAATCAACTTAGTCGGATATCGACAATGACTTGATCAATTATTATAAATTGAATAAAGACCTGATCCAACCCTTACCGGAATCCGACCACCTGATTTTTTCCTCAAATTTCCTTTGAAAATATATTTTAAAAAAATTGAAGGTTTCCAATTAGTACTCCATTTATATGTGTAATAACAAACCCAACACGGTGACCGTGACGAAAGACGATGCCGTCGATGCGTCCTCTGAATTTGTGCTGATACGATCAGAAATCCTTCCTCGAGAAATCCTAGGGTTTTCGTCACTGCATTTCCCTGCTACGTGAATCTCACAAAAAATGGCCTTCTGGTGGCCGCTGCTCGTTCTCGGACTCGCTTTCGCCATCTGTAAATTGTTGCTCATGCTCATTCCTCCCAATGTGCCTTCCATCGAAGTCGACGCTTCCGACAGTACCCCTCTCTCTCTACCCTCCCCTCTCTCTCTCTCTCTACATATATTTGATGGCGTTTTTTTCACCGTGTTTGTTTTTATGGTGACAGTGTTGGATGACGGAAACCAGACGAAGGAGAACAGCTTCATTTACGTGAGTGTCCGTTATTTTTTTGCTCGACTTCAGTTTGTGTGACTGTTTTGATACTGTAATGGTAGGTTTCAGACTCTGTAATCACGTTGCGTCGTTGTTTTCCTCTGTTTGTTTGTGTTTTTTGGAAGATTAAAGATCGGATGGTAGAAATACAATTTGCAATGTGAGTTATTGATCTTGTTTAGACGTTTGTGTTTATCGAATCTGTTTAGTTTGAAGAATGGATAATCAACTAACACGGGTGGTGAGACGGTGTTGGGTGTATTGGAATGGAATGGAATGCTCATTCCCTTGGATGACTTGTTTTCATATTTAGTTTGTTAACAAACGATGTAATGTAGCCGACTCCATTTTGTGAATATTATGGAATGTGATGCCCTTGATAGAGCTCAATGGAGAAAAAACAAATTTATGTAGCAAACCCCAATTGATTGGGACTTAAGACTCTGTTTGGTTTCGTTTCTAACAAGTAATGTAATGTTCGTTGAAAATTGAATTGTAATTGGTGAATGATCATTTTGTTGGGACGCCAAGGAATCAACCATTCCTTTCGTTTCCAAAATTATCTCATTGAGCAAAACACTCATTAGTGTAATACATTATCCTTCACCAATTCAGGTGAATGACCATTTCCTTGGGAGGCCAAGGAATCACCATTCAGTTCCTTTCCAAGTTGATTTCATTGAGCCAAACACTCTCTAGTGTATGACATTAAGAACTATTTAATGTGTTTCTTGTAGTTGACGTGATTTTCGTGTAGCTTTTATCTGTTTTCAGATTCAGGACAAGTGCTTTAAAATTTTCTTGATCTAGTTGGGACCTAATTAACTCACTTTCAAAATTTTGTGATGTTTAATGTTTCCTAATGAATAATTGGTAGAATCTCAAGATAACTTTATTGTTAATATTTTATGTGGGATTTCCATGCAGGTACCTTCGAAAAGACATACTGGCAGAGTTCAGTGCTATGAGCCAGCAACGATGAAGTACCTGGGATACTTCTCAGAATTGAAGCCGGATGAGGTGGGTCATGTCATGTCATTATTGTTTATGTAGAAGTGGATTTATGAAATGGTTGATTTGGGAGGCAATGTTTTTATTGATATACGAAAAGAGAGCCAAGTCCACGTGCATGTTCTGCTAATTAGGCTGTTACTCTGGATTTGGGATAGATATAGTTTATTGTTCGTCTTTTTGTTATTGGTTTCTTGTGGTTGAAGGTGATATGTGTATTTATTTCCGTGTCAACTTTCTCATTCTATCTTACAGAATTAGGTGATGGGCTTAACATTTCAAGTTATTGGTGCAATTCTAGCCTTTCAATGTGGTGTGCTAGATTTGCTGCTATCTTGTTGTGCTGCTGGTAATAAAAAGTTTTCTAGTTTTAGCATTCATGCAACTCTTCTGTTGTGGTAACTCGGAGCACTTCACGTTGAAATACAGTTCCGTGGAATTATTGACCTTCCTCCAGTCATATACCTGCATTTTCACTACATGGATGACAAGATTCAGATATGAATTCACATTTACTTGCCTACTGTCCAAGGCCTGGGCTTTTTTTGCTTCTATGAGTACAGCCCCGGGCATCTACCATTAACCCTGCAATGATCGGCCATATTATTGCTATCCATAATGGAAAAGAACATTTACCTATTTATGTAACAGATGGTATGGTATTGCCTGAAACTGTGTTTCAATAATCATTTTCTCAGGTCAAAGAGCGTGTAGCTCTGGCAAGGAAGGCACAAATAGTATGGGCGGAGAGTAGTTTCAAGCAAAGACGTCAGTTTCTGCGGATACTTCTAAAATATATTATAGAGCACCAAGAGCTTATATGTGAGTAAGTACTATGATCTCTTTGTAGCCACTGACTTATTTTTCCCTTGAAGAGTAGCTAATGAATAGTGAGGATACATCCCAAAACCCGACACCCTAAAGATGCTTGAAAAGTAAATGAAGTCTGGTCATGATACATTAATAAGGTTGGACTATATTGATAAGATTTTGAGCAACATCTTGGTTCATCATCAATGCTTTTTTGTTTCCTTTTCCTTTGTGATTTTTGTTTAGCTTGCTGTTAGTTATTGGGATCAAGGTTTCATATGTTACTTAAAGGTTCTTATGTAGAGGTTAGTTTGTCTTCATTCATGTCTCACTATTGTCAGAATCTCTTCACGTGATACTGGAAAGACTATGGTAGATGCTTCCTTGGGAGAAATAATGACAACCTGTGAGAAGATCACTTGGCTACTTTCAGAAGGGGAGCGGTGGCTAAGGCCTGAATACCGGTAACTCTAACCAACTTTTCTTGTTTTTTCTTCATTTGTTAAATCACACCAGACTAAATAAGTATGCATATTCTTCTTCCCTTCAAATTGTCTGCATACTACGGTAATGAATTGTAATAGCTTTGTTGCAATCCCAATGTCTTGGAATCTCAGCCATAAAATCAGTTCTTGAATTTATTTGTGACTCTTGATGCTTCTGTCCGACTACTGATTAGCATATGAAGGTGTCAGTGTGCCTTGTCCAAGACATACATGTTAGCATGCTTTTCAGGTTTAAAATCACCAAAAGGAGCAAAACTTTTCAAAATTATTGCCACCTCTTTCTTGAGTTTGTATTACATTCTTATTGTGCAATTACACTCCTGTTGCATTTATTTTCAAGTGCCTTCGTAATAGTTATATGCGTTCAGTTGCAGTTGCACTCATATAAAGCTGCCCTTTCGGGAAAACAAATCAAAGTTTTGTTGAATAATTGCTCACATTTTGTGTCTATAAAATTTGTGCATGTCGGGAATATTAAAAGTAAATGTTTGTTGTGATCGTCATGGGTTCCAGGTCCTGTGGGAGATCGATGCTTCATAAGACATCTAAAGTGGAATTTTACCCACTTGGTGTGATTGGTGCCATTGTCTCATGGAACTATCCATTCCATAATATACTGAATCCAATGCTGGCTGCAGTCTTTTCAGGAAATAGCATTGTGATAAAGGTATGTTATGGTCTGAACAATGGGAATAACATTGAGTTAAGGTGCATAACTTCTTTGAATTAAGTTTCAGCTTCCAATCAATGTTTGTTCTGCTTTGTCTACTGAGAATAATAGATATCACCTGTCAGTGTATTATGTCACACAACCAATGAGTTTCATTCAGCAGAAGTTTCTTTGAACAATGAAGAATCCTTTTTATGGTGATCCATAAATTAATTTGAGAAATGACTGAAAAGTGAACCATCTGTGTGTGGGTTAGGTTTCTGAACATGCAAGTTGGTCTGGATGTTTCTACCTGCGCATAATCCAAGCAGCTCTTGCTACTGTTGGTGCTCCTGAAAATCTGGTTGACGTAATAACAGGGTATGGACTTGTGAGTTGGTTCTTCTCCTCTTTCATTATGTAGTTTCATTTCAACCATTTTTTTGTTTTTGACTTGTCTGCCTTATGAACTGTATTGCAGGTTTGCTGAAACAGGTCAAGCACTAGTGTCTTCAGTTGACAAGGTCATATTTGTTGGATCACCTGGTGTGGGGAGAATGGTAATGTCTTCCTTTGCCCTGCAGGATTTCAAATTTTCATGCTAAAGTTTCACTTCAGTTTTATCAGTATATGTTCATTCTACTGAGGCCTTAGGTATGACTGACCTGCAGCAAAAACTAGGAGGTGCTGTCCAGTGATTTATTTTGCTAAGGGACACCGTCTTCAATATTTAAAACCATCAACTCCAGCAAAATGGTCGTATTTTTTTTATTGAGACTCCCCTTATATTAAAGAGATTGTCAATTTTATAAAATTGAAAGACAGGTGATAAATTATTCTATGCACCTTTTGAATCACAAAGGATGTTAGTTTGATGTTTCTGTTGTGTTTGTATCTGCTGTATTCATGTGAGTCCCGAATTGAATTTGTTTCTGCTTTGATTCATAAATTGATATGTTTTCATTGCTGCAGATAATGAGAAATGCTGCTGATACACTGACACCAGTTACGCTTGAGCTTGGTGGAAAAGATGCATTTATTGTTTGTGAAGATGTAGATGTACCTCATGTATGTATCATCACTACTTATGTGGGGGACTAAGTGGATCTAAAATTATGAACTAGATATGTACTTTTTGATTTCATTACTTAATCCTTTTAAAAAAACTGAGTTGCAATTTTGAATGCCACGATGTTTGATAAAACGTCAAATAACATCTATATGTAGGTTGCACAAATTGCTGTAAGGGCTGCTCTGCAGTCAAGCGGACAGAATTGTGCTGGGGCAGAGAGGTTTTATGTCCATCGGGACGTTTATTCTTCATTCGTTGCTGAAGTAGTCAAAATTGTGAAATCGGTTACTGCTGTAAGTACATTTGACGCACGCTAATGTGAGATGTTTTTGCTTTCTTGATGGGGTCACATGAATTATGGTATGCAATTGACATTTGTATGAGTTCGGGTCTGGGATAAGAGACAACTAAACAAGCTTTGTAGGATATAGAAGTTGAGAGACTTGAAGTTGGCTAGATGTTACTCTGATTAGGACTATGTTGCCTGCCTTGCCAACTTATTTACTCTCTTTTTTACTATACCTGTCTCAGTGGTTGCGAGGGCATTGGAGAGTTTTTTAAGCATCATCTTATCGTTTGAAAGTAGGTATGCTTTTCCTTGGGAAGTGAGGGCCTGGGATTTTGAATGCTCAAGTTGTTTAATATCGTCTAGTTAATATTGTCAGTTTAAAAAAACATTGTCTAATAATGTCTGTTGAGGCAAATGGCTGTCAAAGAGAGTTCGTGGAGAGAGCAATCATGGACCTGATTTGAGGCTTTGCTATAGCTTTCCCACATCTCATTCTCATCAATATGCTTAACCCTGCATCATTGCCGTAAAGCCCATAACATGTAACTTGGATGTTATTTACTGCCGTCAGTCGCAATTCTTTGGTAAATACCTAATAATCTATCCATATAAAGAATGAGATACTTTTTAGAGAAAAAACAAAAATTCAAGTACTGTCCCACTTTGGACGTTATGGATTCTTGTACTTCAGATCTAAGGCTGGTGCAGCAAACCAAACCAAACCAAACTATTTCAGCTGCTTTTGGTGATGCTTGTCATTGGTATTTTGAGGATATTTAACTTTTGCTATGCACTCTGTAGTTTAAATGTCGTAGATGCTGGAGGGTCAGAACAATATGATCACCTGTAACTTGTTAGTGCCTAATTTCTGCCTATTCTTATGCAGGGCCCTCCACTGGTTGGTAAGTATGATATGGGAGCCATATGTATGCAAGAACATTCAGAAAAGCTTCAAAGCCTTGTAAATGATGCCTTAGACAAAGGTGCTGAAATTGTTGGTCGGGGAAGTGTTGGCAATATTGCAGGTGCTGTTGATCAGTACTTTCCTCCCACTGTAATAGTTAATGTGACTCACAAGATGAAGTTGCTGCAGGAAGAGGTAGTTGAATTAGCCAGCAAACACCTTTTGTTGTAAAGACTTTATTGTCTTGTTTGGGGAAGCATTTCATTTTCTTCGAACTTTTTTCATCTTTTTGTCTTAAATTATGTTTTGCGTGCTTGTTTTCTCCAGGATGTACTTACCTTAGTACTTCCAGAAAAATGCAGAACTTGTGTTTCTGGGGAATATAACATGATGGTTTGATTGTGTCCACATGAGCAATGAGCTGAATCTATTATTCACTTGCAGGCTTTTGGACCAATCATGCCAATAATGCAATTCAGCTCGGACGAAGAAGCTGTAAAGCTCGCAAATGATTCAAAATATGGGCTTGGCTGTGCTGTGTTTTCTGGCAGTCAGCGTCGTGCCAAGAAGATAGCTTCCCAGATAGTCTGTGGAGTTGCTGCTATCAATGACTTTGCATCAAATTACATGTGTCAGGTAAACTTCTCTTTCAGAGGAGCCGAGCGAATTTTACTTTTTTTTTCTTCCTTGCAGGGGATTGTTAATTTGTTATTGTAACTGGTTGAGAAGCCACTGTTTAGGGCAATGCTCGAAGCTTAGGTTACCTAGGTTGGAAATGCATGCCTAAATGAGGGCAAACCTCTTCACTGCAAATAGTACTGTAATGCTCGGTCTTAACCCAATTGACCCCTGACAGCACTCATTGGACAAAACTAAAGCTGGATAGTGGTTTGAGTTTGCTTAAATACATTGACGGAATTAAGAGAATTTGTCAAGTTTTCTGCGTAAGCTAAGTTAGTTTTGGTGCGTGGTAATATTAAAGATTATACCATCTAGTTCGGCTATGAAAATGGGAGTAGAATCTGTAGATCATCTACTTCAGAGATAATTATAACCAATTTATCTAATGGGCTTGAAATGAGCAACTTGTTCGGTAATAGACTATATGCTTATGGTTCAAAAAGCTATGGGTGCTTCATCCTTCAGTTTGAAAGGAAGTCATTGCATGTGCTGGCATAATGATGCATACTTTTTTCCCAGTCACTGCCATTTGGTGGTGTGAAAGAGAGTGGGTTTGGGAGATTTGCTGGCATAGAAGGATTGCGAGCATGCTGTCTTGTGAAATCAGTCGTTGAGGATAGATGGTGGCCGTACATCAAAACTAAGATACCAAAGCCAATTCAGGTTAGCTTTGACAATTGCACTTCAATTTTGTAAGATTCCCTCAGAAGCTAATTGTATCTCTTTCAATGCCAGTACCCCGTTGCGGAGAATGGGTTTAAATTCCAAGAATCACTAGTAGAAGCTTTATATGGCCTAAATGTCTGGGACCGTCTGCGGGCGTTGGTCAATGTTTTAAAAATGCTTTCAGAACCAAATACTCGTCCCAGCCCGAGGAGAAGGACTGATTGAGGATGGCATGTCGTATGACATCATGTTTTTATTCTTATTTCTTTTCTTAGCTTGGTTTTGTTGTACTATTGCCACTCTTTCTCACTGCGGTAACTCCTCCAAGCTGACTTGTACATCCCAAGATGCTAATGCAGACAATTCGCAGTTGGTTTCTTTGACTGTTTCTCCAAGGAAATTATGTTTTGTCAAAGCACAATACTCATTCCTGAAATTGTGGTTTCGTCAATTTCGTATATTGTGCAAATGTGGTGTTTAGTTTTATCAGGTAAGTCAACTTTCTTTTTCGCAAGGATCCACTAGGTCATAACTCCCCAGTACATTAATTTGACCATTTAAGTTTTGCCATTTATGCAATACCCTATCCCACATCAAGGGGAGCTGATACATTTTTCCTGGATATGTTGAACTTAGGATTACACATTTGAGCCATATATAGTTTGTTACAGACAATGTCAGAGCAACACTGATTCTGTAGAGGCACCGCAGTATGGTAGAGGAATAGAGGTCCTATGGCCGTGTGCCCTCTTAGGTTTTGCTCTGTGTAAGGGTGGTTGTCTCACACAGCTAGTCAGGAGAAGAAACTGGGCAACATAGCGAACTTAAGGCAGCTCAAAGCAAGAAAATATGCCAATCCCGAAACTAGCATGTAAAAAATCTCTTCGATATTCATCAAAACCAAATTTCGTTCAATGGGCTAATACATTCTTGACTAGGGACAATGTCAAGATTTTAACCCAAGAAATTGTATTTCCTTATCTTTATAACTTGCTGGCTGTCAACAAAGGAATACAGGCATTCCATTTGGATTGGATTGAAATTTCTCATGGACTACATATACAATGCCTTGGCATCATACCTTTGTAAGCTTTTACATCAGAAAGTGATTGGCTGGTCCCATGCCAGGCGTTATTCGCACTTGAGTGCACGGGTAATTTCCCACATAACTTCATCACCATGTTCTTCAGTTAAGCTGCCACACCCTTGCCTCCTGCAGTTTACTAGGGCAACTGTGAACCTTTCATTCTCGAGTGCAGAAGGGTACATAATTTGTTCTTCCTGATATCAATGTATCCCAAGAAACTTGTTAGAAAGTAAAAAAAAAACTCAAAACTCAAGCGTAAGAATTTATTATGAAGCAAAAGAGACGCGCTTATTTATTGATGGTGATGCAGCTACAAAGATATTCCTTCGCACTCCAGTGTTTACACAACAGAAAAGGCTACTGAAAGAGTAGAGAGACGAATTAAGGAAGTAACCTCTCAACTTTTGGCAAAAAAAATAAAAAAATAGCAGATAGAAGAATAATGACGAAAGCCAACATGGATATGAGCGAGAATGGACTAATTAAAAGGGAAGTGTGCATCAATATGCATCACCTGCAATTTAAATTTGAGGACTACATGTAAGAGTAGTGTTCTCTTTTTTGCTTGGCATGAGTAGTGATTTTACTCATTATATCTGTAATTTTTTTTGCCAAATTTATTCCCTACAAAACTGTGAAATCGGCCTTATGTTTGTTCAATTTTTCCTAGATGGATGCACATGAATGAAGGGGGGAAACAAGAGTGCAAACAGTCAAAAGGGGTTGTGAAAATCAATTATCTCTATCAATAGTTGTCAAGATTTTACATACCAATTACAAACAAAATTACATATTATGACTTACTTAATCACCGATTTCATTAAAACCAAGCAAATAATGCTTTTAAAAGTTTGACAACGAACAAAATTCAACAAGGTCTAAATTGTTGCAAATATTGATGCGTTAACTACAAAGCTCAGTAACTCATCTAGACATAGATTTACATTCCAGAAAAAACAGATAAAATGATGTTGAAGGCAGTAGTACCTCATGCAGTTCACAGAATTCATCAGGAGATATATGCAGCAATTCTGAAGCAGTGTGACCAGTGCACCATGCAAAAACTTTTGCACCCTCATCAGCAAGAGTTATCTTCAAGTGGAAAGTGCGCGCTACTTCAGCTTCACAGCAACTTGAACGACAGAAGTGGCACTCAAAACTCCCACCAGGTGACTTGGTGACAAATTGACCACAAAGGGTATGTAAGAATCTTGTATTTACATGACAATGTTCGATTTGGTCCAGCCAAACTCGACATATCTAGAATTAGGAAAAGTAAAAGAAAGAAATAGTGTCAGGAAGCAAGGGAGAACATAGTGAGTATACTATGTGACAACTGGTAAATGAAAGAAGGTAAATGTGAGATGAGAAGTTTACATGAATTATCAATAAAACTACCTGAAATATTCCTGGAAATGAATTCACATAAAATATCAGTACAACTACATGTCAATTAAACTGTTAGTGATTTACAAGTGTCTCCTATTGAGTTTTTTTTCCCACCTTTCATCCGCCCGCTTGCAGTAGGAAACAAGCACAAGCATAGAATACATGTCAAATTCTTAATGATCATTTATGCACAAGAGAGATAAAGATTAATGAAGTTGATACATAAACTTTGAGCCTCATACGCTGCAAACGTTTCATAGATCTTGATTTTGCCAGTTTCGATATATTGGTTGGGTGGAACAGAGATTTTGGTAGACCGTAAAATCATGGATGTATATTGCAGTTTGTGAGACAGACCAACAAAATCTACACTTATGGACTAGGGTGGACCAGCCATAATGATTGACAGGTAGAAACACCTGAAACACAGAACAGGGTTTGCAACTTATTGTATGGTGTTATGAACTTTATGGAAGAACAAATGGACTACACATGACAGTAACCTAATACAGTAAAGTAGGAAGCAAAGAAACAGCACTCCTTAAAAAATTCACACTGACGAACCAAAACTGAAATGTCAATAACAAACATACATGTGTGCTGCTACTCTGGATAGATAAATCAGAAAGGTATGATAATTTGTGGAGACAGGACGAGTTTAGTAATGCTGGCAAACAACTAAGGTTAAAAAATGAAGCTCCACCATCATTCTCCACCCACAAGAGTTCAAGGCTGTCAAGAAAAAAAATTCAGTTAATGAGATGTCCAAATTTATCCTGCAAAAATAGGAGGGCAAAAATAGGAAGAAGAAAAAAGGGCCCTTGAAAATTAGAAAAGGAACAATTTCAGAGGATGATATACAAATTCAGAAAAGACTTGGGAGAAAACAAAATTATATATCTGCAGGAATATGTATATATTACAAGGACCCACTAAAATATGGAATTTGCTCACCGTTTTCTGCTTGTCATGGAACAACTCAAGCCAGATACATACACACTGTGACCAAGGCCTACTCTCCCCAATGACCTGGGAAGGTTAATTTCAGGTGAGAGCTTTAAAAACGAACACATACTTTCTCAAAAGAATAATCATATTATGGCATGCAGGGAAATAATACATTAATGACTACCAAAAATTAACAAAGTGCAGCTTAGCCCAAATTGCTCCAGTTGTATCTTCAATTCTCAAGGAAAAAACAACTTCTGCAGCGTCAGCTTCTCGATTGATGTCTGTAACAACACCATACAAGCTGATGCTAGTCATCTTGTCCCGAAGATCAACCACAAATGTCTGCAAGACTTCAACATGTAAGGCAAGTCAATATAAATAAGAAAAACTAAACAGTGGGGATATCATATGACAACAATAGAGACTAAATGTGACTTGATGAGGGAATTTCAGAAATATTGTAATGATCATGGGCAGAACTGCAGATAATACCTTTGACACAATGATAATATCATTAGCATGTTTACTTTGTATGCATTTCTTGTACCAAAGAGTACATACACTGATTCCTGACATTTCAAATGCAGCAATTGAACACCGTGGATGTCTTAAAATGATAAAATGGAAATGTGAAAATATGAGCTTAAGGTGTTCACATGGGGGCAAGAATCATACAAAAGTTTTCAGGTGTAATGCGTCTCTTATACACACAAGTTGATGGACCAGAAAAGTTGTTTAAAGGAATTAAAGAAATCAGAAAAACTAAAGAGATTTTCACCATATTTGAGTTTTAAAGATCACGACTTACTTGAAATGGATAATTACTGAAGTCAATGGATCCTTGAGAATCACAAGGCAAGATAACTTGAGAAACTTTGAGCCCCTGACTAGGATCTAATGTACTCAAGAGCTTTGATCCTTGGTGCCGATTTTGAGTCAATGCTACAGATACCTGAGAAACAAAGAAGTCAGCTCCTCTGAAATCAAATGATTCTTGTATACGAAACACCATGACATACTTGTTCTTCATGTTGCATGAAAGGCACCAAATATAACTGTGTAGCACTGCCATATTCAAGACAAATTTCTCCGCATGTGTCCATAGTGGTGTCAACAGAACTTGTGACAAATGGTCTATCAAGAGCAAGCATACTCCCCACACTGTACGGGGGGGAAACGAAGCAAGAAAGTGAGATCAGGATGAGCATTTATGGCAGTGAGAGGATAGGAAATCACTGCACTATAATGGCCTACCCAAAAAGATTGGCAAGAAGGACCTGCTCGCCCCACAATAGAAATTTTACCCTGAAGCCATCATTATCGACAAGAATGATTTCTTTTCTTTGGACACCTCCATATTTTCCCTGAATTTCAAGTGACCCAATAGACGCGATCCTGCACATAATTTGGTAACAAGGTGTTAAAATGAAATCTTTCAATTACCCACTTTAGAAATGCTTCAATGAGAAACTTATGGGATTACAAATACCCCCAAAAAAGTCTCAGGAAACTGTCGTACCTATGATAAAGAACTTACATATCCCATGCATACTCAGGTGATCTATTCTATTACATAGACTAATTTGGTCATGGCATAATGTTTACATTGACGTCAATATGAAAAGTTTTGTTACACAGTTTACTAATATGGCTGCAACTATCAATCAAAGATGGGTAAAAAATTGGACTATACATTGGAAAAGTAACTTAGAAGTTAATTCTCTATGAAGTTCGTGGAGATGATGTACATCTTACCTTGCATAGAGTGAATAAGAGATCCCTTGATTGACTGCATCAAGGGAAATGGAAGAAAAAGAATCAGAACAAAACTGCGCTGCTAGAAGCATGGCATCATCATCTTGATCCTGCATAAATGTGTAACCTTTGCATCAACGTTGAATAACATGTAGACTCCCTAGTCCCTTCTTATGAGATCGCGAAAATGTGAAGAAACCACCTACTAATGATAGAAGAAAAATTAAAAGAAGAAAGCTTGGAAAATACCTCATCTAAGAGTGTGACCAGATGTTCAGTTGGCAGAAGTCGAGGATTACCGGATCCTCCAGAGCCAGGTCGAAGGTAGCATCCAGTAAGGAAAATCTCCCTTCCTTTCTTCAGAATCCCATTGCTAAGATCTGCCAAATTGTAAAATCTTCCATCGAGACAAAATGTAACACCTCATATTAGCATCACATACGAAAATGATTCAGCAGAGGTGCATTGCTGTAGCGGGTAAATACAGAAGCAACAAGGTGGCACCTAATAATGCATTCCAAAACCAGTACAGCCAAGGGTCCTGAGATTACTAGTATAGGATTTGTCTGCTGGGGTCCACATATAATTGGTGGAGTCCCAGACAATCTGTTTATCTACATGTATTTAGATTAGGATTGAGGGGTCATCCACAAGGAATCTAATACTCCCTCGGTTCCTAATTGTTAGTCAGTTATTCCGATGTTACAAAATTTTGGTCCTTGTCTAAAAAAGGAAATAGAAATTTGATGATTTTCAAAAATATCCCTCACAAGCAAGTATAAGTGTTAAAAGAAATGATGTCATTAAATTAGAATGTAAGTGCAATCATTACATGTCTTGTTAAAATGTTGGAACTCCCAAAAGGGACCAACAATAAGGAACGGAGGGAGTATGTGTGAGGTTTATTATTTAATGGGAATAAGGTTCAACATTTCCTTATGATTAATCTTTGAGTTTTGTACTTTTTTATAAATAGGGTTTTGAAGGAGTCTTGAGTGAGGTGAAGAAGATGCAAGGGAAAAAAATATAGATGTAGGTATTGAGGCCGAACCATGTAAGCTGTGTTTCTCTTTCTTGTGTGTGTGCGTGTTTATTTTATGGGAACGTGAGTTGGTTTTATGAGATTTGAATGGTTAATGCTTCCCAAATCCCAACACTCTCAATTATGCAACAAGCAATACAACTTGAAGGTCACCGGTGACATCATATGAGAGTTTCTATTATTTTGTACTCACTTATTTTTATGAGCTGCGTTTTGATAACTTATAATCTCCTATAATTCTTGTGCTAAAATGACATACTTGAATAATAGTTCTAACACTTTCCTACATCATTAAGACCTGCATCATGTATGCAATGGATTCATTCTCATAAAAGAAACAACAATAACCAATGTCCCTTCAAAATAGTAATGTGCCCAGAACAGCATACGACAATTTACCTACGGTGGAGATACAGATCAATAGTGTTAGAGCTCCAAAAATCCCCCAAAGTAAGCATGTAGATATTTGTACCTGAAGGAGATATAAAATGACAATCACCACATCTGACAATACAAACTGTTAAGTTACTAGTAATCTCAAAAGCTAGGGTGCCCTCGCGCTTATTGTACCCAGACGATGTGGGATACCGCTTCACACCCTTCCTCACGCGCAATGTGCTCACTCGGCAACACCTACCGCGTGTAGGCTAGAGACCTACTCATTTCTGGTACCTAGCTTTGATACCATGTTAAGTTACCAGTAATCCCAAAAACTTTAAGCTTTTAGGAAATGGGCCCAACAATGTGTATCAAGCTATTAAAAAATTACATCAAAATATTGTGCAGCAATGCATGCATTATCATGCAGTAACAAATCAAAATGAACGCTTCAAGTGGTAGATACATTGGTTCTCTATAATACAACAGCAAATAGGCCTCACACGCATTTCAAAATTCCTGAAATTTCTATCACCTTTGCAACGTTTTTATTCCATTCACAGTTAAGGGGGACATGCTATGGAAATAAGAGATTTGACACACTTTAATTAATCTATAACCTAAGTTACCTAACCAACACGACATGACATGCGCTGTTTATTATAGCACAAGCACCATCACCAATCAAGTTAATTTGAAGATCGTCCTTAGATCGACAAAAACACAACTCAATTCAAGCAGTCAAAATTCACAACAATACTCAGACCTGCATACTATTATTCACCATAGAACAAAAAAATGAATGTAAGTACCTGGAAGAAGAAAAGCATCAACAATAACAGCTTCGAGAACACTATTCAACGATAAGAAATTCTTCTCGTAAATAGAATCAATCGTGACAGTGTTCAGAAGCTTTGCTCTCTTATGTTTCTTCTTCAGCTCATTAATGCATTCTGGCCGTTTCCTCGAAGCACCAATCTTCTGCTGCTCATTCCACGCCTACACGAAAACACCACATCAAACATCCATAAAAGTAGTTGTTCAACCTTTGTTTGAAATCATAGCGAGCTTCAAAATGTGCTGAAGTTTAGTTTGTTTATGAGACAATATGATCGCAAACAAGCTTTAATCGAGCGGAACGCAAGCTTATCTCAAATAGCTTGAATTATATTATATATGACAAGCCAGATGAGCTGAATAATAATAGGCTTAATAGCTTGTTCAAACTTGGCTTGAACGCTTAACGAGCTCCCAAAAAATGTTTGATTAAAAATTCAAACATTTTGGCTTATCATGTATAAGACATTCAAGCTACTCGAGATCGACTTATCATGTAGTGTCTTATTTGAGCTTGGCTTAAAAGCTTATCGAGCTTCAAAACAAAATTCAAGCTTGATTTGTTTACATATCTTGAACGAGCTTTAAACGAAGAACACGAGCTCGAGTAGATTGGTTCATCAATCAGCCCTACATAAGCGTTCATAAAAAGCGCAACGCAAATTGAGGAAAAATCTACAACTGGACGAACCTGAGAGAGATCGGAGAGTAGAATCGCAGCGGTGACTCCGCTCGAATAAGCAGTGCACATTTTGAGAATCCGAGACGCGGTCCAGGACCAACCCGGCCCTATCGACTCGTCTTGGTCGGGCGATAACACCGACTTCGCGTAATCGATGAATAGAAGAAACGGATCTTCTTGTTCGTCCTCCACTCGGTGGTCTATGTCCATAGCCGAATCTTCGTGATCATCGGTAATGGAGCTAGCCATTGTGTTCGGAGCAACGTTTAAAACCCTAATTTTCGAGATTTTTGAAGCGTTTGAGGTGAGTTATCGAAACCCTAGCTGGGGACGTGGAAAGGTTTGTGGCGGGGTTTTGTGGTGGCGGTGAATTTTTGTAAAGGTTAATTGAGCGGGAAAAATGTATTTCTTTTCTTTTTCTTTTTTTTTGGGCGCCGCTATTCGCAGCCCTCTATTTACTCCCGTAGCCCACTAAATTTCAGTAAATGATTGTTGAAAATCATAAATAATATTTCAGTAAATTGTTGTTGAAAACAAGATTATATTTCGGTAACTACATGTCGAAAATATGTTCAACTTTCGGTAAACAACTGCCGAACATGCATTTTCGGTAAACATCTGTTGAAAAAAATATTATATTTCGGTAATTGGATGCTGAAAATATATCTCAATTTCGGTAACTAATTGTCGAGTATAATTGAAAATTTTTAACGGGCTATGGGAGTAAATAGAGGGCTGCGAATAGCAGCGCCCTTTTTTTTTTTTCCCTTTTTTGGGTTTAAGGAAAAAGGTATTTCTGGTAAATTGCGTGTGCACCCCTTTAGGTTTGGGGAAATTTGGGAATTTCACTACTCAATTTCTTGGGGATTTTTTTTTGTGGTGGACCCCGCAGAATGTGCTGCGCGGAAGAGTGATGGTGCCCCGAGAACATTGAATGATTATGTTTGGTTTTGGAATTTTGTTTGAGGAAAAAATAAGAAGAACGGGGAATGAAATTAAATGGGCGAAGTTATACGTAGTGTTTATTTTTTTTTGGCCAATGCAGAGTGTTACGGGCTAGCTTGTGCATACTTCGGACTAATTCCTGCAATCCCTTCCACAACCGTTTCACACACTTACACGTGGGGTGAGATGGCCCCAAGAGTTGTTGGCAATAGAAATTGAACCTGAAACTTTAGGCGGGAGCAAACTCTTATAAGTGGTAAGAACACCAGGCCAACCCCTTCGGGATGTGTATACTTGGTGTTTATAGTAAGACAATCTTTGGGCAACCATTTTTAGAGTCCTTTCGGTACTTTTGATGAGTTCAAAATACAAAACCTTCGGTCTAATTATTTTATTTTATTTTTGGCATTTTTGAGGAGTTCAAGATACACATTCTTTGAGTCCAAAACGTTGTATTTCCCTTGAAGACAGTTTTTTCAAATTAATAAAAACGAGTATAAGAAGTTAGTCCAAAGGCAATACGTCTTCTTTCATATATTTTTATTTAAACCTTTCGAGATGAAATAAGTAGTAATTATCGTAGGCATTGCCATATTAGACTCGAACTTCACCCCGCTAATTCATGTGATGAGTGTAAGGAAGAGTGAATGTCTGATTCATTTGATGAGTTTTTATTTGGTATTTAGAAATACCATCCTGATAAAATTGAAATATGTTACATATTGGTCGACCAATTAATTGTAATACATTGCTTTTAAAACTAATACATACATAATTTACGTTGTGTTCAATTGAATTTGTTTTATTACGACTTTAGGGATTTAAATGCGCTAAAAGTTAGGTTGAGCATCACAAATATACCGTGTTTCATTACACTACGATAGCAGAAACCTTCTTATTTTACAAATACTTATTTTGGTGCTTTATTCCACAAAATCCAAATAAGTAGCTTATTTTCACATTTTTAAACTTAAAAATAATGTAAATAAAAAATAATTTTTCAATTTTTTTTGCACCGTATTAAAGATCTCAATGAGATCTATCAAACAAGATCCTTAGTGATAGGAAAATTATTTGCGTAAGCACATGATTTTTGAGCTTGAAATTACCTTTTTAAAAAATAAGTACTTATTCACCCTTTTGTTGAACACACCTTATTATTAGACAAAAAATAAGTTCTTATTTCGGTTCTGGAACGGGCTCTAAGGCGGGACTAAATTAAGAGGGGAAGTACAAGGTATCATAATCTTATTCTACACTTGGTTGAATCTGGTTAACAAACGACTGTTGCCAGTATAGTCTTGATAACCCCTCGCTATTAGACCGGTCTAATAGCGAGACCGGTGAGAGTCACGAGACTATTAATCCCAACAACTATTTAAACCCTCATTAGTTACAAGAGACCAATACAGGACATTTGAGCTTAGTCTCATCCAAGAAAACCAATATCCCCACTTGAAGCCTGAAGGGTCAGTGCAATTGCCATCAGAATCATGTATGGTGCTTTTGAGACATTTCTTCCGTGAGTCCCACGTACAGATGTGAGATTTTGTGTGGCTATTTGAGGCCTGATACAGTCCATGATTTCTTTCACGGACACTTTCATGGATCTAGTGTCATGGTTCATTTTTGTGGCCTGGTACAAACTATGACACTGGATCCATGAAACAGTTTCATGGATCCAGTGTCATGGATCCTATTATTTTTGTGCCTATTTTCTCGTTGTGGGGCCCACAAAAGGTCCTCTCTTTCATCCCAGCAGATTGTAGACACAGAAACTTGAAAGAGGTTACTGCACATCTACTCATTCCCATGTTGAAAACTCCATGGCAGAACCCTTGAGAATTTTCCAGTCCTCAGTACTTGACACTTTAAACATGTCGGCTCACAAGTTTCACACGTCTTCGACTCCTTGTACTAGCATCAGCTGTTCCTGGTAAATTTCACATGCAATAATTTTGTAAAACAGTTTGCAGGCACGTCAAATCAGAAATTCAGGGCCCTTTTGGTTCACATTGCTTGGTTAATTTCCATTGCTTATTAATTTTTTTCGTGCAAATAAGCAATAACCGAAATGAGGAGTAAACAGAATTCTTTGGATACCAATTGCTTATGCTGGTTGTTGGTTTTCTTGTACTATTTGGTAACTAAGTAACCCAACAGCTGCCAAACAAGCATATTTGCTTATTGCTTGCTTTTGAGTTTTGAGAAATAAGCAAATGAGCATTGGAACCAAACAAGCCCTGGGATCGTTTCGCATCGCAGCAGGGTTGAAGGACATAACATAGTGATAGACAGGAAGCAGCAAAGATGGGATTGAAAACTGCCAAATCACCATAACCAAAGTGTATGTACCAGAATGACGGACACATACTGCTTATATGGCAAACCCTTTTCCAAATGGTCTCTTCAGATTTGGATTTTCATCTCATTTTCTTGTATGTTTGATTTGTGCATGCCCTGGTGCACATAATCACAGAAAACCTGAAAATCGCATTATTTGAATGAGTTGATCTGGTGGCCTGCTGCAGAAATCTGGGCCATCATTTCTTTATGAAGCTTCAAGAAATCATGGGCATTTTGTGATCTATCACAACTGGAAATGTGCTGGCAGAAGAATTTCCAGTGAATAATTGCTCCAAACTTAAGCAGCACATAATTTAATCTAGTAATTATCAAAACAGAAGTTTTACTATGTGCATGACCTTATGTACAGAATATGGCATAGTCTAACTGAGCATAGGCTGAATAAATATTCACATATTCATAGAGCATACTTGGAAGTCGATTTTAGGGCCATTTTCTAGCTTCTAATTTGCAGAGCTTTAATTTATGGTGTATTTGATCATTTGAAACTAAGACTTGTGCATATAGAAGGCCATTGATAAGACTGAGCCATATGAAAAACGAAGGCATGGATTGGTTGCTCTCGTTTATGGATTAAATTCGGTTGTCTTGCCTTAATTACCCAAAAAGTGCACGAATTTAGGGATTTGAGGATGGAGAAACAGCTACTTCATAAGAGAAAGCTTCTTTAACAAATTAAAGATATGTACTTGTACAATTAGCATTGGAACCCTTTCAAGTAATGTTTCCAATGATAAACCACAAAGGTTGTGAGTCACGTGACCTCTTGCACTGTTTTAGAGAGATATTCCTATATCACGATCGTAGCTCAGCACTGTACGGAACCATCTGAAGAAAGTTGTCATCATTCAATCGGTAAAAGAACCAACTCGAAAAAGGGAAAACTTTACAGTAACTAAAGTATTCTTAACTGATTCATCAAGTTTGGGGTGGTTAACATAATTTTACCGTTACGAGAATTTCGTGTATATAAGGGCATATGCTAGGAGGGTGGCAGCAATGAGCTCATTTTATGAAGACTCCCTCTTTCAAAGTCATCCATCACCCAACTTGAATTCAAAATTATACCAAAAACAGATATGGATGAAAACACTGGAAACAAGATTCTGATAAGGGAATTCAACGAAAACAAAGGTGTTGAAGTGGTAATGAAGCTTGAGAAGAGTTGTGAGACAGCAGCTCAGAAAGGGATGTCAATAATCAGTAACATAAGTGGTGATCCTTTAAGCAGGATTAGGTTCTACCATGTTCATGTAATGCTGGTGAGTGAATCCAATTATGAAACCTTGTCTCTCTTTTTCTGGGTAATTAATCATAAAGTGGTATGTTTGGTTTCATTTTGGCTGCTTCCATCGTATCTTTTACTGACTAAAATCCAATGATCTACCTGTCTCTATTTCTCTACATGAAAGGAAACTCTTTGCTCCCTAAATGTAGTTATATGCATGTTTATATATGTGTATGTGTGTGGATTTGGTACTAAAAGACTATAACATGCTTGAACATGGAGAACAGGTTGCAGAGCTGCAAAAAAAGGGAGAGATAGTCGGAATGGTTCGAGGATGCATCAAGTATGTGGGGACTAAATTTTGGGGAGGACATGTCAAGTTAGGTTGCATACTAGGCCTTAGGGTCTCTCCTAGGCACCGGTACCGTTTCTCTCTCTCTGAACTGAACTGAACTGATGCACCATCACCACAATCTTATCATATTGAAACACTGATTTAAAGGAAAGGGTTTGAACTTTGAATACAGAAGCTACAGTGGCAATTGTTCAAACGCCAATATGATCTTTAACAACTCTGTAATCCTATATTGTTGAAAAGATGTCAAACAAAATCACTCAAAATATGATGAGTTAATAGCATATGTCATATATGACTGTGTAATGTTGCAATAGCACGGTACTAAATGTGGAGAAACAGACACTTAGGGATGAGAAAAAAAATTCAGGAGAAATTTTCTTTTATCTGTAGGCTTGAAATCATGGCAAGAAGTGTAAAGTATGGGAACCAAAATTTTACTGACCAAGGATTGAAGAGTCGCTGTAGTGTCTCTATCTACGTATAGTTCATCAAACTTAAGGGCAATTTTTTCAGAAATGAACCGGTCTACTTATTTCTCATCACATGTCAATTAACCACCTATTTTGGTTTTCAACTTCTAGAAACTATTTCAGAGAACAAAAAGAAAAAAAGGGATTTTTCATCCACCAGAAAGTTGTCTGTTTTTACTCAGGCGAATGGGAATCGGATCGAAACTTGTCCAATCAATGGAAGAATGGCTGAAGAGAAATGGTGCACAATACACTTTCCTAGCCACAGAGGAGAAAAACGTTGCCTCCAGAAATCTCTTCACTCTGAGATGTAACTACATCAAATCCAGCTCATTAGTCATCTATCTCCAACCAGTTAGTCTACTGCCCAAAAATCTAGCTCAAGGCATTACAATAGAGAGATTGTCCATAAATCAGGCCATCCCCTTTTACAATAATCATCTACAAGCCAAAGACATATATCCTTCGGATATTGACAAAATTTTGAAGGAAAACCTTAGCCTTGGAACGTGGGTATGTTACGTCAAAGAAGAGGGTTGGATTGATTTGCATAACAAAGAGAAGACCGAGGACACGGGCGGTAAAACGGCAAGCTCTTGGGCTATTTTTAGCATTTGGAATAAATGTGAGGCTTGTAACCTTCAAGTAAGGTCTAATGAGCTAAAATTTACTCTAAGCAAAGCAAGAGTGAAGATAATCCCTTGCCTTAAAATGCAAAGATGTGAATCAACTAAGAGACCCTTTGGCTTTTTCTTACTTTATGGGATTCATGGAGAGGGAGATAGGCTTGGGGACCTAATGGCATCTATATGGGGTTTTGCTTCAAGATTAGCTGAGAATGTCAAGGAATGTAAGGCAATAATGGTGGAGTTAGGGGTCTCTGATCCTCTGAGAGAATTTGTCCCAAAAAGCTCTACCATGTCATGCATCAATGATCTTTGGTATCTTAAGAGACTCAATAGCCACGGTTATGAGGACGAAGATGATATGGTTGCTAAGGGACCCATGGGGAATGTGTTTGTTGATCCAAGAGATTTTTAGGCTGACCTCAAATTTCTGTTCTAATGTGCCACAAACCCTCAAAAGGACAAACGCAAAAACTTGGAAGTGCTGTCATTTCCAAGTTTATGCATGGTGAATAGCTTGTTCTTAAGGAGGATCCAGAACTTCTAATGATGATGTCTCCGACTATCCCGATTCGGGATAGGATCGTTTCTTCCTGGTTTGTAACTCTGTCTTGTGTTATATGAATTCCTGGTCCTCATATAGGCTATGGTATGTAATGTTAATTTGGCTTTATTATGCATTCCTATTTGCTTTCTTACGTAATTCTCGTATCAAATTCAAAATGTGCAAAGAGAACTAAATCGAATTCAACAAAATGTCATTCTTTTGATAACTCAGTGCCTGGGCCAGCACGTGCACCTCAACTAATGCCGGGGCCAATCCTATCGCCTACTTGCGGGAGCCCAATTAAATCAACAGAAAGCAACCATTTCTATTCCAAGAACCTAAATCCCTTGCAAAAACCAGTGCTCGTAACAGCTCGTACAGTAATATACGCAAAGTAGTTGACAATTGCCTCAATTTGAACATGCAAAGGAGCAAGAATTTAATTTCTCGTTGTCGCAGATTAATAGGTGTACAAAAGATTATCAACAAAATAGCTTTCAAACTAGCAATGGAGTTGTGATTGAGCAGTTTTTGTTTTTGCCAAGAACAATGAAAGCTATACAAAATTGAAATTAACGGACCTGTTACAACTTACAATGGAGTAGCGAGCAGCTGAGTAGTTGCTTCTCTGCTGAACAACCACATTCTCTCCCTCCCTCTCTCTCTCTCTCTCCTCGTCGGGAACGTCCCTTCGCCGGAGAGAATCTATTCTTGCTGGAGAATAATGGGTTTGATAATGTGTGGCCAAGTCTATTTTCATAAAAACAAATTCACATTGATCATCTCCGATTATGCATCGTTTAAAATTCGATCCAAATGATCTTTAATATTTTCTATCTTCTTCACAAGCTGTAAAACTTGAACGACTTCGATCATGGAGATCAATCGAAACAAGATCACAATTTGACGAATTCACGTTGCGGATCCAATACTGCAAGCTTCCAACGTCGTTTCAACCAACATCGCATAGTAAAATAGCGTGCGGCGTCGTTTCTTCTGAACAAAAGTTTGATAGGGTGTGACCAAATCTATTTTCACAGAAACAAAATTACACTTATCGTCTCCGATCATGTACTAATCAGTATTCAATTCAAATGATGTTTAACAAGAATTATCTTCTAAACAAGTTCTTTAACCTGGACAACTTCGATCATGGAGGTAAACCAGAATGCGCTCAAAATTTTCTAAACAAGCTCTTCAACATGTTTTCAAAGGACTTCTCCGGTTGAAAATGCGAAGTACCAACGAGTAAGGATGACGTCGTTTTTGGTATTCCTCCGGTGTTCAAGATGCGAGCTTTAAATGGAACAGAGACATCGCCGTTTGGACCAAGCTCGCGTCTGTTATATGCGTGTTTCTTGTCGAACACCAGTCGTCGTCTCCATTTCGCAAGATTTCTCTACTCTCTCTCTCTCTGTATGTCGTCCCTATTTCCCCAAGATTTCACTACTCCTCTCTCTCTCTCTCTCTCTCTCTCTCTCTGGGTGTGTATTTAACTGAATCTTCATCCACAAACGGACGTCAATCCTCTCCAAACTGATTCTGGCATCACATTTTTGGATATGCAAAATTTCAATTTTTGTCTGGATTGAGTACGACTCAAATGAGGCTATCGATTTCATCATTTCATTTCAGGTTACCTAATTTAATTCAGTTCTATCTTCTTTTTCGGTACTTGGATTTTTGTTTCTTTTTTGCAATTCTTGTTATTGCCACCAAAACTATAATTTTTCCTTTCTCTAGATGAACCTCTGGTGTATATCTCAGTGTTAGGATAAGTGTCCATATAGGTGAATTTGGAAGTCTTGTTGCCCTGTATTTAGCTGTTGGATCTTTGACTGTGGTCGGTTCTCTCACAACAAAGCTCGATAGTGATACGAGCATAGTTGTTAAAAACCTACGATCTTACAATTTGTATCGCATCCTTCAAAAACTTTAAGTATCTGACCCGTAGACTTTTTGAGTAGATATCCTACAAGAATTCAATGAGGTATCCTACAATTGTGTGTGTGTGTTAGGAAAAAGCTCCCTATTTCTCTAATTGAGTTATGATTTTAAGATATTGTTGTCATGTAATCTTTGTAGTTAAACTATGTTCATACACATGGTTCTGCTACATGGACATGTTAACCGGTTCGCATTCATAGATAGTTCTAATACTATACCCATAGTGCGAAGAGGATATCTTTGAATGTTTTTATTTTTCTCCTTCAAAATAGCAAATACAGGATGTTGCGTGATGGGCTAAAAGGTCACCGATTTGTTGGCCTCAAGTGAGAGTGCTGTGTAGAGAGAGGAAATGTAAGGGAGATTTGAAGTGAAGATCAAGACTGAGCTTTGTTGTTGATTGACTGAATTTAAATTGATAATCTGTAACTTTTACACGAAAAAGAGCTAATGTCTCTTGCTCGAATATGGCTTGATGGAAATGAGACTTTTCAAACACAATTGATAGGGATGGAATATGGAACCTATCAACATGGCTAATGGATGTTTTTTTTGAAAACTCAGAACACAATGGGATGAGATTCTGGAGATTATCAAGATTCAAATACCTTTTTGGGTGAAAACGAAATAGCTAATTTTTATTTTTTTTGAAAACTCAGAACCACAATGGGATGAAATTATGGGGATTACCAAGATTCGAATAGCTTTTCGGGTGAAAACAAAGTGGGGAATGAATGACTTCAGCATCAATGACTTCATAAAGGAATCTCTCTAATGGAGTTGGAGGTGTATGCTGTTGTGTAGCAGTGTGTGTGTGTGTGTGTGTGTGTGTTATGCATCAGTGAGTGTGACTGAATTGAACTACTGTTGTATATTGTGTTGATTGAGCTTCAATTGAAAATTCAAAAGCAGACAATTGTCGTGGACTGGTATTAAGCTTTAACTGATAATTCAAAACAAGTGTGAGGTTGGTCAATTCATTAACTCACACACAATTCATAGAAAAAGGCATCAAGGGGAAAAACTAAAACACTGTCCATGTTTCTGCAGAGCTGCTTTGTGCTGCTTGTCTCTGATCATCACGTTATGTTCCCTTGTTATTGAGTTTTTGTGGTGAAAAGCTTTTTGTTCCCTTGTCATTAGTCTCCCTCTGCTCATAAATTGGTATTAAAATTTCTGTGTTGTTCCTTTACAATTTTAATTCTCTGAAAATGTTTCTATTTCCTCTTGCACATCTATGCTTCTTATGAATCAGGATTGAACTTTCTGGCTGATGATGAAGTATATTTCATGGTTTTGATGACCCAAGTAAATTTATTATCCTCGGCAGTTGATATGTAACAGACCTGACCACGGGGAGATACTTGGAGTTCATATTTTTGGGTTACACGCTGCAGATCTCATCCATGAAGCATCCAATGCCATAGCGTTGGGGACACGTATTCAGGTAGTTTTGCTTTGATAAGTACCAAAATTCTGCTACATAATTCATCCCCCACACCTTAATATGTGAGGTTTCAGAATGGATCACTTTCTTGCAACTTTGAAGGTTTTCCTTAGCTTTCAACGTGGGACTTCATTTTTTACATCTAGCTCTGAATTTTCCTAGGTATTGAAGGAGAGTGACTGTGACTGACACTACACATTATACGCAAATGTATGTTTTTGGTTTGTACCCTGCAGGACAGCAGTTCATGCTCATCCAACCTTGTCCAAAGTTCTTGACGAACTCTTCAAATATATGAGCCTTGATAAGCCTCTCCTATCGACTAGTAAATGCTGAGCGAGCATGGAAACACTGACGTCTTCCGATCACATTTCCTAGATATGATAGTTAAAACCATTTACTCTGAATGTTTAGTATCTGGGTCTTGCCCATTTGCATCACATTGACAGAAATCAATCTCTCTCATCCGCTAAACTATTGGAGCAGGTAAATGCTAGAGTCCCTAGTTCCGACTAGTGAACCAATTGCCGTATAAAATCTGGTGTAACAGTTTTGGAGAGAACTTGTATCAGGGAATTTCAAGATATACTTTCAGCTGTCTCTTTTTATAGACTTTTGGGGAATTTCAAGTATCCAAACCCGAGCATGTATCTCCCTACAATGCCGTCTATCTTTTTGGAAAGCATCCTCAAGAGAAACAAAGAATCCAAGGCGTGAGCCCATATACAAGAGATAAGCGAAAGCAGAGAAAAACTAAAACCTATACAAGAGATACTAGAGAGATATATGCCAATTCTGGCAGAGCTGAGACGATAAAGATGTAGGCCTTATATTTCTGCTTTGAGAAAGCTCTTATCCTGACTTCAAATACATATGATCGGCCGAATAACAGCCAAAGGGGGCTTATGAATGCCTCTAAACTTTCTACTAATCCTCTCTTGCCAAACAAAATAAACTGCAGCAGCAAAGGCAACCCTCCTTAGAAGATTAGGACGTTAGGGAGTAGTCTTCTGTGGCCAAGGGGCAGGGACCTTGGGAATGCAGCAGAGATCAGGAGTGGCAGCCCACAGTTGACTAAAGAAGGGACAGGCAAAGAGAAGGGACACTCTCAGATGCAAATTTCAGCTGCCTCCCTTGTTCTTCAATCATCAGGTGCAAATTTCGCTGGATCTCTAACTGCTCATCAGAACACCGTCGACTGACAAATATAAAAATTCAGTATATGAATCTGAGAAAAATGGCATTAACATGAAATGCATGCATCTCTAATACTAGTAGTTGGTAAATTCTTTGCCAAGGCCATTTTTTATCTAACTTTGGATTTGCCATTGGACTTACTTGCCAATCTTTAGCCACAAATGACCCAAGGTTTGGCTAAGCCCATTTTTCCCGCATCACCTACAACGGTTGTCATAATAAAGTTGTGACCTAACAGCTAAAATAGCACTTGTGCAAAAAAAAACCCATTAAGGCCTTGTTCTCTTGAACTTAACTTAAACATAACTTAAATCTGGAAATTTTGTCCTTATTTGAATTTTTTTTTTGTATTTATTAGTTTTGCGCCAAACTTTTGTGGATTATTGATTTGCCTCGACGAGAGGAATTGGAAAAGTAATTTTTTTTTTTTACTTTTACCTAAGTATTTGGAGAAATAACCACTTTTTAGCCAAAAAAAATCTATCGTCGAGATGAATCAATATCTCACAAAAATTTAGTGCAAAATTAACGAATGAGAAAAAATTCAAATCAATACAAAACTCTTAGATTTAAGTTAAGTTCAAGAGAATAAATTAGCATTGCCAAATTAAGAAAAATTAGTGAAATTGCTTTTTTGATGACCAACAAATGACTTTTTGTTTTGAAAATTTGGTAAATATAGCTGGAGATGATCTTAAAAGAGGTGCATAATTAAAAAATGGCAGTGTCACTGTTCAATTTTTTAGAGGAGTAGAACCTAAAATTAAATTAGCAATAATGGAATAGCCTCTAGATTACACTAATCAAGCTTGGGTGGCTTAGGTTAGCTTGAGTCCAGCAAACGCACCAACCCCTAGTTTCTTCCTCTTTTGCCGAGTCAAAATTAAGCTCTTCCACAAAAAGAAACCCAAAAAATGTTTGTTTTGACTTATTTTTGTCTCATGTGTACTTTTTTTTCCTTAGTTTCTCATCACAATTTTTTATTTTTTATTTCTCTCATCAACACAAAATAGAAAAATAATAAATTGGCCCAAAATTAACAAGAGTTCAAAAATAATAAAAATAAGGTAATTTAAATAATTAAGTAAAGATAAACAAAGATCACCTTGAAAAGAAGCTGAAGTCGTGATTTGACGGCATCATTGTCCCACTCTAATGCGTCCCACCACTCGTGTTGGCCCATGATTTTCTCCAATTTAGGAGAGCTATTAGTGTCGATGGGGAGTTTTCTCAACTTCGGACAACCCACTATCTGTGCTAACAACAATGATTGCCAATACACAGGAACACCTTTAAAAAAACTCCCGAATTCTGGTAAGAGACGGAGCGACAAAAACCTCAATTTGGGTAGAGCCTCGTATTCAATCTTTTCATCATCTGGAACCATCCCCTTGAGTCCCCGACAGTTCCAGACATACAATCCTTCCAAGTTGGATACTTGTTGAACCATGAATCCACTTGAGAATACCTGCTCAATTCGTGGACAACGTACAAGGTACAGTGTTTTAAGATTGGTAAAGCTGTTTAGATTTGGCGGTGTTGGTGGTAGCAATTGTCCCTCCTCCGTCTCCAAACAAAGAACGGACTTCAAATTCCTTAGATCGATCAGATGTAAACGTTCTAAATTTGGAAAAGCACCCGTTTGAAGCCCATTTCTGTCGGCAACGTTTTCAAGGGCGACGCATTCTTCAATCTTGCAGTATCTTAACTCATAAGTGTTGTGCGCGCCCACTTTTGATAAAGAATTAAGTTTGTCTTGGCCCTTTAATTGAAACCAATTCGAACGATTGAGTGCATCTTCTATGGCGGAGGGAAGGCCGCTACCCATTTCTTCTCCTCCCCTTACTTGATAACTCAAACACCTTTTATACTCGTCTATCTGCCGCTCCATTTCCGAATCTCGGCCAACAGCTAAACCAAAAACTGTCAATGTCCTCTGTTTCCATGGTCTGCTATGTTGCAGGAAGTATTGGAGATTATCTACTTTCTGGAAGTCAAAGTCAAGGGAAGAAAGTGAACTCAAGTCACTTAGTCCTTTCGCAACAATATTTGTACTCTCATTACTCAGCCCACCTGTAAGTTTAAATACTTCAATCTGAGAGAGCCTGTTTATCATCCCAACAAGGATAGCCTCCAAATTCTTTTTTTTTTTTGGTGAGTGTGGATACCATGGCTTGAACCCTTGACATGACAAATGACACCACAAGAGTGCCACCACTAGGGAAATCAAAGCTTTGGTGAGCCTCCAAATTCTTGCAATTTAAAAGGACTAGTTCTCGAAGATTGTACAATTTCAAGATGGAAGTTGGCAAAGATTTGATACCGGTGTGTGATAGATTCAAAACTCGAAGGTTAGGCATGTTGTCAAAGAATGTTTCTGGAATTACCTCTAAATTCTTATTCCCTTGAAGCAACAGTGTTAAGAGCTCAGGACAATCTGGTGATTCTGGCAAATTGCGCAAGTCATGATCCATAAAAGATATTCTTGTTGCCTTTTTCCATTCCGCCTCCTCTGGCATCTTCTCTGAAGATATTCCAGCTCTCACTAGATGTGTGGATTCTTCACCGCCTTCTGGGGAAGTCATTGCCAACACCAAGTCTCGAATAACATCGTGCATCTTCACATGGTTATCAAAATGTTCATCGCATTTTTCCAACAATGAAGCATCTATAAGAGCTTGCAATATTGCTTCTCCCTTATCACGTGCCTCTTCCAAAGTAAGTTTCCTAGAAAGAATACCCTCTGCTTTCCAATATTCTATCAATTCAGGTTTCTTAATGTACGAGTCTTCTGGATACAATCCACAGAACAAAAGACATTTCTTATTTTGAGTGTTTTTTAAATGGTCATAGCTGACCTTTAGTACCTTGAACACCTTTTCATTCAAGTCTTCAATGAAAGATGTAGCAGGTGACCTCAATTCTCGTAAGAAATTGCTCCAAACATTCACATTTGCCTCCTTCCGTAACGCACCACTTACGACCTTTAGGGCAAGGGGCAAGCCGTCGCACTCTTTGACAATGCTTTCAGCGAGCTCTTTGATGGTGGGAAGCCTTGCAACATCTCCCACATTTGCGTAAAACATCTCCAAAGCTTCATCTTCTGACAAAACCTTCACCTTGATCTCAGTAAATGTTCCCATCTTTCGACAAACTTCCAAATTTCTGGTTGTTAAAACCAATTTGCAACCATTATCCTTATTGGGATTTGGAAGCCCTACAACAGTTAAATCCACCATCTCCCAAACATCATCTAAAAGTAACAAGTACTTCTTGCGGTCGAGTTCGTGAAACAATCGACTTGCTACTGTTTCATCAGACTCACTCCCATCTAATTTTATTTTTAAACGCCGTACCACTTCTTCTTGTACCATTCTAATGCTTGGAGATTTTGAGACGGTCACCCATATCACGTGATTAAACATTGTTGTAATTTCTGGCGTGTTATTCAAGAGTTGCAAAACAGTTGTCTTCCCCACACTGCCCATTCCCCAAATACCAATCTTTGGAGTGCTCTCATCTCGAATTTTATCCAGTACCATGCCCAGTGTATTATATGCAGACGTTGACAATGTTGAATCGGGGCCTGGCTTCTTCTCAACTATAGCTGGTGGTGAATCAACAAGAAATCCTCTTTTGAACTTGGACTTTTCTAGGAGCACGTCAACGTCGTTGATCATATTTACCACTCGCTTACCAAGCTCTATACGAGCAAATATGTCAAGACATAATCCCCCAACACATTTCTTCTCAACATTGAACTCCTGCTTTATTGTCTCAATCTTGTTTTCCATCTCCACCACCTCTTCTCTCCAAGCATCACATTCTTCTGTTGGAGTTTTCTGCATATTCATTATGTTGATTTCGACAACAATATCATTTCTTTTGATCCCTAACTCTATTGCTTTCTTACAAAGCGCTTGCCAATTCTTTGACAATTTTCTGGCATAATTGATTCGGCTAGCAATAGGAGCCCATAAGCACTTCCCAATCTCGCAAACTGGTTGGGTGCAAGCTGTAGCAACTGCCAAATGCAAGCAAATTGATGAGTTTAAAAAAACAAAGTTCGATTGAGGTTTTTATGTTTTTAAGGACAAGCAATGTGGTGTAAGTGTGCAGTTTGAGCTTGTTTTGTAAGTGTACAAAACAAGCATCTAAAATTGAGTTAGAAGGCCAACCAAAGTTGCTTGAGAAATTGCAAAACTTTTATGATAGAATCGTGGGAGAATTTTTCCCAGGTCCACTATACCACTTTTCAAACCCCCTAAGTCCACTTCTAAATTCTATAACCCCCTAAGTCCACTAACCTATTAGTCAGGATATAATACCCCTGTTTAGTCTAATATACCCCTGTTTTTAAAAAACTTTTTACCCCATTTTTTCATCCAGTTCAAAAACATCCAGTTCAAAATTTTCCCAATCCCGGAAAAAACTCCCGAAAATTCTCGGGAGAATTCAACTACAAAACCCCTCCCCCCCTCCCCCCTTTTCAGAAGGAACAATAACAATACTGGACGAAACCTGGAAAATACTCCCAGCCCAAGATGGTTCGTGTAGAGCACTGGATCACCGTCGGCATTCTTCTTTCAGCAACGGTCTCGCTTCTCCGCTCGTCGCCGTTCGTCGCCCTAGTTGCAGTCGGACCTTCTTCGTAGTTCGTCGCTGTTCGTCACCCGATCTTCACCCGTTCTATTCCTATGCTAGTGGTCGTTCTTTGCTCGTTTTTCGGACCTTAACGTTATATATTCCCCTTTTCCGATTTCGATCGATTCATCATCGTCATTCTGCATCCTCGTCGCTGTTGAAACCCTTCGGTTCATACCCATTGCCGTCAATCTCCTCCGTTTGCTTCGATCCATTCGGTATGTTTCTTAGAATACTAAAATTGAACTTTGGCTATATATGGTTATATATATTTGCTGTGTTGGTGTTTGGTAAAATTAGGGTTTTGATTGTGTAACAGACATGGGCTAGAGATTCAATGTGCTTATATCAAGTTATTGATAGTATATTTGGTCAAATCCAAGAACTGAAAGGAATAACAAAATCACCAAATCAATTGTTCTTGGAGAACAGGAATATATCATTCCCCGAAAACTATCTTCATGTGCTGATAAGTTCTATAAAAAGGCTTGCCGTTTCTGGGTTTGTTTGGGTTACAATTTTTAGGATCTTAGTGAGTTAGTTTTGATGTTTTATCCTTTATCTATGCCGTTTCTTGAAAAGATGTATTAGGAGATAAATGGCAATTGCAACCATCTATTGATTTCATATATCCTTAGGCTTAAGAGGTTCTACATACATCTGTTTATTTGTCCATATTTGCATGATTACGCATATGGTTAGTAGGTTTCATTTAGTAATTTGGTAGAAAAGTACTTGGAACTGCACTCCAAGCTGCATTGTTGGTGGGGGTAGGCAAGAGGTTAAAGTTTCTGTTTTAAGGATTTAATGCAATAAAATTTCAAAGGGTAAGTGCATTTGCTGGAGATGCCTCCATGAAAATTGGCTCCTTAGTCCTTAGAACTTAATTTTTGGGTAAACTGCTGCTAGAGCATTATTTGTGTTTTGTCTTTGATGCCGTTTATTGTAACCCAGTCACTTTAGCTCAGAAGTCTAATAGAAACATATCAGGTTATATAATCAATAAGTGATTTAATATGGTTATATGATGATACAGGTTATATAACCTTATATATTTATTCAAAAAACTCTGATCGGTTACGTATTGGTGTAGTTAAGATAGGGTTTTGATTGCGAGTATATGTGGTTATATCAATTTTTGATCCAGTATGGTATGGTTGAATTAAGTTAGGGATTCGATTGATAGTATATATGGTTATATCAATATTGGTTATATACTAATTTTGTTAAAGGCTGTTATTTGTGCAGTTGTTCAAAGGGTGAAGAGTATTAAGTTACCTGTGAAGTCGACTGTGAAGAAGGCAACGGCGACGAAGGGAAAGAAGTTACGAGATCTCCTCTTTTTATTTTTTTAGAGTTAGAAAAGACAAAATCTCATGTATAACGTTTTTTTGTGTGTATTATTGTTACTAGAAGCAAGTCATTGAGGCCGCTGCGCGGACCAATTTAATAAAGTGAAAATATAATGGAAAGAAGTTACAAGATCTCCTCTTTTTCTTTTTTTAGAGTTAGAAAGGATAAAATCTCATGTATAATGTTATAAGGTTATATGTTTATTTTTTGTCACATGTATTACGTTTTTTTGTGTGTATTATTGTTACTAGAAGCAAGTCATTGAGGCCGCTGCGCGGACCAATTCAATAAAGTGAAAATATAATGTTATATGAGAGTTTTTGTACAGCGAAACTCAAAAAAAATTAAACAAAGCAGTTGAGATCAAGATGTAACTCTACAAAGTAGAATATACAATGTTATATAACGTTATATAAGTACAATAACGTTAGATACGAAACTGATCCAACGTAATTGTTATTGCCCGAGAATTTTGCTATTTCCCGAGAAATTTGCATGATTTGAAACTTATAAGGGATAATGGGAGATAATGGGCTAAACGGATGGGATTTGAATAGAAGGGTAAATCTGTCAGGCACTATTTTCCTTTTTAAATGTAGTGGACTTTATGCCTTATCAAATACATATTAGTGGACTTAGTGGGTTAGAAACTTGATCAGTGGACCTAGTGGGTTAGAAACATGCTAGAGTGGACCCTAGACCAATTTTTTATAGAATCATCTTGCTAATTTGGGTTGCCGGTGACCAGAATTGATTGTTATTTCTTTTTTCACCTGAAGCAGCTTTTCTTTGATTTCTTATTCCTTCCCTATTATGACGTGGCTATTCAATTCAGCGTATCTATGATGCAAGATAATGAGCACGTGGATCTAAATTTCAAACAAATCGTTGGATACAAAAAGGTTAAACCTAAATTTTTTTATTTGTAAACTTTTTTCTTTCAATTTCAAATTACAGCAATGACGTGTTGTTGTTTTTCTTGGTGGTGTGAGTGGTGGTGGTTAGGGGCAGCTCCACTAGTATTTTAGGGGTTCAAGCAAACCCAGAGTTAAATAAAAAACTTCATTTTTTTTACATGTAATTTAATTTTTCTTTAGTATTGTCGGCAAAAGACCAATTGTATGAAATTAAACTATATGTGAAAGTTCACTTAAATTTGTGAGTAACAATAATATAGCCCACCAAAACTAACAAAAAAAAACCGAAACCAAATAAGTTTTGCAACCTAAAACCTTCTTAAAGCTTGGGTAACCCCAAAAAGATATTTTTAATTGAAGAAGTTAATTAAAACACGATTGCATAAACGGATGAAAGATTGTTTCGTTAGATTCATAAAAAAGAACATGTTTTATATTGGTGCTAAGATTTTAAATGAGGGAGTGTTCAGTACTGTTTTGTGAAATAGTACGTGAACTCTACAGGTAAAGTGTGCTTATGGTGTGGAAAGTTTATTTATAACATTGTTGGCTTATCAAAAATATATAGACAGTGTATATATATCGCTAAATTAAAGTTTATATTCGATTCAGAATTTTGTGTAGTCATTAAACTCTATATATTTTTGTCACCACTAAACTAAAATCTTGAAGCTCCAACTCATGTTGATGAGGTGGCAGTGGTAGTGATGGCGTATATGTGGGTGCGAGTGTGGAGGTGGCCGTGGTGATGATAATGGTGGTATAGGTGGAGAGGTGATGGGAACGACGACATGAAAGGTGGAGCGTCAAGATGGTTATAGTGCGGCGTGTTTGTTGTTGGAGTAGTGATGGTAGTGGTTGCGTGAAGGTAATGGCGGTATTATTTCTAGTATTGGGGGAGAAGTCGTGGTAGTGGAGGCGCATTGGTGGTGTAGTAGAACTGGCAGTGCGGTGGAGAGATGGTGGTAGAATTGCAGAGGTGTGGTGGTGGTGGCAGTGGTGTTGTGAGGGTGAGATTGTACTGACATTTCGACTACCACTGTTATGCAAAGTTATCAATCCTCTAACGGCAAGTATACCGTTTTCTCTACTGGGAACCAGTGTATATCTCAGTACCATTTCAAATCGATTGTAACATATTTTATACAATTTTAAAATATGTACAAAAAACCAAAAAAACTGAAAGTATAGGTATAAAATAAATTCTAACACTTTGATATATCTTAAAATTAATCCTAATAACAAATTAAGATGATTAACATATTATAGACTCCAAGTTTTGTTGAATTATCTTAAAATTTAAGCATTTTTTATGCAAGAAATACTATATAATTTTTAAGTTTGAAAATTACAAATAAGCACTTATTTTTAAAGAACCTTTAGAGGAACATGGCCAGAATGAGATTGGTTTTAATTCTTTCTATTGCTTTGTGTTTGTAATTGCAACATTGAATATATACAAGTTATACAACGATTTTCTTCGTTACGACCACGGGTGACTGAGTTAGGTTATGCTCATGAGACGAATCGTGCCGTTGGACAGACGTACTTTGAGACGGGTCGTGCCGTGAGATATATCCTATGCTGGTTGATGGGTTGCTAATATATTTTTGATGAATATCTTCGGGTTTGCAGGCCCTAGCAATATTCCTTACCAATACCAATTCGAATGATATACCGGGTTTATGCGATACTCTGTATGTGGTTATACGATAAAGGGCCTGTTACCAATTTGAATGTAGGGCTGCTAAACGAACCAAATAGCTTGAGCTTGGCTCGAATTTTGGCTTGGTCAAACTCGATTGAAAAAAATATAAGCCAAGCTCAATCACATTTTTTTGTTTGTTTATGAATTCAAGCCAAGCTGGAGCATATGAGTGTTTGGCTCGAAAGGCTCCTGAACAAAGAGGTCGTTCCATCAATTATATTGCAAATATAGGGGTAGATTTAATAAATGTTCCAAAATATGAGATTTACGCAGGCCTTTTATATAGATATTTTCACCAATTTTAAAGTACCATTATATCCAAATAGGAAATATCCTATGCGAGATATAAAAATTTAAGGATTTGAGGGTTTTTTATTTAATGAATGTAGCTAGTAACTGAATTTTATGTTTATGAGCTTTTTTGGCCTAGATTAATGATGGTAGTTCTTCTTTATGGCTTCAAATTAGCTCCTTTTATTTTGGAACTTAACGAGTCTAGCTTGAAAAGGTCAAAATTTACGAGTTTAAGTTCATGCTTGAAAGCTCAAGATTGGCTTGCATATTCTACAAGCCAAGCCAAACTTATCACGAACACAAAATCTCAAGCTCGAGCCAAGCTTGAACAATTAATCTTAAAAAGTTTCAAGCTCAAGCCAAATTTGAACAAATGTAATAAGGAGTCAAGTTAAGCTTGAGCAATACTGTGCTTGGCTTGTTTGGCTCGATGAGCACCCTATTCGAATGTGGATGTCCTTTTCTCACCTTTCCCAAATCAATCATATTCTAGCTTGTTAGTTAGGATTTATTTTAAACCAGCTCGACTTAATCTTTTCTGCCCTAATTCCCTAAGTGCAAAAATATATAGTAAATAAAAAAGATAGACAGAGAATACATGAAGTATATACAATTACCTTCAGCCATGAAGAGATATAATTGGAAAACTATCAGAAAGAATAAGATGAACCTTCAACTATATCCTCCCAATAATTGAGAGAACCTTGACCTGTACATTCAGATTAGTTCGTTTGGAAATCAGAATATGATCATAAATAATCATGATTGTTGTATGATATAGTACAATGAAAACTCTTTTAGCGAGTGGAGGGCTTTTTTGATGCTGATGGTCGACGAGTACGTGTAATAAAAATGAATTACGTTTTAAGGTTTATTGAAGATGGAGCATTTTGTACTAAATTAAACTTTTTTAGCGGGTATTGCGAGAAAACAACGATTAATATATGTATTTTAGTTTGAAATTAATATAATCTCCCTTTAAATCATTAATTGCACTATGTTTGTGACGTTTGTCTTACATGTGCAACCTTTAAAATTGTCATTTGCAAGTCAAAAAATTACTACTACAAACGAAGGAAAATTTTGAATTTCAAATAGCAAAAGTGAAAAAGCAAATTTTTCGTACAAAATGGGATGGTGAAAATGATTTCACAGCCATTTTACAAAAAATGTCCATGGAATTGTAGCACAAATTTACGGCAAATAATATTCCGATAGGCCCTGGATTTTCTAAAGTCCAAACCCAGACTACATGGTGCCGTCGTATTTTGGTCTTTTATATTGACAATTAATGCTCCAAATCATTTTAAAACTCTTTCCGGCCGGTAAGTGAACTTTTCTGACCGGAAATAGTATTTTAGCAAATCTGAACCATTAAAAATCGATGTTATGTGAAGACTGGTAATTGAGCCTAGGATTTGTAGACCTAGTTATTGTTCTAGTTAACTGGTTTGTGTTCTTGTTATTGAGTGTTGGGCTGGTGAAAAAGTGAAGAAAATATTAGACTCGACATCAGCTAGATCTGGTTTGTAGATAGCTGTTGTTTGAAACGAATACTGCATCGGAGCTGCCGTAACGGTGATCGCGCCGGCGGAGCCACCGTCATCAACAATCGGCAACTAAAAATTAGCCGTTGTATTTGGACCATCCAGATTTAAACTTTTCCACGAAAAAGTTTCATTAACATTCAGACTGTCTAAAACACTTTTGGTTGGTTACGATTTGATCTGTAAATAATTATTCACAACTATTCATGGTTCCGCCGTTAAAAAGATTCTCTCTACTGAAAAACTGGTGTACTAATCAATAATCGATACTGACCTTGTTTGTGATCAGGAAGCCTCGAGAAATCCAATTACGTAGACTAGTTTTGAGTGTTTTTTTTTAAAAGACACCTGACGCAACAAAAGTGGATTAATCATCCCTTATTTAATACTAAGAAATGTAATAATAAACTGTTTGACTTGTTGGTTTTACTGAAGAAAAAAAACTAGGAGTACCAAATTCCACATCTGGAGAAACTCATACTAAAACTTTGGAAATTAAAGAAGAAAGAGAGAGAATATAGGAGCATGCATTTATTTGCAATCTCTCACCAGAATTCATGGTAATTTTCACCCAAATTTGAGTCTCGCTACCGCTGCAGAGATAAGAGCATGATTTGCAATTTCTCCTCAGAATCCGGAGTATTTTTCACCTCACTACTACTGCAGAGAGAGAGAGAGAGAGAGAGAGAGAGACAGAAGATTTTTAGTTCCTATTTCAAATACTGCGCGCCCAAGTGATTGCATATGGAAACGAGAAACTATACGCAACATCTCTTTGATAAAGTTGGAAAAGAAAAAGTGGTGAAAGAGTAAAGAATTGTACTTTGCCTTTTCTTTTTTCCTGTATAAGAGGAACAAATTAATCGATTTTAGCTTTGGTAACAAGATAAGTATTTCCTTTCAAATAAATTATCAAACTTGTGCTTCAATTGTGAACCATGACTAAAACTTCCTTGGTACGACTTAAGGCATCGCTTTGGTGATCGGAATTGGAAACTTGACTGTCATTGTTGCCAACATAATAAGCTTAAAAGCCCTCAAGCTATATCTTCTCGTTCCTGTATGCGAGACTTAAGGCATCGCTTTGATGATCGGAATTGGAAACTTGACTGTCATTGTTGCCAACATAATAAGCTTAAAAGTCCTCAAGCTATATCTTCTCGTTCCTGTTTGCCTCGCATTCTCTGCTAAACAAGCTCGAGTGTTCTTTTCTATTCGTCTCCTGGCCTCCTCCCGACTTCCTCTTTAATTACAATAGCTCGATGAGTTCCCTTGTATATGAGATTCAAACTTTCTTATTCACCGATGTGGGTTCTTAGAGCGTCACACAATTGGAGTCAGATGACACAACACTTGTCGCGCTTAAATCAAATACTACTATTATTTTGTTGAACTCATGAAAGACTTTAACTTGGTAAAGAAATTACAAAAATAATGCACGAAAGCATTTTAATTTTTTTATTAAAAAATTGTACCCCGTTTTGCAGGGGCTTGCAATTTGGAGGTATTATTTTTCATTGTAATATAGAAAACTCTCTAAATTATCTGAACCAAACCATATGCTCCAAAAAGCAATAACTTCTCTCTACAAGGAGCTTTCTGATCAATTTTGTCTGTCAAGACTTGATTCTGCTAACTACGGGGCAATGGATAATACATATATAGGATAAAAAAAAATTACAGTTTCAATGGTGTTTGATAGATGTTAGTCGAGATATTTATACATTTTTTTACGGATATCAATGTACTTTATGCACATTAACAACTACTGCTTAGTGGGCCATTTTAGCAGTTTTCCATCAAGAATTACTCTAATGATAGGATCTAGAGAAATTGCTTCTGTTTCTCAGTACCCTTTCCAGGAATTTTGGAGAGTCCAAAAGTCACTTGGGGAGGAGTAATATTCACCATAGGAAAAGATTTCTGGTGCTTCGTAAACTTACTATCTAATTTATTACTACTACATTAATTAACAAGACTGGCCCACTTGCTATAAGACTGTAGTTCACTGCTTCTGAAATTGAATTTTCCAATCTGAGTTTAGTTGTTATACTTCTAATTCTCTCTACCACAAAGATTTGAGAGCAAATTAACTATCATGATCAAAATTGGTCCAGCAGGGGGAATAAGCACTGGGAAGGCTTGGGATGAAGGGGGCCGGGATGGAATCACACAGATTTTTGTTTCACAGGGAGACTTTATCAATTCTCTCCAGTTCCAATTTGTTGAGAATGGAACCTTGGTTCTATCAGAGAAACATGGTGGCCGCGGTGGCCCTGATGAGGCCAAGTTAAGCGTGGTGAGTTTATTACATTCTTTGCAGAAGGCTAGTTTTTTCCCTTTCTTTCTTGTTTGTTTACTGGTACTTTAGTTAACTTACAGTTTGACCAGTGTTCTTATTTCAAAGGTGACCCTGTTGGGCGTTAATCAAATTATGCGCTTAATATAACCAACACAAACTCTCATGGCATGGTTTGGGAACGCTACTGAGTCAAAGAACCACACAAACAAAGGAAAAACAAAAAGTACATGAAAGCAAGACACAAGATGTACAGGGTACTGAATCGATCAAACCATGCAAGAAGTACTAGTTGATTTTTTTTTTGTAGCTGATGCATAATTTTAGAATTTTATCTTGTTGAACACTAATTAATGAATTTACTTTTTTAAGTTGATATGTTTTTACTATACCATTCATGAAAATGCCCAAGAAGCCCATTTTGAAGGCTCTTTGGCCGCATAAAGTCACTGCCAATAATTTTATATCTCACTTACACCAAATGCGCCAAAAAGGTGGTATTGCAACTTTGCTTAAACTATCATGATCCAAATTGTAGGGGACCAATTGGAATTTTTGTCCAAGTACTCTTCCTGTATTCTCTATCTTTTCGTTTATACATTTATGTTCCTTGTGACAAGCATTGTTTGATTGTAATTTCCTGTATAATATCAATTGAAAGTTAAGCAGCTAAGGCTTAATTATCCATCAGAGTTTCTCACTGGCATAAATGGATACCATAGCTCGGGGCGAATTGTGTCACTAACATTCATTACCAACAAGGGGATATACAGACAATCTGGAAGGCTTGCTGGAAGGCTTAATCATTATGATTCTTCCTTTGAATACAAACTTGGAGAAGACAACACATTTGGGGGATTTCATGGCACTGCTGACGTATATCTAAACTCAATTGGGGTTTACATGAAGCCCATGACGACTCTGAGCAATGTTAAAAATCCTGACTTGCATGTCAAAAATGAAAAGATTTAGCCATTTGCCTTCGCAGCATGCATGTTTCGGGGTTGTTTAGTTTTACCAGGAGACAAATCGGTAAGCACGGTATTTCCAACCCCGTGAATGCAGTCTCTCATTCAGAATTGCTAGTATGATTTCTACCGAAACTTTGACTTAAGAACTTGGGTAAAATGTTGTTGTTTTCTATTTCGCTGGAGTGCATTCATTTCTGCTTCCAAAAATATGAAAAATGAGAAATGAAAAAGCAATTGAAATGTAAACGAAGCAGAAGCAAGCAATGCTGCAGCTACATCTTTCATCATGCATGGAAGCCTTTCTATCCACTCTTCCATCTACGTTAGAACCAAATTATGATACTCCATGTTTGTATTAACAGCAACGAAGCAACTTCCAGAGGACTGCAACTACTACTGTATTTAGTTTATGAAATCTCAAGTACAGATTTACCATAATATATACTGAAGAAGCTTTTTTTTTTTTGCTCGGTAATACAGTATAAAATATTCTAGAATAGAAAGGGATAGCATCAATTGGTGTGAACAAATTTTTTAAAGCAGTCTCACAAAAGTAATATCGAACATTGCCCCAACAGATAATAACTTTTTACAACTACTTGTACTATAACATGAGTTAAGTGTAAGGGACAAAGTGGTAAAAAATAGCCCAAGCTAGCTAGCCAACTACCCACTCTCAAATCCCACATAATCACACACGCTGTGTGCCTAACTTCTACTGAATAAGAAAACTAGAAATGATGTTTTCACAAGTGCTGAAGAACTCATCATAAATCCTTCAAACAAATCTCTCTTGAGATTTGAAGATTCATACTCTTAAGTCTTAACTGAGACAACTTATACTTGTCATGTTATGCAAGTACCATAAATAGCGCCAACCGAGGTTTTTTAAGTAAGGTGATTACCTTGTAGGAATGCTAGGTTAATTGATAGCCTCAAGACATCGGTACATTCTTCAGTCCGAACCAGATATGTAGAAAACACATGATAGAACAGTTTCTCACAACCATACCCCAAATTGATAGGAGAAGCATCAAGCATGTGTGCCTCATGCCCTCATTCGAAGATCTTTCTTGACAGAAATTGATACCGTTCGCAATCAAAAATTCATAACGTAATTCTTGATCCAACCATAATGCAAATTGAGCTGGCTGTGCAATCTGGTGGATGGTGGCAGGGAGCGAATTATTTCCTCAATCACATATAAAACTAACGTTTAATTTGGACACATGGGCCGTCTGAGTTCTAAAGATGCTATAATTAATGATGATCGTGTTTGATTTTCAATTGGGACTAGGTAATGAATTTGGCGGATCTCATGGTGTGTTTGATTTTCAATTGGGACTAGGTAACTACTTGATTTGGACATTTTTTCTAAATTTATCGAGTAGGATGGCTTAGCTACATGTGTGATGTAGAGCGGACGGCAAGTGCTGGAACGGAGGTTGGGTAGCAAGACCGGTGCCGTTTTATTTAGTTTTAACCTCGCGTCTTCAACACCGAACGTTGGTGATCAAGACCGATATCGTTTTTTTTAATTTCAACCTCGCATCTTGGAGAGTGGAGGTTTCGGACGAAGACCGACACCATTTTATGTAATTTCAACGTTGCATCTTGGAGCCCGGAGGTTGGGGAGCAAGACCGGCGCCGTTTTATGGAGTTTTAAGTAACTTTTAACCTCGCATCTTCAAGACCGGAGGTTGGGAACCAAGACCGATGCTGCTTTATAAAGTTTCAAGACTACGGCGCCATTTTGTTGACACAAAAAACCGAGATCTTGTGTTTCGACGTTGCGACCTTTAAACACCACCTTTCCACAACATTCCGCCGCCGTACATTTTGGTCGCTGACCGCCATCCTTCCACGCCAAATCCTCTCTCTATCTCATCTCATCCAACACATGCTCCACGGGTAAAATAGTGAACACATTTTGTGACTACATCTAAAATATCACGCGAGTCGGCATTTTTGATGAGAAATATGATAGCTGTACGGGGCATCGCCGAATAAAAAAATTCCCATTTGACTACAAAGTCTACAATGATCTTCTCACATTTATGAAATCATTCATTGTCAAAGCAGTAAGAAAGCTTGGAACTCACAAAAATATATTCTCTACGAAGGAGGCGTACGTGCTGTGCACTGTTCGAACCGACACTTTTGGATGGTTGAGATGAGATTGCACAGCACCATGCTACGTGCACGACACGCTCCCCAGGTTCATTCTCTACAAAGGAAGGTCCTTGACCATTAAATGACATACGTTGAACATCATCAATCTGAGTCATTTTCAAGAATTAGAACGAGTAGTAGTACTCCATGAGTCACTTGGCCGGGTTGGTTTAATTAACTCCTTAATGAACAACAATCTGATGCTTCGTAAACTGGACTAGCTGGTAATTTAAGGCATGGAAATCCATCTCTTTACATTCCATGCGTAATTTGCCTATAAAAACCCATGCAAGGCCGACCAACTGATCTTAGAGTACTGCATACGTACACAAAGATAATTTGAAAGCTACATATCATGATCAAAATTGGTCCACCACACTTCACTACTGATGGGAAGGCTTGGGATGATGGGGGTAGGGATAAAATTGTCCAGATTTTCATTGAACATGATCAACACTCAATTATTTCTCTCCAATTCCTATATGCCGAAAATGGAAATTTGGTTTCGTCAGATAAAGATGGTGGTGATCGTATTAATACTCCTAAGTTTGATGTGGTAAATGTACAAGTACTAATATTTGGAATTCTCCCTCTTAAAGGAGACAGACCCCTTGACCAACTAGCCAACCTCGTTTGAATTCCAAAGAGTTGTTTATGTTATTGTGTCTTTTGTGTTCTTCCTTTTTTTCCCTTCGAGAATTAATGTTCCAATCAGCTGGCCTAATTTGCCCTTTTTCTGGTTTAAAATTACTGTTTATACAAAGCAGGTTACGCTTAATTGTCCATCGGAGTATATTACCGGTATAAGTGGTTGCCACGGCCGGATCTATGTCTCGTATTGGCAGGATCTAATTTTGTCAATAACATTTATCACCAACAACAGAACATATGGGCCCTTCGGAGGCCGTGGAAACGACTCCGTTTTCCAATATCAACTGGGACCAGACCGTTCATTTGGTGGATTTCATGCAGTGACGGACCCAGGAATTTGACATAGCAGGGACACCAATTTTTTTTGTAACCGTAATATACGAGGTACAGTTAAGCACATTTATTCCAAAATAATTTTAGCATTCATGATAACTTAACAATTTTAAAGTATATATGTATTTTAATAATTAGCTACTTGGGCAAACTTACGCACCTTGACTATATGCATTAAAACAAAATTATCACATGTTCATCATATATTTTTCTATTACTAACTCTACTATTACAATTTTGGGGACAAAAAGTATACAAATGCAATACAGGGGTAGACTCAAACCCACGAATAGTATAAAAAATAAGGTACGTACTACTATTTTCTACTGCCTTTTGTTATAAAAAAAAACATATTCTGCCTTTCGGGAAAAAGGGAAAAAAAACGCGCAGGAGAGCATTAAAGGCAAAAGAAATCTCCAGGAGAGCATTAGGTGGCAAACCGACCATCTCTTGTGTAGAGTGACAACACTTCACCACTTTACCACCAAACAACTACTTACATGTATTCAACATAAATAATATATATACAAAATCGAAATTTTTTTTTTTTATTTTAAAAAGGGCGTGGGGCATGTGACCCCACTTGCCCTATGGTGGGTCCACCCCTGATTTCATGGACGTGCACGCGATCACCTTAAAGCTATTGGGCTCTATGTGAAGCCATCGACAACTCTAAGCAATGTTCCGGTGAAAGTGAAAAATGAAGCAGTCTAGAACCCGGATCAACTTTGTGGTTTCATTACAGCAGCAGGAGGATCGGTTGTATCAGTTTTCTACATCTATGCACTTTTTGGTAGACACATATGAAGTTAAATCACAGTGTAATATTGTCACAATGGCTTGATAGAATAGTGGGATCACAGTGAATTGAAGCTCTTCAGGCATCTAATATTTTGCATTCTAGACGTTCCGAGCTGCACTGGGTAGGCCCTGCATATCTTATTGTGTCTGGTTTGATTTGATTCGAATCATTGCTAAAGTAGTACTCTAAAGGGTTGGGGAGATTCAGAACCCCATACATTTTTCTTGCATCGAACCTCTGTACGTTTTTTTTTTTCCGTTACATTCTTTAATTCATTTTTGCAAAAATCAACGATCAATTTTCTTTTGAATTAATTTAGAAAGTAATTAAAATAATTCCAACTTAGCCTTTTAATCATCGAGAACAATAGAGCGTAAAAATATCCTGCATAGCCTTTTCTTGCAACTGTTTCGCACGTACTCACATAAAAATTCCCTACATAGATCCTTTGGGATCTTGACTAGGAGTATTAAATAACGTGTAGAAAATCATTTGAGTCCCTTTCAAGAATTTGTAATCGCAGTCCATAACTCTTTATCCGAGAACAATTTGATGCTTCCTAAACTCGTTTAGGTCACTCCTTTTGGTTCCCAAAAGTGTCATTAACTCTAATGGAGAACAATTTGATGCTCTGCGTAATCTTTATAACCTGCTAATTTAATGCATGGGAATCCATCTCCTTACATTTCATGTTTTTTGTTTTTTGGATAACTGTAGGGCTGTAAATGAGCTGAGATTAGCCGAGTTTGAGCTCAAGTTTTAAATGAGCCAAAAATATGATCATTTACAAATGAGCTTTTTAATCAAGTCGAGCCAACCTTTTGTCGAACGAGCCGAGCTCTACTTAGCTCGTTTACTAAGTGAGCTGAAAACTCGAGTTCGAGCTCAGCTCCTTTAGTGAATGAGCCAAGTTGAACTTGCGAGCTGGTCGGTTCGTTTACAGCCCTATGGATAACCTAATGTACATGCCTACTTGCGCATACCTCCACTAATTCTAGGATTGTGAATATAACGATCGGCAAAACCCTTTGTGGCCTCAAGGTTTAGGATGAATTGTTTGCCTATAAATACCTACACAAGGCCGATCAAATCATCTTAGACTGCATATAACACAAAGGGTTCACAGCCTTTGGATTTTGAAGATTGAAGAAGCCTAATTTACGAAGACTTTATAAGCAACTTATTAATATGATCAAAGTTGGACCGGCTGGGGGTCTTGGAAAGACTTGGGATGATGAGGGCAGAGAGAAAATTGTACAGATTTTCGTTTCGCACGGAGATCAAATCAACTCTCTCCAGTTCCTCTATGTTGAAGATGGAAACTTGGTTTTGTCGGAGACGCACGGTGGTAATACCGGTCCCAAGTTTAACGTGGTAAGTTTACAAGTCCCCGTGCATGCGCGTGTTCACGAAAAAATTTCAAGAGCAAATTTTCCCCTGCCCCTTTTTAAGAGTGTTTTCCGATTTCAATCGCTTGGCCTAATTTGATTCTCTTTTATGTTGAATTCTGTTACTGTTACACAAAACAGGTAAAGCTTAATTATCCATCAGAGTATCTGACTGGCATAAGTGGTTCCTACTATTACAGCAATACTTGCAGCCAGTGGCTAATTTTCACAGTAGCATTTAGCACCAACAACAGGACATACGGACCATTTGGAGTCCCTCACAAACAAGGGTATGCGTTCGAATATCAACTGGGGGAAGACCATCCATTTGGTGGATTTCATGGACGGGCAAGCGAATACCTTAATGCTATTGGAGTCTACGTTAAGCCAATTACAATTCTAGGTGATGTCAAGGCGAACGTTAAAACAAAGAAATTTAAGTGCCCCTTATTGCGATCCAATTAACTTTGTGGTTTCATTACGGTAACAGGATAATCAGCTGTTTCAGCATTGTCTACTTTTATTCCCTATTTGGTATACAAATTTGAAGTTCAAGCAGTGTAATTTCGTCGCGATCGATGGATCAGATAGTGTGATCTGGTTGAGTTAAAAGCTTGTGGCAGATAATATTCTGCATTTCAAGTTGATGGTTTTGATGTAATGATTTGTATCATCTCCTGGAAATATACCATGACAGCCTACGCAGGCTGAAACGGGCTCGATGAAGTTATGTACTGTTCTTGTCTCCACTGAAAACCCATGAAAATCCTTACATATTATACCGTACGAAAGTTTTGCAAACACCATTGATCGTGTCGTTTCCGTATCAAAAATAATTAATAAAACAGAATAATTACTACTATCTAAAAGATAGCGGTAAGTACTCCGAGTATCCGAGTATCGTCCTCAGTGATGGATTACGAAGGCTGAATTGCAATTGTTCTAACTAATTTCTAACTTAATTCGGAAAAAGGATTTGATTGTTGGATTTCGAAAATATTAAAAGCTAAATTAAATTAAAACAATTAAGAAATAATGAAAGTTTATGAGAGAAAAGATCTAGGGTTTCGAATCCACTCGACCCGTTGTAACAATTTCTATACGATGATAAAGGTCTATTATTCGAATCAATCCAGATATCGTTAGGGTTTGCGGGCCCTCACGGTATCGCCAAAAGATTTCTATGAATCACCGAATAGCATGGGGTATCGCCGCCTAGCACAAACTGTCTTACAAGTACGATCCGTCTCTATGGCACGGATCGTCTAATAGCACGACGCGTCTTACGGAGCATAACCCATCTTACCCAGCTATCACAGAACAATTAAGAACTATTGTATGAACGTGCATAAAAATCTAGAAAATTATACACAAGATTTGATAGAGAAAATTAATATCGCAAATAAATCCTCAAGTCATACAACCACGATTCGAATAATCAAAACACTAAATCAAAACATAAAAATCGTTACTCAGAGTTTGAGTTTCATCTACTCCCTAGAAACGAGTTTAGCCGGACATCGGAAGAGAAATCATCGCACTGATCTTCTGTCCAGCCGTGATCGGAAAAGAATGACTATGCGGGGAACAGTGCTCTCGATTTTCGGCCGTGTTTCTCTTCCTTTCCGTCTCCTCTAAATAACCCTTGTAGCCGACTTGTAATCACCCTTTTTATATGTACTGCTACCTTCCCCTTTATTTTGACTTCAAAAAGCCCTAATAAGATGGAGTATATTAAAACATCATGGGCCCATCCTTAGTCAAAGCAGTGCAAGTCCAATTTCTCATTTGAAAGTCCAATTCCTTGGCCCATTAACTTCGGTTAAGTCCAATGCTACTCCTGACTTCGTATTGCGATTTGGACCTTCGGACATCGTTTAATACTTTAACTTTGCACTTTTTGTATCAAATCCTCCAAATACCTACAACAAAACAAAAGCATAAATCTCTAAGTAATAACATATAAATAAACTTAGCAAGGATAATTTAGAGGGCGCGCATGTGAACATTTACGCGTCTATCACATACTGCGGTTAGATGCAGAAAAACAGTAAAGATTGGAATTTGATCACAACAGGCACCGGAGAACCTTCATGTTCTGGTTCTTGAACATCGAGTCTCAGGTCCCAGAAGTGCATTAAATTCCGCCAAAGCCCAATACTGTACAGGAAATTAAGTGAAGTACTCCATATACGAAAAATTAAGCCTTGCAGCTACCTCTTTCGATATGCAAACCTATCTACGGGCTTCAATATGCTCATACAAAAATTCTCTGGAAAGGATCCTTGTGGATCGAGTTCTTGACCATTTAAATGACATACATTGAACATCATGTTGACTAAATGACCTTGGGTTTGGTTACCAAGAATGGCGGAGCAAGAATTTTCATTCGGAGAGGCCGAATTAAGAGGACGACAAAAATGAACTTTTGAATATTGATTATGAATAACAAAAATAGAGTTCAAAATTTAATGAAGTATGTTGAAAACTGTTCTAACTATTAAAATTGCAAAACGTGGTATTTTTTTTGTTTTAAAATAGAAAATTTTGAAGTGCCTTCGAGAGTGTTAATATTCCACTTCACATGGGGCAAATTGAGCGATAGCCAAGTGATGAACACACCATGCTCCTTACACTGAGTGAGGGTTGAAGCCCCACCAACTCCATCCCCTTTCTCTTAAATTAGTACTAGTAAAATATGATTTGTTTTGTTTTTTTTTTAAAAAAAAACTTCACATGCGAAACTATAAATTAAAAAAAATTCAATCAAAGTGGGGGGCCAACCCCTTAATGGTTAGAACAAAAGAGATGCTAGGTGCACAACCATCCGAACACAACACCAAACACAACCTCTCAAATACACTTGGGTCCCACACACATTTAGCACACGGGTTCCAAGTGTATGTGAGGGGTTGTATTTAGTGTTGTACTCAGATGATTGTGCACCTAGCATTTTTGTTTTTGAAATAACAAACCGACCTGATAATTTAATGGATTAATGAATGGGAATTCATCTCTATCCATTTCATCTGTTTGCCTATAGAAACCCATCCAAGCCCTATCAACTGGTCTAATGGATTAATATTCACGGGGAATCCATCTCTTTCCATTTCTTGTCTTTGCTATAAAGAAAACCCATCCAGGGCCTATCAACTGATCTTGGAGTACTGCATACCTATTCTGTGGAAACTTTATATCCATCTTTTTTGTTTTTGAAATAACAAACCGACCTGATTGTAGACACCCCATTCTGGACTGTCCAGATAGCGTTATTTGTCAATCTTTTTATTTCCCCAATGATGATCTTAGTCGAAAACAGTTTAAGGACAAAGGTGTGGTTGAGCTTTGAGCGTCCCGAACCTCTCTCAAAACACCTTTCAAACCCTTCAAACCAGAACCAAACAGCCCCAGCAAAACCCAATTGGCATACGCCAGTGTCCTGGAGGCGTACGCCAGTCACCTGCCACGTGTCAGTCATCGACCAGTGGCCCATCTTTTACTGGCGCACGCCAGTTAATAGTGGCGCACGCCAGTCAAACCCAGTCAAATCAACTTTATTCAGCAACTTGGGCGGGACTTTTGTGCCACCCTGACGTCGGCCACAGTGTCCCTGATAATTATATCGGCCAGGCCCGCTCCCCCTCTCTCCTACACCCCCCATCAAGGCAAGTCCCATGCATTTAATGCATGGGAGGCTCCAACCTTACCTTAAACAGCCAAACAAGGCCTTAGACCAGACTGATCTCAGTCACTCCCCCTCTATAAATACCCCCCTTGCATTCATTTGCAAGGGGTTGGCCTCATTAAGAAGAAAAGTTCTCTCTTTTTCCTCCTTTCTTGCTTTCTCTCTTCTTCTTCCATTGAAAGAGAAAGGAAAGAAGCCCACTTCCACATACCTCCACTGATATCCAGTCACCATACAACATCCATCTTCAACCTCTAGGCTCTAAACCACCTTCAAACTTCAACACCCAAAAGGTATACCACCTTTGCATTCCTTTCTGTTTTCGGCCCCTGAGGGGAACCAGCAAGGCCCAGGCTGGTAAACAATACTGGTCCTGGCCTTGAACTGGTAAAAATACAACAATCGTATGCGACGATACTTGGCGCACGCCAGTTCCTACATGCCGTACGCCAGTCATGGCAGTACGAGCACAACTGGCGTGGGGATCATGGATCGTCATTCCTTTCGTTTTATCTTTCTGTCGATCACCTTAGCATGCTAATAACCGGTTTACTGCTTTCCATATTTAGAATTGTTTAGTGGTAATATCCTATCTTTTTCATCTCTGTCATGTAAAGGCCTCTGGGATCCTTCTGGTCATGTTCCAGAACCCAGATGATGCAAAGCCAAACACTGGAATCAAAGGCAAAGTGGCGTACGGCAGTAATACACTGGCGTACGGCAGTAGGCTTCTGGGTCCAGTAACTGGCCCTTGCATCTGAAGCGTAAGCTAGGCCTATCTTCTGTCCCACACTGTTTTGGGGTGTTCTGCTTTCTTTCATGGCCTAAAGCCATTCATTTTGCCTGTGACTGTGTATATTCTGCTATATTAAACTGCGTGGTTTGCCCTGGGTGTGCGCTGGTCCTTTTCCAGAGCCCAGAGGCTTGCAAACAAAGACTGAGAGATCCAACAAGTGGAGTACGCCAGTTTATATGTGGCGTGCGCAGGTTGTATCACCATGCAGTGGCTCGACCAGTGCATGCTGGCAGAATCTGCTCACGTCACCTTGTGACGGCGTACTGCAGTTTGCTCGGGATGCTCAGTGCTTGTTCTCAATCTATACTTAGCATCGCAATCAAATCATTCATAAGCATTTTGTCACATAAACTGCAATTGGTTACCGCTTTCGTCCCCATTAACTGTTCCCCCGCCCTAACTGGCTAAAAAAAAAATGATAAAATGAGAGAAAAATGCAAAGGTTTTCATGAAATGCCCGAGTAGAGACCGATCTCCGGATTGGGCGAGAGGGGGTGCCATAAAACCCTTCCCCTCTCGTAACCTGGCTCCCGAACCTCAGATATCGAAGGTGACGACGGACCGGTCTACGCCTTTTCAAAATCAAACAAACGTGGCAAAAACGTTTTCGAGTTCGGTTCCTTGGGTGTTCCTACCGCTAAAACCCGAGTGGCGACTCTGAATCGAGGCGTTTCGCCGCGCATTTTTCAAAAGAGGGCCGCGCCCAGTCTTTAAAAAGGGAACCCAAAGATCGAGCGATTTTCGGGGCGCGTGCCCACAGTGGCGACTCCGCTGGGGGACATTGCGTTGGTTGATATTTGGCGTTTAAAACATAATGGAGCAATTCTCAAAAGCTTGTCAAAACAGTACGCTTCGCGCTGCTGAAGAACGGAATGGTAACGTAACAGGATCTCAGCATCCGACCAATCCGAACTGGGGCTTTTCTTATTGTTCTCTTGTGTAGTTTTCTCCAAGTATCAATTAACAAAAGTGAGCCAAGCTTCAAAAGGCATTTGTTTTCAAAAGCGTTGCATTTCTCTCTCGTTGAATCATTCTTCAGCATTCTCCGTTCGTATCTATGGTTGGTCAGCTCCGTTGAGGTGTTTTGGGTAACCGGCACAGTTTACTGGAGCCCGGGGTCCTCGAACGCCCAACAACCTTGGACGATGATGAGTCGTACTACCGTTCGACCATTGCTTTGCTCCACGCATTGCAATGGGAGGTATATCGCGGCTCTAGTCAGAGGAACCCCTTTAAGCCAAAACCGGCCTCTACAGCGTGTACAAAGCACTAGAACCTTTCAAACTAAGACAGGAACCCGCAGGGTAGGATTACTTGCTTCTAGCCCCATATCCTGTCTATGTGTTACCGCTTTCCATATCGCATGCCTGTACATACATTCATGATCGTTCTGCGTAGGAGCATGCTAGGGCGGCTTTTAGGATATCTTTCGTCGAGTCTGTCTCGCGTCCGTTCGACGTTGCCTTGGACCGATGACGAGTCGTGCATCTCAATGTTGCACGTTGCCAGATTTTTCAAGTCCTTAATCAATGAGACTTCGGGAAATCGATACTTCCTAAGTCCTTGTCTAAAACCCCATCGAGGTTTCAAACCGAAAACTAGGAACAACGGAGAAAATGGCATGATACTTACACCACTCAGGTTAAAAGTGCTAATCGCTTACACCAGGCTCCGGCACAGTGCTGCCTACGCCACTTCGGTTACGGTATCATGACATCTACACCTAGTTGTTCCAAAATCAAACTTTGAAACTTCGAGAAGGGAGAAAGTCAAAGGCTTAGGCTGTTTTGGCATCTCTTAGTAACATTCGATTCAATCAAGGATACACCGTCGAAAAGAAAATCCGAGGATTCCATGGCAACTGTCCGAGTATCGTAAGGCAAACTCTCTCTAGTTCTAGAGTCTAGGAGGACACCAACGACGATGACATGCGCATTGCTTTCCTTCAAATTCTTTCAAAAGCTTGTTGCAGGAACGCCATTGAGTTCTCATTTACTTTACTGTCAAAAGCTCTAGGCCATTTCACTGAAGGAAAGAGCCAAACCTACTTGGGAGTGTCTGCCAGGGCTATTTCACCGTCACTTCCAAAGCCATATTACCCTCCTCAATCATCAATCCAAAATGGCAGCACAAACAGAGTTGGCTGAGCTGAAAAGGGCTGTTCAAGAAATGAACCAGAAAATGGACAAACAAATGAGTATGGTCCAGGGACTGATTGACCTTTTTACCTCTGTCATGTCAAAATCGGATCTGGGGCTAGTCAAAGAACCTCCTCAGGCCCGCCACACTGCTGTTGTCAGAACTAAGCTGTGCTCGAACGATACGTTCAAAGACCTGGCTGAGATTCATGAAGCCAGGACTCGCCCGAAGGAGAATGTTAAATCCTTGTTCAAAGCCAACGCCGAAAGGGAGGATATGCGCGGCAAAGAAATCAATCCCAAAGGCAAAAGAGTGCATCATATTCCTCAATCTGGTCGTCGGAACCCGCCAAGGACCTTCTCCCGCTTCTCCACACCTTTGTCCTCGGTTTATGAGAAGCTCCTCGAAGTTGGCCTCCTCAAGCCACTCCTTCCAACTCCTTCGCCTCGAACATTCCCGGCATCCTACAACCCAAATGCCTATTGTGCTTTCCATCAAATGCCCGGCCATCTCACCGATGCCTGCTTCCGCCTTCGACATGAAATTCAAAATCTCATTGACAATGGCACCATTCAAGCTCCACTCCCATCAAAGCCCAGCGTCATATCCAACTTCATGCTCCAACACGGTTCAAACCCATGTGTCAACCAGATATCCATCAACTCTACTCAAATCAACTCAAGCTCCACTCAAATCAAACCTAGCTCCACCATATTCAACCCAACCCTTTTCATTAGCCCAGAAAATCAAACCAAGCCAATTTTGTCTCTCCCATCCGAACCTGAGGTTAACCTGATGGCCATAGGTGCAATCGAGGTCCTTACCGCCGATACCTGGGTTGACAGTAATGAGCAGTCTACAAAGGAGGAACTCAAGAGGAAGCTTAATCAATCAAAGGAGAAAACGGACTGGCTTGGATCTTTCAATCATGAGAATTTGGGGCTGTTGTTCAAGGAGTTCTCTCAAGTGGGTTTGGACGAAGAAGCTGAAGAGGCCGAAGTGCTGTTGCTTGAGCCTGTTGTCCTCTAGCTCCCACCTCTCTGCGAGGAAGTCAAGGGTAACTATAAAAGTTGCATTTTCAAATCGCGTCTCTTTTGCATTGACACTTTCGAGTCTGAGTCTGACGCAGTGTCTGTCAAGTCGTCTAAGTCTAGCTCTGAGTCGGAGCTCGTGCCTCTTGGCCCTCCATGTCGTAGCTTCTATTCTCGATTTGAGTCTTTTTGCTGTACTTGGCAACCCCGAGGGTCTTATGATGTGCATTATCCTGCTTTTAAGTACTTTGCTGGCTTTTGAATAAACCGTGTCGACCCCGACGACGAAGGGATAGATTTCGATGGGATCATCCCCAAGGAAATGTGTTCCCTCGCCGAAAGGGAAGACGAAAGGCATGCTCAACCTCTAAAAAGAAGAAGTAATTTCAAATAAACTTAAAAGATGGGGCAGACCCCCGAATGGTTCAAATTGGTTCAGCGCTGTCCCCATAGGAGTATTGCGCCCGTTGAGACTTGTTCAAAGAATTCAACAATATCTTGGCATGGTCTCACAAAGCCACGTTTGGCGTTGATCATGGGATAAAGAAGTATCAAGTCCCCTGCCGCCGGATGCCAAGCCAGAAAGCAGAAGCTCAGAAGGCTCCAGGCCTCGTACCATGCTCAAAACAATAACAACAGTGTTCCATCAAGCACACATTAAAGAGGTACAAAAGTGGCCTGGAGCGAGGCATTTCCAATTGTAGCAGTCAGGACCCTTTCATTATCAAAGCCGTTCTATCTGGGGCTACAATCAAAGATCATCGACCTTGACGGCAACAAATTCAATACCTCGGTCAACCCAGATCAACTCAAGCGTTATTATCCCTGAGAGATGCTCATTGGATCGAAAACCACAAGGGTGGGCGATTCCAAGCAAAAGTTAGAGCAGCCTGCTAGACCGAAAACCTATGAAGGCGGTCTAGGCAAAAATGAATTGGCTAAAAGTCGAAAGCTCGCTAGACCGAAAACCTGAAAAGGCGGTACTAGGCAAAAAGTTAGAGCATAAAAGGAGAGGTAAAACACACGAGTGAACCTTTGCCTGAACTACGTTTTGACCTGATTCCCAGAAAGGGATACGTAGGCAGTCTCTCTTCGAGGCTCGGTCATACTCTATCAATTGGATCCATGGTTGACGTTTTGGTGCACATCAAGGGTCAAGAAAAGTCGAGAACAAGACAAGCTTCATTGGAGAAACAGACAGGGGAAACCATTCGTCTTTCAAGTTTAATGCAAGCTGCTACTTCGATTTCAAAGCTGAGCAAAAGCCTTAAAATATTTTGAAGCATCAAAAACAGAACGAAATGCTTATGAGGCTTAACGGCTCACAGTTTATTCTAAAGTTCAGCAAACGTCTAGTTTAAGCGGCTGCAGCAGCTTTGCAATCTCGCGCGCTAGTTTGAGGCTCACACGCACTCGTACAAAAGTGATGCGCGTTGATCTCATACATGCGCGCGCTTCTTCATTTCCTGCATCAGACAGCAGTAGGCAGCCATCACGCCTAACAGAGATTTTTAGACCCTCAGGGGCACATTTCAAATTCAAAGCACCTCGAATCTCGTTCAAGGGGTTTTTACCAAGTCTTATCATGCTGTGCAAGTCATATGGTCTTAATGTGGCTGCACGGGGATGTCGGTTTCAGTCCGGGCCTATATGAGTCATCATTTGCGTCTTTTGTCCATCTTTGCGACACTTTTCAAGTTTTTCAATCCATTGTCATGTCGGGATGTTTTTCCTAATTTTACCGATTTGTACAGGTCAATGTACATTTATTGGACCTTATGCAAGTGTCAGTTTCACCTGTCTAGGGGATACTGTGAATTTTGGCACATTAATGCCCAAAATTTCATTGTTTTCCATATGTCTAGGAGTCCGTGATATATCCGGGGCTCTTCTTCCTTTCTCAATTGAGCTAGGCGAGTCTGTACATATGTGTGTCTGTTTGTCGATTCAGTTCGCTTGTCAATGCAAATTAGATATTAGCGGTTGGTTTATGCATTCTTTTAGACAGTCCCAAGAGAGAGTCAAATAAATTGGAAAATGCAATTTACATTGCTACCCTACCATCTGTGGTCCACAAGCAGTGGGATCTTGTGAGCAGCAAGGGCATGTCGGCTCAAGGCCAAGCAAAGCTTATCTATGGGGTTCATCCGCCCCAGCATCAAAGAAAAAGGGGTACATCGACCCAATACCACTCCTAAATGTCAACTGGGACAGGCCAGCCCACTCAATGTCTATCTATCTGGGAGTGCATCTAAGAAGCAAAGGACAGTGAAGTAAAGAGGCTCAATGGTAGTCCTCAGTGGTAGAGCTCGGCCTCGTTCTCGTCATTGTCGTCACTCTTGATCTCCTTGAAGTATCTGGGGCCCCTATCCCATCTGCCTCTTCTGAGGAGGCTTTCGCTGATGGACTCTTTCTCTCTCAATCTCTCAGACTACTCTCTCTGAACCTCTGAAAACTCTTTGGCGTAAGCCACCCTTTCTATGGGCCTTTCTTTCAACTGCACACCTCTAGCCGCTGGTTATCTATTGCTCTCGTATCTCTGAGCTATGGCTAAGATGACAGTACCGCTTTGTGTAACTCTTGTTTATGTGGCCATCCTAGGCCATTATCCTCTAGAAGCCGCCCTAGTCTGCCCTTGCATTTTCAATTTATGCATTCAATTCCGTACATATCATTGCATATTGTATATCAACTGTTGAAAACAGGAAAAATCTATCCAGTGTCAAAGCATGCCTGTCCAGTATCGAAAGCAGCAAGTAATCAGGATTTTGGGGGTTCATACTTGGGATCTAGTCACTACTGGAACTGGAGCCGAAGCCGAAGCCGCTGCTCTGGGAAAGTGCAATTGTAAGGGGGGTGCCACATGCTGTTCTCCTTATCTATTCCTCCATGACAAATGTCAAGCACACAGCCTCACTGTCCCGCTCCACTAGCACCTGGAGCACACTTTGGCAATCAGAATACAATTCAAAGCAACAATTGCTTGTGCTACCCGTTTCAATCCTTCAACGACGATCAGCCATATCGTCCTTCTCAAATCAAATCAACGACGACCAGTCAGGTCGTCCTTTCAATCAAATCGACGACGGTCTACCCGTCCTTCAAATCAATTCAATCAACGACGATCAGCCATGTCGTCCTTCTCAATCAAATCAACGACGATCAGCCATGTCGTCCCTCTCAATCAAATCAACGACGATCAGCCACGTCGTCCTTCTCAATCAAATCAACGACGATCAGCCACGTCGTCCCTCTCAATCAAATCAACGACGATCAACCATGTCGTCCTTCTCAATCAAATCAACGACGATCAGCCATGTCGTCCTTCTCAATCAAATCAACAACGATCAGCCACGTCGTCCTTCTCAATCAAATCAACGACGATCACCCATGTCGTCCTTCTTAATCAAAATCAACGACGATCAGCCACGTCGTCCTTCTCAATCAAATCAACGACGATCAGCCACGTCGTCCTTCTCAATCAAATCAACGACGATCAGCCATGTCGTCCTTCTCAATCAAATCAACGACGATCAGCCATATCGTCCTTTTCAATCCATCAACGACGATCAACCATATCGTCCTTTTCAATCCATCAACGACGATCAACCATATCGTCCTTTTCAATCTCTCGAATCAACGATGGTTCCCGAGTCATCCTCAACGATGACCCACCGTCTCAAATCAACGATGGTTCAACGAGTCGTTCTTCAATGGTGACCCACCGTCTCAAATCAACGATGGTTCAACGAGTCGTCCTTCAGCGATGACCCACCATCTTGAATCAACGATGGTTCAACGAGTCGTCCTTCAGGGATGACCCACCGTCTCAAATCAACGATGGTTCAACGAGTCGTCCTTCAGGGATGACCCACCGTCTCAAATCAACGATGGTTCAACGAGTCGTCCTTCAGCGATGACCCACCGTCTCAAATCAACGATGGTTCAACGAGTCGTCCTTCAGCGATGACCCACCGTCTCAATCAACGATGGTTCAACGAGTCGCCCTTCAGTGATGACCCACCGTCTCAAATCAACGATGGTTCAACGAGTCGTCCTTCAGTGATGACCCACCGTCTCAAATCAACGATGGTTCAACGAGTCGTCCTTCAGTGATGACCCACCGTCTCAAATCGACGATGGTTCAACGAGTCGTCCCTCAGCGATGACCCACCGTCTCAAATCAACGATGGTTCAACGAGTCGTCCTTCAGGGATGACCCACCGTCTCAAATCAACGATGGTTCAACGAGTCGTCCTTCAGTGATGACCCACCGTCTCAAATCAACGATGGTTCAACGAGTCGTCCTTCAGTGATGACCCACCATCTCAAATCAACGATGGTTCCCGAGTCATCCTCAACGATGATCCATCATCCATGTTCAACGATGGTCCATCCATTCTGAATGAGTACCTCTATTTCAGACCAGCTTAGAGCACATTTTCCAGCAGTCCTATTGCTCTGTCTCGGATGGTCCTTGATAAGGAGATTGGCTCTGATTCCCAACAGATGGAATTTAACCTCCCTGACGCGACCTACCCGTGATTGTTGGAGTTCTTTGTGTGCCGGATAAGGTTTGGTCCCCAACAACGTTCATCGTTCCGCGATTAAACCATTTCCCCAAGCAGAGTCAAATCAACGACGGTCTGCCCGTCCAACTCTCAACTCAACGACGGTTCGCCCGTCCACTTTCAAATCAAACGAGCGACGGTTTGCCCGTCCAATTCCAAATCAACGACGGTTTGCCCGTCCAACTCCAAATCAACGACGGTTTGCCCGTCCAACTTCAAATCAACAACGGTTTGCCCGTCCGACTTCAAATCAAACGATGATCCGCTCGTCCAACTTCAAATCAACGACGATCTATTCGTCCAATTTCAAATCAACGACGATCCTCTCGTCCAATTTCAAATCAACGACGATCCATCCGTCCAATTTCAAATCAACGACGATCTATCCGTCCAATTTCAAATCAATGACGATCCTCTCGTCCAATTTCAAATCAACGACGATCTATCCGTCCAATTTCAAATCAACGACGATCCACTCGTCCAATTTCAAATCAACGACGATCCTCTCGTCCAATTTCAAATGAACGACGATCCATCCGTCCAATTTCAAATCAACGACGATCCTCTCGTCCAATTTCAAATCAACGACGATCTATCCGTCCAATTTCAAATCAACGGCGATCTATCCGTCCCACAATCTGCTTTCCCCAACAGAGTCGATGCTTCTGCAAAAGGATCATTCCCCAGGAGAGTCCACATTTCTGTGATCTGTCTATCAAAAACAGCAAAAGCGGCGGTCTATCCGCCCCAGCGTCGAATCAAACAGGTTCTTCAAAATTCTTGCATTCTGGATAGCCTTGAAGAGGGTGTCTAGGAAACCTTTGACGTTACTTGTCTCCAGTCAATGGTGCTTCAAGTGCCGTCAAAGGGGGGCTTCTGTAGACACCCCATTCTGGACTGTCCAGATAGCGTTATTTGTCAATCTTTTTATTTCCCCAATGATGATCTTAGTCGAAAACAGTTTAAGGACAAAGGTGTGGTTGAGCTTTGAGCGTCCCGAACCTCTCTCAAAACACCTTTCAAACCCTTCAAACCAGAACCAAACAGCCCCAGCAAAACCCAATTGGCATACGCCAGTGTCCTGGAGGCGTACGCCAGTCACCTGCCACGTGTCAGTCATCGACCAGTGGCCCATCTTTTACTGGCGCACGCCAGTTAATAGTGGCGCACGCCAGTCAAACCCAGTCAAATCAACTTTATTCAGCAACTTAGGCGGGACTTTTGTGCCACCCTGACGTCGGCCACAGTGTCCCTGATAATTATATCTGCCAGGCCCGCTCCCCCTCTCTTCTACACCCCCCATCAAGGCAAGTCCCATGCATTTAATGCATGGGAGGCTCCAACCTTACCTTAAACAGCCAAACAAGGCCTTAGACCAGACTGATCTCAGTCACTCCCCCTCTATAAATACCCCCCTTGCATTCATTTGCAAGGGGTTGGCCTCATTAAGAAGAAAAGTTCTCTCTTCTTCCTCCTTTTTTGCTTTCTCTCTTCTTCTTCCATTGAAAGAGAAAGGAAAGAAGCCCACTTCCACATACCTCCACTGATATCCAGTCACCATACAACATCCATCTTCAACCTCTAGGCTCTAAACCACCTTCAAACTTCAACACCCAAAAGGTATACCACCTTTGCATTCCTTTCTGTTTTCGGCCCCTGAGGGGAACCAGCAAGGCCTAGGCTGGTAAACAATACTGGTCCTGGCCTTGAACTGGTAAAAATACAACAATCGTATGCGACGATACTTGGCGCACGCCAGTTCCTACATGCCGTACGCCAGTCATGGCAGTACGAGCACAACTGGCGTGGGGATCATGGATCGTCATTCATTTCGTTTTATCTTTCTGTCGATCACCTTAGCATGCTAATAACCGGTTTACTGCTTTCCATATTTAGAATTGTTTAGTGGTAATATCCTATCTTTTTCATCTCTGTCATGTAAAGGCCTCTGGGATCCTTCTGGTCATGTTCCAGAACCCAGATGATGCAAAGCCAAACACTGGAATCAAAGGCAAAGTGGCGTACGACAGTAATACACTGGCGTACGGCAGTAGGCTTCTGGGTCCAGTAACTGGCCCTTGCATCTGAAGCGTAAGCTAGGCCTATCTTCTGTCCCACACTGTTTTGGGGTGTTCTGCTTTCTTTCATGGCCTAAAGCCATTCATTTTGCCTGTGACTGTGTATATTCTGCTATATTAAACTGCGTGGTTTGCCCTGGGTGTGCGCTGGTCCTTTTCCAAAGCCCAGAGGGTTGCAAACAAAGACTGAGAGATCCAACAAGTGGAGTACGCCAGTTTATATGTGGCGTGCGCAGGTTGTATCACCATGCAGTGGCTCGATCAGTGCATGCTGGCAGAATCTGCTCACGTCACCTTGTGACGGCGTACTGCAGTTTGCTCGGGATGCTCAGTGCTTGTTCTCAATCTATACTTAGCATCGCAATCAAATCATTCATAAGCATTTTGTCACATAAACTGCAATTGGTTACCGCTTTCGTCCCCATTAACTGTTCCCCCGCCCTAACTGGCTAAAAAAAAAATGATAAAATGAGAGAAAAATGCAAAGGTTTTCATGAAATGCCCGAGTAGAGACCGATCTCCGGATTGGGCGAGAGGGGGTGCCATAAAACCCTTCCCCTCTCGTAACCTGGCTCCCGAACCTCAGATATCGAAGGTGACGACGGACCGGTCTACGCCTTTTCAAAATCAAACAAACGTGGCAAAAACGTTTTCGAGTTCGGTTCCTTGGGTGTTCCTACCGCTAAAACCCGAGTGGCGACTCTGAATCGAGGCGTTTCGCCGCGCATTTTTCAAAAGAGGGCCGCGCCCAGTCTTTAAAAAGGGAACCCAAAGATCGAGCGATTTTCGGGGCGCGTGCCCACACTGATAATTTAATGGATTAATGAATGGGAATTCATCTCTATCCATTTCATCTGTTTGCCTATAGAAACCCATCCAAGGCCTATCAACTGGTCTAATGGATTAATATTCACGGGGAATCCATCTCTTTCCATTTCTTGTGTTTGCTATAAAGAAAACCCATCCAGGGCCTATCAACTGATCTTGGAGTACTGCATACCTATTCTGTGGAAACTTTATATCCATCTCAAAACCAATAGACAATGAGTGTAGAGGTCCCAGATGTTATTAAGTGATCACCCATTCTACACCCAAGCAATGTGGGACTCTATTTCCTTAACATCCCCCCTCACGTGCAGCCGCGTTTGAGGTCTATCTCATGTAGCCACTTTTGGGTCCTACCATCGCGCAGCCTTTTTGCTAGTTTGTCAAAATGTGGGGTGGAACGGGCCCCGCTCTGATACCATGTGGAAACTTTATATCCATCTCAAAACCAATTGGCAATGAGTGGAGAGGTCGCAGATGTTATTAAGTGATCACCCATTCCACTCCCAAGCAACGTGGGACTTGATATTTTTAACATCCCCCCTCGCGTGCAGCCGCGTTTGAGATTTGTCATGTGTGGCCACTTTTCTTAACGTCGTTTCAACCAACATCACATAATAAAATAGCGTGCGGCGTCGTTTCGTCTGAACAAAGGTTTGATAGGGTGTGACCAAATCTAGCTATTTTCACAGAAACAAATTCACACTTATCGTCTCCGATCATGTATTAATCAGTACTCGATTCAAATGATGTTTAACAAGGATTATCTTCTAAACAAGTTCTTCAACCAGGACAACTTCGATCATGGAGGTAAACCGGAATGCGCTCACAATTTTCTAAACAAGCTCTTCAACATGTTTTCATAGGACTTCTCAGGTTGACGATGCGAAGTACCAATGAGTAAGGACGACATCGTTTTTGGTATTCCTCCGGTGTTCAAGATGCGAGCTTTAAATGGAACCGAGACATAGCCGTATGGACCAAGCTCGCGTCTGTTATATGCGTGTTTCTTGCGGAACACCAGTTGTCGTCTCCATTTGGCAAGATTTCTCTACTCTCTCTCTCGGTGGGTATACATATTGTATTTAACTGAATCTTCATCTACAAACGGACGTCAATCCTCTCCAAACTGACTCTGGCCTCACATTTTCAGATATGCAAAAGCTTAATTTTTTTCTGGATTGAGTACGACTCAAATGAGGCTATCAATTTCATCAATTCATGTTACCTAATTTGATTCATGTCTATCTTCTTTTTCGGTAATTGGATTTTTGTTTCCTTTTTGCAATTCTTGTTATTGCCACCAAAACTATAATTTTTCCTTTCTCTGGATGAACCTCTATGGTATATCTCTCAGTGTTTGGATAAGTGTCCATATAGGTGAATTTGGAAGTCTTTTTTGTTTTTGTTTTTGAAATGAATTTGGAAGTATTGTTGCCCTGTATTTAGCTGCTGGATCTTTGGCTGTGGTCAGTTCTCTCACAACAAAGCTCGATAGTGATATGAGCATAGTTGTTAAAAACCTACGATCTTAAAATTTGTATCGTCTCCTTCAAAACTATAAGTATCTGACCCGTAGACTTTTTGAGTAGAAATCCTACAAGAATTCAATGAGGTATCCTACAATTGTGTGTGTGTGTGTGTGTGTTAGGAAAAAGCTCTCTATTTCTCTAATTGAGTTATGATCTCAAGATACTGTTGTTATGCAATCTTTGTAGTTAAACTATGTGCATACACATGGTTCTGCTACATGGACATGTTAACCAGTTCGCATTCATAGATAGTTCTAATACTATACCCATAGTGCGAAGAGGATATCTTTGAATGTTTTTACTTTTCTTCTTCAAAATAGCAAATATAGGATGTTGTGTGATGGGCTAAAGGATCACCGATTTGTTGGCCTCAGGGGAGAGTGTTGTGTAGAGAGAGGAAATGTAAGGGAGATTTGAAGTGAAGATCAAGACTGGGCTTTGTTGTTGACTGACAGAATTTAAATTGATAATCTGTAACTTTTACACGAAAAAGAGCTAATGTCTCTTGATCGAATATGGCTTGATGGAAATGAGACTTTTCAAACACAATTGATAGGGATGGCAATATGGCACCTATCAACATGGCTAATGGATGTTTTTTTTGAAAACTCAAAATACAATGGGATGAGATTCTGGAGATTATCAAGATTCAAATACCTTTTTGGGTGAAAATGAAATAGCTAATTTTTTTTTTTTGAAAACTCAGAACCACAATGGGATGAGATTATGGGGATTACCAAGATTCGAATAGCTTTTTGGGTGAAAACAAAGTGGGGAACGAATGATTTCAGGATCAATGACTTCATAAGGAATCTCTCTAATGGAGTTGGAGGTGTATGCTGTTGAAGTTGCAGGGCTTCAAGAGACTTTATGGGTGTGTGTTGCAGTGTGTGTGTGTGTGTGTGTTATGCATCAGTGAGTGTGACTGAATTGAACTACTGTTGTATATTGTGTTGATTGAGCTCCAATTGAAAATTCAAAAGCAGACAATTGTCATGGACTAGTATTGAGCTTTAACTGATAATTCAAAACAAGTGTGAGATTGGTCAATTCATTAACTCACACACATTTCAAAGAAAAAGGCATCAAGGGGAAAAACTAAAACACTGTCCATGTTTCTGCAGACCTGTTTTGTGCTTGTTGTCTCTAATCATCACGTTATGTTCCCTTGTTATTTGAGTTTTTGTGGTGAAAAGCTTTTTGTCCCTTGTCATTAGTCTCCCTCCGCTCGTAAATAGGTATTAAAATTTCTATGTTGTTCCTTTACAATTTTTATTCTCTGAAAATGTTTATATTTCCTCTTGCACATCTATGCTTCTTATGAACCAGGATTGAACTTTCTGGCTGACAATGAAGTATATTTCATGGTTTTGATGATGACCCAAGTAAATTTATTATCCTCAGCAGTTGATATGTAACAGACCTCACCACGGGGGGATACTTGGAGTTCATATTTTTGGGTTGCACGCTGCAGATCTCATCCATGAAGCATCCAATGCTATAGCGTTGGGGACACGTATTCAGGTAGTTTTGCTTTGATAAATACCAAAATTCTACTACATAATTCCCCACACCTTAATATGTGAGGTTTCAGAATGGATCGCTGTCTTGCAACTTTGAAGGTTTTCCTTAGCTTTCAACCTGGGACTTCATTTTTTGTTTGTTAACATCTAGCTCTGAATTTTCCTGGGTATTGAAGGAGAGTGACCGTGACTGACACTACACATTATAAGCAAATGTATGTTTTTGGTTTGTACCCTGCAGGACAGCAGTTCATGCTCATCCAACCTTGTCCAAAGTTCTTGACGAACTCTTCAAATATATGAGCCTAGATAAGCCTCTCCTATCGACTAGTAAATGCTGAGCGAGCATGGAAACATTGATGTCTTCTGATCACATTTCCTAGATATGATAGTTAAAACCATTTACACTGAATGTTTAGTAGGTCTTGCCCATTTGCATCACATTGACAGAAATCAATCTCTCTCATCCGCTAAACCATTGGAGCAGGTAAATGCTAGAGTCCCTAGTTCCGACTAGTGAACCAATTGCCGTATAAAATCTGGTGTAACAGTTTTGGAGAGAACTTGTATCAGGGAATTTCAAGATATACTTTCAGCTGTCTCTTTTTATAGACTTTTGGGGTTATGATTTTTTTTTCTTCTTGTATGTATGCTTTGCAGAACTTTAGTAAATTAGTAGTATCCAAACCCGAGCATGTATCTCCCTACAATGACGACTATCTTTTTGGAAAGCATCCTCAAGAGAAACAAAGAATCCAAGGCGTGAGCCCATATACAAGAGATAAGCGAAAGCAGAGAAAAACTAAAACCTATACAAGAGATACTAGAGAACCAAGAACCGATATTCTATTTCTGCAGAATAACAGAATACCGGTATGCCTAAAATTCTAGGAAGAGAGTGTGTAGAGAGAGAGCAATCCAATATGGAATTTTTGGTGTAAGAAATGACTTTACAAATGAGCTTATTTATAGACTTATAGGCACCATTTTGTGAAAGGTTGTGTCTTTAGAAGAAACACACATTACTAAGGGTCGTGTCTTTTAAAGACACTAGTTAGGAAAAGTCATGTCTATTGAAAACAATTAATTAAACAGAAATGCTATGGACAAAGAAAATTTATCCCGAAACTACCCCAAAAAGATCAACTAATAGTTGAGATTCACTTTGATGTGTGTGATACAATCATCAAAGTGATTCTCAACCATTAATTGCTGTTTTTGGGGTACTTTCGGGATAAGTTTTCTTTGTACCTAGCATTCCCCTTAATTAAAATGACACATGCCTCTTAAAGGCACCCTTTCACGAAAACATTAGAAGGGTCATACCTCTTGGAGGCACCCCCATGTTTCGCATCTTTTCCTAACAATCACATCCCTTCCTAATAAACACATCCCAAACTAATGGGTGTTATATCCATTCATAAAAAGTCACACCTCATATGAAAAGGTATAGCAACTTTTCACAAAACAAACCTCTCTCAACACCTTTTCAAAAATAACCCAAACTAAAACCCATTATTTTGAAAATCTCTAACAAGAAATATGCCAATTCTGGCAGAGCTGAGACGATAAAGATGTAGGCCTTATATTTCTGCTTTGAGAAAGCTTTTATCCTGACTTCAAATACATATGATCGGCCGAATAACAGCCAAAGGAGGCTTATGAATGCCTCTAGACTTTCTACTAATCCTCTCTTGCCAAACAAAATAAACTGCAGCAGCAAAGGCAACCCTCCTTAGAAGATTAGGCCATTAGGGAGTAGTCTTCTGAGGCCAAGGGGCAGGGGCCTTGGGAATGCAGCAGAGACCAGGAATGGCAGCCCACAGTTGACTAAAGAAGGGACAGTCAAAGAGAAGGGACACTCTTATTATCAGATGCAAATTTCAGCTGCCTCCCTTGTTCTTCAATCATCAGATGCAAATTTCGCTGGATCTCTAACTGCTCATCAGAGCACCGTCCACTGACAAATATAAAAATTCAGTATATGAATCCAAGATGCATCTCTAATACTAGTAGTTGGTAAATTCTTTGCCAAAGCCATTTTCGATCTAACTTTGGATTTGCCATTGGACTTACTTGCCAATCTTTAGCCACAAAAGACTCAAGGTTTGGCGTGTGGAAACTTTATATCCATCTCAAAATCAATTGACAATGAGTGGAGAGATTCCAGATGTTATTAAGTGATCACCCATTCCACTCTCAAGCAATGTGAGATTCATTTCCTTAACATCCCCCCTCACGTGCAGCCGCGTTTTGAGGTCTGTCACGTGTGGCCACTTTTTGGGTCCTATCATCGTGCAGCCTTTTCGCTGGTCTGTCATCGTGGGGTGTGGATTGTGAATTTTATAAAATGTGGGGTGGAACGGGCCCCGCTCTGATACCATGTGGAAACTTTATATCTATCTCAAAACCAATTGGCAATGAGCCATCTCAAAACCAATTGGCAATGAGTGGAGAGGTCCCAGATGTTATTAAGTGATCCCCCATTCCACTCCCAAGCAATGTGGGATTCATTTCCTTAACATGGCGAAGCCCGTTTTTCCCGCATACATACAACGGTTGTCATAATAAAGTTGTGACCTAACAGCTAAAATAGCACTTGTGCGAAAAAAAAAACCCATTAATGCCTCGTTCTCTCGAACTTAACTTAAATCTGAAAATTTTGTCCTTATTTGAATTTTTTTTTGTATTTATTAATTTTACGCCAAACTTTTGTGGGTTATTAATTCGTCTCGACGAGAGGAATTGGAAAAGTAATTTGTTTTTTACTTTTACCCAAGTATTTTGAAAAATAACCACTTTTTAGCCAAAAAATCTCTCGTCGAGACGAATCAATATCTTACAAAAATTTAGCGCAAAACTAACAAATGCGAAAAAAATTCAAATAAATACAAAACTCCCAGATTTAAGTTAAGTTCAAGAGAGTAAATTAGCATTGCCAAATTAAGAAAAAATAGTGAAATTGCTTTTTTGATGACGAACAAATGACTTTTTGTTTTGAAAATTTGGTAAATATAGCTGGAGATGATCTTAAAAGAGGTCCATAATTAAAAAATGGCAGTGTCACTGTTCAATTTTTTAGAGGAGTCGAACCTAAAACTAAATTAACAATAATGGAATAGCCTCTAGATTATACTAATCAAGCTTGTGTGACTTAGGCGAGTCCAGCAACGCACCAACCCTTAGTTTCTTCCTCTTTTGCCGAGTCAAAATTAAGCTCTTCCAGAAGAAGGCAAAAAATAAACCCAAAAAATGTCTGTTTTGACTTATTTTTATCTTGTGTGAACTTTTTTTTTTAGTTTCTCGTCACAATTTTTTGTTTTTTGATTTCTCTTGTCAACACGAATTGGAAAATTAATAAATTAGCCCGAAATTAACAAGAGTTCAAAAATAATAAAAATAAGGTATTTTAAATAATTAAGACAATGATAAACAAAGATCACCTCGAAAAGAGGCTGAAGTCGTAATTTGATGGCATCGTTGTCCCACTCTAATGCGTCCCACCACTCCTGTCGGCCCTCGATTTCCTTCAAATCAGGAGAGCTATTAGTGTCGAGGGGGAGTTTTCTCAACTTCGGACAACCCTTTATCCCTACACCCAACAATGATTGCCAATACATGGGAACACCTTTAAAAAAACTCACGAATTCCGGTAAGAAATGGAGCGACAAAACCCTCAATTTGGGTAGAGCCTCGTATTCAATCTTTTCATCATCTGGAGCCATCCCCTCGAGTCCCTGACAGTCCCAGACTTCCAAGTAATCCAAGTTAGATAGTTGTTGAACCATGAATCTACTTGAGAATACATGCTCAATTCGTGGACAATGATGAAGGCGCAGTGTTTTTAGATTGGTAAAGCTGTTTAGATTTGGCGGTGTTGGTGGCAGCAATTGTCCCTCCTCCGTCTCCAAACAAAGAACGGACTTCAAATTCCTCAGATCGATCAGAAATAATTTTTCTAAATTTGGAAAAGCACCGGTTTGAAGCCCATTTCTATCGGCGACGTTTTCAAGGGCGACGCATTCTTCAATACTGCAGTATCTTAACTCATAAGTGTTGTGCGTGCCCACTTCCGATAGAGAATTAATTTTGTCTTGACCCTTTAATAGAAAGTAATTCGAACGATTGAGTGCATCTTCTATGGCGGAGGGAAGGCCGCTGCCCATTTCTTCTCTTCCACTTGCTTGATAACTCAAACACCTTTTATACTCATCTATCGGCCCCTCCATTTCCGAAACTCGGCCAACAGCTAAACCAAAAACTGTCAATGTCCTCTGTTTCCATGGTCTGCTATGTTGCAGGAAGTATTGGAGATTATCTACTCTCTGGAAGTCAAACTCAAGGAAAGAAAGTGAACTCAAGTCACTTAGTTCTTTCGCAACAATATCCGTACTCTCATTACTCAGCCCACCTGTAAGTTTAAATACTTCAATCTGAGAGAGTCTGCTTCTCATCCCAACAGGGAGAGCCTCCAAATTCTCGCAACCTAAAAGGACTAGTTCTCGCAGATTGTCCAATTTCAAGATGGAAGTTGGCAAAGATTTGATCCCGGTGCGTGACAGATCCAAAACTCGGAGGTTAGGCATGTTGTCAAAGAATGTTTCTGGAATTACCTCTAAATTCATATTTCCTTGAAGTAACAGTGTCAAGAGCTCGGGACAGTCTGGCGATTCTGGCAAATTGCGCAAGTCATGATCCATAAACGATATTCTTGTTGCCTTTTTCCATTCCACCTCCTCTGGCATCTTCTCTGAAGAAATTCCAGCTCTCACCAGATGTGTGGATTCTTCACCACCTTCTGGGGAAGTCATTGCCAACACCAAGTCTCGAACAACATCGTGCATTTTCACATGGTAATTATCATAAAGTCCATCACATTTTTCCAACAACGAAACGTCTATAAGAGCTTGTAATATTGCTTCTCCCTTATCATGTGCCTCTTCCAAAGTAAGCTTTCTAGAAAGAATACCCTCTGCTTTCCAATATCCTATCAATTCTGGTTTATGAATGTTCGAGTCTTCGGGATACAATCCACAGAACAAAAGACATTTCTTTTTTTCAGTGGTTTTTAAATGGTTATAGCTAACCTTTAGTACCTTAAACACCTTCTCATTCAAGTCTTCAATGAAAGATGTAGCAGGTGACCTCAATTCCCGTAAGAAATTCTTCCAAACGTTCACATTTGCCTCCTTCCGTAATGCACCACTTATGACCTTTAGGGCAAGGGGCAAGCCATCACACTCTTTGACAATGCTTTCAGCGAGCTCTTTGATGGCAAGAAGCCTGACAACATCTCCCACATTTGTGAAAAACATCTCCAAAGCTTCCTCTTCTGACAAAACCTTCACCTTGATCTCAGTGGATGTTTCCATCTTCCGACAAACTTCCAAATTCCTGGTTGTTAAAACCAATTTGCAACCATTATCCTTATTGGGATTTGGAAGCCCTACAACAGCTAAATCCACCATCTCCCAAACATCATCTAAAAGTAACAAGTACTTCTTGCAGTCAAGTTCGTGAAACAATCGACTTGCTACTGTTTCATCAGACTCACCCCCATCTAATTTTATTTTTAAACGCCGTACCACTTCTTTTTGTACCATTCTAATGCTTGGAGATTTTGAGACGGTCACCCATATCACGTGATCAAACATTTCTATAATTTCTGGCGTGTTATTCAAGAGTTGCAAAACAGTTGTCTTCCCCACACCGCCCATTCCCCAAATACCAATCTTTGGAGTGCTCTCATCTCGAATTTTATCCAGTACCATGCCCAGTGTATTATATGCAGACGTTGACAATGTTGAATCGGGGCCTGGCTTCTTCTCAACTATAGCTGGTGGTGAATCAACAAGAAATCCTCTTTCGAACTTGGACTTTTCTAGGAGCACGTCAATGTCATCGATCATATTTGCCACTCGCTTACCAAGCTCTATACGAGCAAATATGTCAGGACATAATCCCCCAACACATTTCTTCTCAACATCGAACTCCTGCTTTATTGTCTCAATCTTGTTTTCCATCTCCACCACCTCTGCTCTCCAAGCATCACATTCTTCTGTTGGAGTTTTCTGCATATTCATTCTGTTGATTTCGACAACAATATCATTTCTTTTGATCCCTAACTCTATTGCTTTCTTACAAAGCGCTTGCCAATTCTTTGACAATTTTCTGGCATAATTGATTCGGCTAGCAATATGAGCCCATAAGCACTTCCCAATCTTGCAAACTGGTTGGGTGCAAGCTGTAGCAACTGCCAAATGCAAGCAAACTGATGAGTTTAAAAAAACAAAGTTCGATTGAGGTTTTTATGTTTTTAAGGACAAGCAATGTAGTGTAAGTGTGCAGTTTGAGCTTGTTTTGTAAGTGTACAAAACAAGCATCTAAAATTGAGTTAGAAGGCCAACCAAAGTGGCTTGAGAAATTGCAAAACTTTTATGATAGAATCATCTTGCCAATTTGGGTTGCCGGTGACCAGAATTGATTGTTATTTCTTTTTTCACCTGAAGCCAGCTTTTCTTTGATTTCTTATTACTTCCCTATTATGACGTGGCTATTCAATTCAGCTTATCTATGATGCAAGATAATGAGCGCGTGGATCTGTTTGGAACAATCATTTCTCTTTAAGGTGAACAACTTGCTAATTTTTTTAAGCTGAAAATATGCTTGGTAAAAAATCAGAGTGGTGCTATTTGCACCGATCAAAATGTAGGGAAACGGTACCGACCACCGCGCGCGGCCGTCTCCGGCCACCGGACGGCCGATCCGAGCCGTCCAAAAATTTAAAAAAAAAAAACCGAGGGGCCATGCGCGGGAATCAACGGCATCCGATGTGTGTAGGGTGCTTGATCTAAACACCCTATTTTTCGTGTATATATGACCGTTTCCCTACATTTTGATCGGTGCAAATAGGATTTTCCTTATGGAATCGTGTTTTAATCAACTTCTTCAATTAAAAATATATTTTTGGGGTTACCCAAGCTTTAAGAAGGTTTTAAGTTGCAAAACTTATTTGGTTTCTTTTTTTTTTTGTTTTGTTTTGGTGGGCTATATTATTGTTACTCACAAATTTAAGTGAACTTTCATATAGTTTATTAAACTAAGTTTAATTTCATACGATTGGTCTTTTGCCAACAATACTAAAGAAAAATTAAATTACATGTAAAAAAAATGAAGTTTTTTATTTAACTCAGGCTTGAACCCCTAAAATACTAGTGGAGCTGCCCCTAACCACCACCACTCACACCACCAAGAAAAACAACAACTACAACCACACGTCATTGCTGTAATTTGAAATTGAAAGAAAAAAATTTACAAATAAAAAAATTTAGCTTTAACTTTTTTGTATCCAACGATTTGTTTGAATTCAACACTTGATTTTTTGGAAAATTCTATTTGCACCGATCAAAATGTAGGGAAACGGTATGAAAGATTGTTTCGTTATTTTTTAAAGCAAATAAGCACTTATTTTTAAAGAACCTTTAGAGGAATAGGGCCTGAATGAGATTGGTTTTAATTCTTTCTATTGCGTTGTATTTGTAATTGCAACATCGAATATATACAAGTTATACAACGGTTTTCTTCGTTACGACCGCGGGTAACTGAGATAGGTTATGCTTAGGAGACGAATCATGCTGTTGGACAGACGTACTTTGAGATGGGTCGTGCCGTGAGATATATCCTATGCCAATTGACAGGTTGCTAATATGTTCTTGACGAATATATATCTTCGGATTTGCAGGCCCTAGCAATATTCCTTACCAATACCAATTCGAATGATATACCGGGTTTATGCGATTCTCCGTATGTGGTTATGCGATAAAGGGCTTGTTACCAATTTGGATGTAGGGCTGCTAAACTAACCAAACAGCTCGAGCTTGGCTCGAATTTTGGCTTAGTCAAACTCGTTTGAAAAAATATAAGCCATGCTCAATCAAATTTTTTTGTTTGTTTATGAATTTAAGCCAAGCTTGAGCATATGAGTGTTTGGCTCGATAGGCTCGTGAACAAAGAGGTCATTCCATAAATTGTATTACAAATATAGGGGTAGATTTAATAAATGTTCCAAAATCTGAGACCTACGTCGGCCTTTTATATAGATATTTTCACCAATTTTAAAGTACCATTGTATCCAAATAGGAAATATCCTATGTGAGATATGAAAATTTAAGGATTTGAGGGTTTTTTATTTAATGAATGTTGCCCGTAACTGAATTTTATGTTTATGAGCTTTTCTGGCCTAGATTAATTATGGTAGTTCTTCTTTATGGCTTTAAATTAGCTCCTTTTATTTTGGACCTTAACGAGTCTAGCTTGAAAAGGTCAAAATTTACGAGTTTAAGCTCATGCTTGAAAGCTCGAGATTGGCTTTCATATTCTACAAGCCAAGCCAAATTTATCACGAACACAAAATCTCAAGCTCGAGCCAAACTTGAACAATTAATCTTAAAAAATTTCAAGCTCAAGCCAAGTTTGAACACATATAATAATGAGTTAATTAAGTCAAACTTGAGCAATACTGTGCTTGGCTTGTTTGGCTAGCTCGATGAGCACCCTATTTGAACGTAAATGTTCTTTTCTTACCTTTTCCAAATCAATCATATTCTAGCTTGTTAGTTAGGATTTATTTTAAACCAACTCGACTTAATCTTTTCTGCCCTAATTCCCTAAGTGCAAAAATATATAGTATAGTAAATAAAAAAGATAGACAGAGAATACATGAACTAGATATACAAATTACCTTCAGCCATGAAGAGATAATTGGAAAACTATCGGAAAGAATAAGATGAACCTTCAACTATTTCCTCCCAACAATTGAGATCGAGAACCTTGACCTGCATATATATTCAGATTAGTTCATTTGGAAATCAGAATATATAATCATAAAATAATCATGATTGTTGTATGATATATATAGTACAATATATGAAAACTTGCCAACGAGCTAGTGCAATTAATGGTGAGTTACGTTTGGGGTTACAGGTATGGTGCTAGAGGGCGGGAGAGGGTTAATTAATGGAGAGCTTTTCTGATGCTGATGGTCGACGACTGCGCGCGTGTGATAAAAATCAATTACGTTTTAAGGTTTATTGAAGATGGGGCATTTAATTTTGTCCTAAATTAAACATTTTTTAGAGGGTATTGTGAGAAAACAACGATTAATATATGTATTTTAGTTCCAAATTAATATAATCTCCCTTTAAATCATTGCATTATGTTTGTGACGTTTGTCTTACATGTGCAACCTTTAAAATTGTCATTTGCAAGTCAAAAAATTACTACTACAAACCAAGGAAAATTTTGAATTTCAAATAGCAAAAGTGAAAAGCAAAATTTTCGTACAATGGGATTGATTTCACAAATAAAGTCAGCCATTTTACAAAAACTGTCCATGGAATTGTAGCGCAAATTTATGGCAAGGAATTCGAACTAATATTCCAATAGGTCTTCTATATTGACAATCAATGGTCCAAATCATTTTAAAACTCTTTCCGGCCGGTAAGTGAACTTTTCTGACCGGAAAGAGTATTTTAGCAAATTTGAACCATTAAAAATGGACGTTATGTGAAGACTGGTAATGGAGTCTAGGATTTGTAGATCTAGTTATATATTGTTCTAGTTAATTGGTTCGTGCATGTTCTTGTTATTGAGTGTTGGGCTGCTGAAAAAGTGAAGAAATTAGACTCGACATCAGCTAGATCTGGATTGCAGATAGCTGTTGTTTGAAACGAACACTGCACCGAAACCGCCGTAACAGTGATCGGCGCCGGCGGAGACACCGTCATTACCAATCAGCGACCAAAAACTAGCCGTTGTAGATTTTTGTATAGAAATTAGGTCTCCTTCATTTGGGTAAGAAAAAAAATGCTTTTAAGATGATACTGAAAAGAGAGAAACTTATTCACGGAAGAAACAAGTTTTTTACAGCAGCAACTAATTGCACACGACCGTCCAAAAGTGTTCTGAACGATCCGAATTTTAATAAAACTTTTGCTAGAATTAAAAAGTTTAACTCTTCGTCGGATAAACTCTTCCTCCGAAAAGTTTTATTACCGTTCAGATCGTCCAAAACACTTTTGGACGGTCGCGATTGGTCCCAAAAACAACTATTCACGGCTGGGCTGTTAAAATTAAAGATTTTCTCTACTGAAAAACTGGAATACTAATCATTAATCATACTGACCTTGTTTGCGATCGGAAGCCTCTAGAAATCCAGTTTCTACGTGGACTAGTTTTGAGTACTGCTCTTTCAAAAGACACCTGATGCAACAAAAGTGGATTAATCCTTAAGAGGAAGTGTAATAATCAACTGTTTGACTTGTTGGTTTTACTGAAGAGAAAAAACTACAAAATTCCACATCTAGAGAAACTCATATACTATAGTAAAACTTTGGAAACAAATTAAGAAGAAAGAGAGAAATTAGGAGCATGTATTTGCAATCTCTCACCAGAATTCATGGTATTTTTCACCCAAATTCGAGTGTCACTACCGCTGCAGAGATAAGAGCATGATTTTGCAATCTCTCCCCAGAATCCGGAGTACTTTTCACCGAAATTCGGTCTCACTACTACTGCACAGAGAGAGAGAGAGAGAGAGAGAGAGAGAGAGAGAGAGGATTTTTAGTTCTTATTTCTCATCATGGGAAAAAGATGGTCAGCCATTTGATTTAAGGGAAAAACTCCTTTACGAAGGCTCCATAAAGAAGTTTTCACTGAGGCAAACAATTTCACTTGTTCAAAAGTATTTTGGGCGGTTCAAAGTTTAAATAAATTATTTGCGCGAATTGTTTAAATAGTTAAACTATTCACACAAATAGTTTATTTAAAATTCGGATCGTCGATTACCAAGACGAACGGCGAGATGAGACGACGCGAAAACTTCTTTTACAGACCCTCCGTGAATAACTTGATTTAAATGCCACCCAACCACTAAAAGCATATTCCAGTGTAGTGGCCCACTTTTTATACCAACCCTGCTATACACAGATTTCTGCACACAAATTGTGCACAGATCACAGCTCACATAAATGATCCAAGTCATTCATTAAATGTAAAATATTTTTTCAAGGGCTCTAGCAAAAGTCAGCTCAATCCGATACCTATAGGTGCTCGATGCAATCATCTAACTTTTCATTAAGATTTTCGGATAATGAAATGTTAGATGATTGGATCGAGCACATATAGGTATCGGACTAAGCTGATTTTATGCAAAACCAAAAAATATTTTACATTTAATGAATGGTTAGGATCGTTTGTGTGGGATCCGTAGTAGGTCTCACACTGTGTGTAGACTTACTGATCTGTTGTTTGACCTCCTTTGGGTGTCTCATCATAATTTAGTGTTTTATTTATCACTTCCACAATTGAAACATTTTGCCAGATGTTTGGATCTTTTTTGAGATTGTTTGATTCATGTGATGTTTGTGCCCCATGTTTATGATTGGGATTTATTTAATAACAAAAAAATATTTATTGTTCGACGACTTATTTTATTTTAGGCTGCGTGTTCCATGAGTTGGCCTTGTAGTTCACGGCCGGTCACTTCTCATTTTGGGATGTGACACTACACGTACCAACCAAAGCCATACCGATGGGATACCAACGGGCTTGAAGGGCCACTCAGGGTCCCGTACGGATGATCTGATCTGTTTAATAATTTTTAAAATAAAAAAGAGTGCGCTTACGAAAAATCAGCTCAATCCAATATGTGTAAGTGTTCGATCCAATCTTTTAATTTTTTTATTCAGCTTTCAGTATCTTGTTATCACAAAATTTTACGTAAAAACACGCTTAGACAAAAGCATTTGAAAACTTGAAACTTTGTGACGTGGATCCCATATTTTAAGATGTCTTTACACTCTGGCTCGTTTCGCTAAGGTAAATAAGTACTATGTGCTTTTCCATTTTAATCTTTCAATTTTTTTATTCAGCTTTCAGTATCTTATCACAAATCTTTACGTAAAAACACGCTTAGACAAAAGCATTTGAAAACTTGAAACTTTGTGACGTGGATCCCATATTTTAAGATGTCTTTACACTCTGGCTCGTTTCGCTAAGGTAAATAAGTGCTATGTGCTTTTCCATTTGGGTATTGCAACTCTTCATCATTTTCCAGCCGCACCTTCCTTTCCGTGTATTGTAACTCTTAATCATTTTCCACAATTGGGACCTTCAATAATTGAATCAGTCCAAATTACTTATATTGCTTTTCCATTTGGACATTGCACTTCATCATTTTCCACAATTGGGACCTCCAATAACTGTACCAGTCCAAATTACTTACTACTATATTGTCAGAAGAAGTGAAGATTTTTTGATTATTGACAAAATCATCAGCGTTTGTATGTTGAGTTTTTTTATTTTTGGTGAAAAGGTATTTTGGGTAATTTATTTTAGTTTAGTTTCTACACTCGAAGACTCAAAGAGTTGATTTGTGCATTTCGTCACTCCAGCTCTCGCAGGTAAAAATCGGACCAGGGAATGCTGCCAAGCACCCCGCTTGGCAACAGTGCCGAGCGGCCGATTCGGCCATACATCTCGGCAATCGACGGATCGGATCTTAATCTGAGCAACAGACGGTTCAAATTTCATTGCACTCAAATTAGATCCAAACCGTCCATGCCAAGATGAGCGGTTGGATCGACTGCTTGGCATTACTTGGCAGCATCCCCGCGAAAGGATCTAATTAATCTAGGCAGCTACATAGACATTTTGCTTTTAAGCGCCAGTCCATCTGGAGCGTGGAAAATGGATGAAGAGTTAGGACTTAGGACAGAGAGGCAAGGCCAGAAGAATACGAAATGTTAAAGGCAAAAAGGTAAAGGAAGGTGGTGGTGCATTTCACATTCCTTTACAGATTGTATTTTCAAAGAAAAAAACTTCTTTATGGAGACTCGGTAAAGAAAGTACTTTTAACGGAGGTGAATTGACCCGTCCAAAAGTGTTTTGGGTGGTCCAGATTTTAAATGGCCGCATACCAAATGGTCTTCACATGACAGTTCTTGAGTTGTCCGTGGTTTCTTGAATTTCTTTCATGTCTTGCAAATGGCCGCATCTAATTAGTTTAGCCGGCAAGTGATTGGGCTATATTGGCATGTTTGATTCTCCTATTAGATTATTAGAATGGCTTATGAATGCTGTAGAAACCTTACTTATTGGTATTTCGATGCAAGCATTACATGCTTGGGGTCAAGTAGTCCAGGAATGGAACACTGGAAAACAGTGAAAAATGTTATGAGGTATCTCCAAGGACGATATGCTTACTTATAAAAAGTCGGATCATTTGGATGTGATCAGATACTGTCTGACCGTTTTTTCATCATTTCTTCTAAAACCAATTAGTGGTAGGAAGAGTTTCAATTAAGTCTTTTATGACATTCGACATCGCACCCGCATGGTCTGGTTTTAGAGCCGTCGCAGGGAGTGACATTGTGTAACCAAATCCATGGGGGCACTCCGGATCCAACAGATACTTGGACTATAATTTTGCTGGTTGTCACGATCCCCTTAAGGCCACCCAGACTAGTCCAAGCAAAGGCTTCTAGTCCAAGCTGGCTGTCCAATGATCTTCTCAAAACATATTTGTGGAAGTCTTTTCACATTATGGCAAAATCTTCGAAACTCTTGAAACAAATCAAAAGGTTCAAACAATAAATAGTTTCTCCTACAAGGGCCCTTGTGGATCTTAAGTCTCCGACCCAAATCAAAATTCATTAAAAAAAAAAAAGTGACTTTCACTTCAAGGATTCTTGTGGATATTGACCATCAAATGAAGACTACTCGATCATCATTGGAATATATAGAACTGCTATCCTTTTGGTCATTTTCTTAACTTGAGGGAGTAATCCATTAGTCAATTAGGCTGGGTTATACCCAGAACTATCATAAATATCTCCTCATCATAGAACAATCTGTTGCTTCGTAACTGCCATTTGTGACCTCAATCGTCTTCACTACCAACAACAAAGCTTACGGACCATTTGGATACCACACACAAGGCGATATTGCATTTGACTTTAAAATTGGAGGACACAAAAAATTTTGCGTTCATGGCACTTCAAACTTGTATTTATGTGCACTCTATTGGGGTCTACATGGAGCCGATGACGACTTTAAGCAATGTTAACATTCTTCAGGAAAATGTGAACATCAAAACTTAAAAGGTAGCTTTGCTCCCGGCCGTACTAAATAATTAACTACCCGCTGTTGCAGCTGTTAGTAATTTATTTTAATTAACGGGTATCTGTAATCTTAACATGGGGAGATTAATAAGTATTTAATATCATGGAGCTCGTAATATAATTGAGATAAGGACGAGAGTGCAATTATAATTCTGTAGTGGGGTGAATTATAATTAGTGAAATAAGAAATATAATCTTGGTGGGATTAAGTTTTTTTATTTACACTGGGAGCCCAGACTTATTACTCCTTAGGTCCCTATCGTAGCCCTATATATACACGTTATGCTCTCTAGGTCAGGATCAATGTTTTTCTGAAATTCAGTAAATAGAGGCAGACTTAGAGAGAGCAAACAGATCACGAAAGAGTCCACACTTGGTTCGTGTTCTAGACGTGCAGGGAATACGATAGAAGATCGTAAGATACGGTCGAGCAGTATTCGTGGTTTATAGCAAGACGTGCTATAACAAGTTCAACCAGCGTTCGTGTCGCATGGAGTTGAGGTAGAACCCTAATTCCGCTTTATAGGGTTTTACAATTTTTGTTGTCTAATCTGTACGCGTCATTACTGGGTCTTGGGGATTCGGTTTCCCAACAGTGGTATCAGAGCCGGTCGTAATCACGCGTATGGATTAAACAGGCCATGTTGTCCGTAGGTTATAGAGAGTAGAACGTAGAACTGTGCTAACCTTTGTTTTGCAGCGTTCTTACCCAGCTATTATGGTCACATGATTTTTATTGGTTTTATGTGATTGGATCCCACGATAATTTTTTCGTGGTTATTGTTATTTATTGGGTACCACGATTATTTTTCGTGGTTGTAATAATTAACGTAGCATGTGTTATTTATTGGGTGCCACGATTATTTTTCATGGTTGTAATAATTAACGTAGCATGTGAACTCCAATGGAGGCATAAGATCGATATTTGTATGTTTCTTCGATTGTAATAGCATTTGACGGTTATTTGGAGATCGAAGATGGTAGATACAAAAGATTCAAGTTATTTGGCTCGCAACAGTTTTTTCCAGATTCGTAGGGTCTGATTGCAGGGCTATTTCGACCCAGTAAACATTGGAATCAGAAAATCTGTTCTTCACAAAAGTTGTAGATAATTGAATTTCGAATCCAACCCAATTTGAATCACTTCAATTGGAGGTCAGATGAAGAAGATATGGCCAAAATACTGAAGGCTGTGCAGTTTACGCGGGAATATGTTAAATCCGAAATTTCTTACCTAAGCACGGTTGGATTTTGGTTTTCTTGATTGATTCAAACTATCTAAATCTTCTACACAAGTATAGCCAAAGGATTTCAAGTTTGGAAGGACTCCTTATTGCTTAAGGATTTCAAGTTTGAAAGGATTCCTTGTTGCTCAAGGATTGCATCTTTGACCATAATAGTTGGGATGCATATTTTATTATGTTTCCTAAATTATGTTTATGCATGTTTCTATGATTGTTTGCATATGTGATAGTTTACCAAAAATGGGACAACATGGTAATATATGGCTTTTGACCTAGATCACGATTTTTTTGCAAACTTCAAAATTTTGATAACCCTCACAAATTTTTTTTTGAAATAACTAAGTGGGAGAGGGAGTTTATTTTTATAAATCCCACGGTCTCCATTACTAGTATGTAGATGATGTAATTAAATTTGTGTGATGGTTTTAGAACCTTCCCTCCCATCGGGCAAAATTAATTATGGCCTCATCGGTACAGACTTCCTTAAAGGATAGGTCTATGATGATTGTTGTGTGAATTACTACACCATCTGAGGTAATTCATAACGGAACAATGGATCATGGGGCTAGGTAATTGTATACACTTAGTTGTAAATAATAGTATCATCACCATCTGAGTCACTATTATTATTTATAGGACCGAAGTTATATTGGTTATTTAATTTTGCTTGGCACGGTATAGTGTCTAGATAGTAAAATTAAAAGGTTGTGCCTATCTATACGAATGATAAAGAGTAGAGACTTCCCATCGAGGCATGCTCTTCACGGTGTGTAGGGTTGCTAATGTTTTTCTTTTAATATGTGGTAGAGGGAACCAATATTAAAATGAAATTCAAAATTTTTATTGCCCTTCATAATTGATTGTTATTTGATTCTCAGATTCAAAAATGGGCTCTTTCAATCCACTTGCCATTATTCTCAAAGAAAATAAACTTACTGGACCAAACTATGTTGACTGGAAAAGAAACTTGAATATTGTGTTAACTGCTGAGGGCCACAAATATGTGCTATCTACGGCGTGCCCTCCTATACCTGAAGAAAATGCCACAGAACAAGAAGCAAAGCCTTATAAAGATTGGGTTAAGGCTGATGAGATGACGTGGTGTTATATTTTGGCTTCTATGTCGAATATATTGCAACATCAGCATCAAGCTATGGAAACTGCTTCTGATATGATGCTGAACCTCAAAGAAATGTTTGGGGATCATAATCGGGCAGCAAGGCTAGTTGCTATGAAAGAATTGGTGAGCATCACCCATGTTGAAGGGACCCCGATTAGGGATCATGTTCTAAAGATGATAGCTCTTCTTAATGAACTATAGATCTTTGGAGCTGAAATTGATGGGGAAACCCAGATCGATTTCGTTCTTAACTCACTGCAGTCTGAGAGTTTTAAGCAGTTTCACCTGACTAATTCTATGAACAAAATGCATTTATCTTTGGCGGAACTTCTTAAGGAACTCCAAGCAGCTGAGGGTCTTTTGGTTGCGAAGAAACCACCATCAGTGTTAGTGGCAGAGAAGGCTTCTACTTCTAAGCCGAAAGGCAAGAAGAAGCAGAATAAGTCTCAGAAAAAGGTTGTGGAGGCAGTTCATGCGCCTCAAGGTGGTGTGAAAAAGCCTACGGGCAAGTGTTTTCACTGCAAGCAAAAAGGACACTGGAAAAAGGAATGTCTGGTTTTTCTCAATAAAGTGAACAAACAAGGTAAATCTTTTTCACTAGTTGTTGAATCATGTTTAGCGGTGTTATCTACCAGTACCTGGTGTGTAGATACGGGAGCCACTAATCATGTTTGCAATTCATTGCAGGGGTTCCAGGAAACCAGAAGACTCAGTGATGGGGAGATTTATCTACATATGGGAAATGCTACGAGAGTGGCAGCAGTTGCAGTAGGAAATGTTTTTTTAAATTTTAGTAGTAATGGGAGTTTAATTTTGAGAGATTGTCTTTATGTTCCTACTGTTAGAAGAAACTTGGTTTCAGTTTCTAAGTTAATAAAGGATGAATATTTGGTTTATTTTAGCGACTCTGTGGTTATTAAGTTAAATAAACGTTTTATCTGTTCTGGTTCATTGGTGGATGATCTCTACATTATAAATCCTATATTTCCTACAGTGCAACTGCATGAATTGAATAACACTAATAATTTACCATGTAAGAGAAAAGAGCCTTCGAAATTGAACCAAACGTATCTTTGGCACTTACGTCTTGGTCATATTAATCTGAATAGGATTTCTAGACTGGTTAGAGATGGACCTTTAGGTTCATTAGAAGTTAAGGAACTTCCAGTCTATGAATCCTGTTTGGAAGGTAAGATGACCAGAAGGCCTTTTTCAGCAAAAGGATATAGAGCCAAAGAGCCGTTAGAATTGGTTCACTCTGATTTGTGTGGGCCTATGAATGTCCAAGCTAGAGGTGGTTTTGAGTACTTTGTCACTTTTATTGACGATTACTCAAGGTATGGATACATTTATTTAATGCGCCGTAAGTCCGAATGCTTTGAAAAATTCAGGGAGTATAGGGCGGAAACGAAAAAGCGTTTGGGTAAATGTCTCAAGACACTACGATCTGATCGTGGTAGTGAATACCTCTTGGGAGAGTTTAGGGACTACTTGTCAGCTGAAGGGATTACATCCCAGTTGTCAGCTCCAGGTATGCCACAACAAAATGGTGTAGCAGAGAGAAAGAATAGGACTCTTATGGATATGGTAAGATCAATGATGAGTTATTCAGATTTACCAATTTCGTTTTGGGGACATGCACTAGAAACAGCAGCGTATATTCTTAACTTGGTACCATCTAAGTCAGTACCATCTACACCCACAGAACTATGGACTGGGCGCAAACCTAGTCTCCAGCATGTTCGGGTTTGGGGTAGTCCAGCACATGTGCTGAATGGGAACGCAGATAAATTGGAATCGAGAACAGAAGTTTGCTTGTTTGTGGGGTATCCTAGAGGAACGAGAGGTGGACTGTTTTATAGTCCTGCGGATAAAAAGGTCATTGTTAGCACTAATGCCCGGTTCTTAGAAGAGGACTATGTGATAGACCACAAACCCAGAAGTAAAATTGTTCTAGAAGAATTGAGAGGAGAGAGACCGGCACAAACTTCTTTACCACCAATAGTGCAGGAGGAAATGCCACAAGAGATATTTGTAGAGGCACCTATTGACACATCGATACCTCGTCGTAGTAGGAGGGTTACTGTTCCACCCAGTCGGTATACGTTGTTGGGAGAGTCTTTTGAAATGATCCCTGATGATCAACATGCTGAACCTTGTAACTACAATGAGGCACTTCAAGATAAAGATGTGGAACTTTGGCAAAAGGCTATGAATTCAGAGATGGAGTCTATGTACTCTAATCGGGTCTGGGATCTTGTAGAACCACCTGAAGGGATTAAACCCATTGGATGCAAATGGATCTATAAGAAGAAGAGAGGGGCGGACGGGAAGGTGCATACCTTCAAAGCTAGGCTTGTTGCTAGGGGTGTTCAAAAAAACCGCCCGAACCGTAGAACCGATCCGATCCGGACCGAACCGTCTTATTTGGTCAGGTTCTGCGGATCTACGGTCAGGTTATGGTTCCAAAAAAATAAGAACCATTAATTTTGGTTCGGTTATTGGTTTTCAATTAATGAACCGTGGTTAAAATCGAACCGGACCGTTTAAAACTAAAATAATATAGATATACATATGTGTGTGTAGTTAAATAAGTATTTGAATTTGGTAGGTTAATCTTTTCCTTACTAAACTTAATTTATTTAGAGATGAAATTTCATTTATTAGGAAAACTTTTATTTTCCTCCTTCCTTTCTTATTTCAACAGATTATCTTGTTATTTCTTTAATTTTATGAGTTCATATTTTGTGAATAAATGTTTGGATGCTTATTGGATAGAACCGGAACCGGACCAAAACCGAACCGGTCTTGCGGTTAGGTTCTGGTTAGGTTCCATGCATATACTGGTTAGGTTCTGGTTCTCAATTTTCTAGAACCGTTTGAAATGGTTCGGTTACTGGTTTTCTAGAGAACCGGACCAATCCGGACCGTGTACACCCCTACTTGTTGCGAAAGGGTATACTCAGAAAGAAGGGATCGACTATGAGGAAACTTTTTCGCCAGTAGCCATGCTTAAGTCCATTCGGATTCTCTTATCCATTGCGGCTCATCTCGATTACGAGATTTGGCAAATGGATGTAAAGACCGCGTTCCTTAATGGAAATCTGGATGAGTGTATCTATATGGTGCAACCAGATGGATTCATAGCAAAAGGTCATGAGCACATGTTGTGCAAGTTTAAGAAGTCTATTTATGGGCTTAAGCAGGCATCTAGATCTTGGAACATTCGTTTTGATCAAGTAATCAAGTCTTTTGATTTTGATCAATGTCTGGATATATGAATCATGTGTGTACAAGAAGCGCAACGGAAAAGTTGTAGTGTTTCTAGTACTATATGTCGATGATAGCCTGCTCATCGGAAACGATGTGGGAGTGTTATCTTCAGTGAAAGTGTGGTTATCCGGCCAATTTGAAATGAAGGACTTAGGAGAAGCTGGTCACATCTTAGGGATTAAGCTTATACGAGATTGCAAGAATAGGATGTTGGGCTTATCACAAGCTACTTATATTGATGTCATTCTAGCCCGTTTTAGCATGCAAGATTCCAACAAAGGGTTCCTCCCTTTTAGACATGGAATCAATCTATCCAAGGATTAGTGTCCTAAAACACCTGAAGAGATGGAAAAAATGAAGGCAGTTCCTTATGCCTCGGCAGTAGGAAGCCTTATGTATGCTATGTTGTGTACTAGACCTGATATTTGCTTTGCCGTTGGCATGGTTAGCAGATTTCAGTCTAATCCAGGGCAAGAACATTGGACTGCAGTGAAACACATACTCAAGTATCTAAAAAGAACTAGAGATCATATGTTGGTGTTCCAATCAGATAGTCTGGTACCTCATGGGTACACAGACTCAGATTTCATGTCAGATAGAAATTCCAGAAAGTCTACCTCAGGATATGTGTTTACATTGGGAGGTGGAGCCATAAGTTGGAGGAGTATCAAACAATCTTGCATTGCTGATTCTACCATGGAGGCAGAGTATGTGGCAGCTTCTGAAGCAGCCAAGGAGGCTGTTTGGCTTAGAAACTTTTTGTTGGATCTGAAAGTGGTCCCTTCAGTGCAATCAGCCATTACACTCTATTGTGACAATAGCGGTGCAGTTGCTAATTCGAAGGAGCCAAGGACTCACAAGAAGGGCAAACACATTGAGCGTAAATATCATCTGATTCGAGAGATCGTACAGAGAGGTGATGTTGTTGTGACCAAGATTGCATCAGCGAATAACCTGGCAGATCCTTTTACGAAGAGCTTACCAGCTAAGACTTTTGATAGTCACGTAGAGGGAATGGGAGTGAGATGCATGGCAGTATGGTTTTGAGTCTTAGTGGGAGTTTGTTAGGAGATTATGTAAAAGTTATGTTTTTATATGATGGATTAATATTTAATTATTAATCAGTTTTATCCATTTTTGATGAGAATCTTTTATGGGCAATATTTGCATGATATTTTTGTATGTTGTGCATGTGTGTCTTTTATTCTACATAGTAGATAATCCAGTGTGTAGAGTACGGCTTACACACAGAAGATTGGATCATCGGTTCTTGTGGAATATAAGTTATGATTCACAGTCTTAGATGGAATTTGACACACCATCGGTAGGACTGTAGCACAATATTTTAGTAGGTTTTTCTTGACTACAGGGAATGGTATTAATTCCAACTCATTGTGCTAGTATACTTTGTGTGTATTGAACGGGACCGTATTGAGGTAATTGTCTTTATACTAACTTTATAAGACAATTGGAATCTCATGGTTATTATGAATGCTTATGCTCTTAATCCAAAGATAATTATTAGAAGTATATATTTAATGTTGTTGACTTTGATTCATTAAAGAGTGAGATCTTTATACGGTCAATAGTCTCGATGAGTTGGGTAGCAACATTATGTATATGACAACTATTAATTATTAATGGAATCCACGTCCCGATAGGGATTGATGATACCCCTTGAGTAAGCTTATAAGTTTCGATTATGTCAAACCCTGCAGGTTGATATTTGTATCCGACATATCGAATAAGTTAAGCGAATAGTCTCACGTTAAGATGTTGATTAAGTGGGTGATTGTTAGTAATTTATTTTAATCAACGGGTATCTGTAATCTTAACATGGGGAGATTAATAAGTATTTAATATCATGGAGCTCGTAATATAATTGAGATAAGGACGGGAGTGCAATTATAATTCTGTAGTGGGGTGAATTATAATTAGTGAAATAAGAAATATAATCTTGGTGGGATTAAGTTTTCTTATTTACACTGGGAGCCCAGACTTATTACTCCTTAGGTCCCTATCGTAGCCCTATATATACACGTTATGCTCTCTAGGTCAGGATCAATGTTTTTCTGAAATTCAGTAAATAGAGGCAGGCTTAGAGAGAGCAAACAGATCACGAAAGAGTCCACACTTGGTTCGTGTTCTAGACGTGCAGGGAATACGATAGAAGATCGTAAGATACGGTCGAGCAGTATTCGTGGTTTATAGCAAGACGTGCTATAACAAGTTCAACCAGCGTTCGTGTCGCAGGGAGTTGAGGTAGAACCCTAATTCCGCTTTATATGGTTTTATAATTTTTGTTATCTAATCTGTACGCGTCATTACTGGGTCTTGGGGATTCGGTTTCCCAACAGCAGCAGCTAGCAGATTGTGTTGATATTTGTCTATCTAGTTTTCGCAGTACATTTTTTGAAGTCCAAGGACAGTGTTTCCACCCTATATATGTATTTTATGGACTGCTACCAAAACTTTGAGTAGAGGATCGAGGCAAAATGTTGTTTTGTATTTTGGTGGTGTCAGCTGAGAGTGATCAAGGCAAAATGTTGTTTTGTATTTTGGCGGTGTTAGGTGAGAGCTATTACTACTACGAAAAACATGAAAAATGAGAAAGGAAAACAAAATTTGAAAACAATAACGAGGAAACCAATAAGTTTGCAACTACGAATCCAAGAAAGAAGCAATGGAGCTACCCCTTCCATTTTGGAAACCTTTCTGCCAGTTGTTCTATATGTGAAAGAGCAAAATACTTGAAACACTTGTCAAGGCAGTTGAATACAAAAATGCGGGGGAAGTACAGAGATCCGTATGTAGAAACCTTACATCCATCTCAAAATCAATTGGCAATGAGTAGAGAGATCCCAGATGTTATTAAGTGATCACCCATTCCACTCCCAAGCAATGTGAGATTCATTTCCTTAACATCCCCCCTCACGTGCAGCCGCGTTTGAGGTCTGTCACGTGTGGCCACTTTTTGGGTCCTATCATCGTGCAGCATTTTTGCTAGTCTGTCATCGCGGGGTGTGGATTGTAAATTTTTTAAAATGTGGGTGGAATGGGCCCCGCTCTGATACCATGTAGAAACTTTATATCCATCTCAAAATTAATTGGCAATGAGTGGAGAGGTCCCAGATGTTATTAAGTGATCATCCATTCTACTCCTAAGCAATGTGAATTTATTTCCTTTTAACACCGTACACATTTGTAGCTAAAGCTGTCATATGACTACTCAGTCTCTTTTAAGTACCACAAAGATCATTGATGCAGGAAATAGTAGCGCCACGTGGGTAGGGCAAGCCCCACCCGAAGGGTATCAATCATACATCAAACGTTCGCGGTCTTGACAAAATCAAACCGTCACTTTTCATATGGAAGAAGTAAATTCAAAGGGTATCAACCAACACATCAAACGCTTGTAGTCTTGGCAAAATCGAACCATCACTTTTCTTGTAAAAGAAATGAGGAAGTGTCATTGAAAGGCTATGACACAATTGTAAAGCAGTACTTTAGAAAAACATTCCTCGGGGAAGGCACCTGTAAAGCAAACCTCAAGCAAAAACATACTCCACAAAAATGCTGCTTTTCGTTTTGCAAAGCAATGCGTTATGCTTTTTATATATGGAATGATTTTCACACTCCCCATTTAGTCATTCACATTTTTTTGTTTTTTTTGTTTGTCTTTATCCACTTAAATTGACTATTTTGCCCTTAAATTAGTACACTTTTTTCGCACATTCAAGAGCAATATTATAAATTCATGTGAATAAAAGCAAAAAAAAAAGAAAAGAAAAGAATGTAAGTGACTAAAAGGGGGTGTGAAATTCATTTTCCTTTATATAAAGAAAAAAGCAGGCATTCCTCAGGGAATGCACCTGTAAAGCAATGGTCAAGCAAAAACCTAGTACTCCACTAAACTAAAATGTTGCTTTTTGTAAAGCAATGCGTTATGCTTTTTATAAAGAATGAAGAGTAAAGCAGGCATTAGGTATAGAGCTGAGTTTCCACTAAACTAAAAAGGTTGAAGAGAGAATTTCGTTTTGCCCCTATTAATTTAAAAAAATTTGCATTTGTTAGTTTTGCACCAAATTTTTATGAATTATTGGTTTGTCTCAACGAGAGGAATCCAAAAGTAAAAAATATGACATTACACACATTTTTTGAAAATATCCAAGAAAAAATTTAAAAAAAAAAGTCATACTCCCTCCGTCCATTTTTTATAGTCCAGTATTTCATTTTGGGCTGTCCCTTAATAAGTGTCCATTTTGTAAAGTTAGAGGGTAAAAGTTTGTGAATTTTTCATTTTGCCCCTAAAAGTAGATTTCTTTTTGAAAAGTTAGTGAGTAAAAATGTAATGATGATGTTTCCATAGAGGGTAAAGAGGAAAAGTGGAGGTAAAAGTTGATGTGAAATGTGTAATGATGATATTTTTTTAATAAGTTGGAGTTACGAAGCGGGACAATTAAAAAGGGACGGATGGAGTAATTTTTATTTTTTCGATTTCTCTCATCGAGACGGATCAATAATCCATAAAAGGATGGTTCAAAAGTAAAAAACGCGATTTTCTTTTTTTCAATAAAGACAAAACAAATTTTTTTTCTCATTACAACTTTTAGATTAGTGGAAACACCCTTTTAATCATATTAACCATAGTTTATAGATATACCTAATGGGGTTGATGCCACACCTAGGGGTGTCGAATGGACTGGGCCAACATGAGGACAACACATGCACATCATGTTTAGTGCTGGCCCTGCACGACATGAACACTAAGGTGGGTCGGGCTAGGCCATCATTTTGAAGCCCATGTCACGGGCACGGTGAAGCATGGGCACGACACGAAGTACGGCACGACATAGCAAGGCACGGTCACGAGTAAAGGGCACAACACGAACGCATTTTTTTTTTTTTTGAAAAATTACTGGTCGAAAAATTTATGCCAATTGTATACCATATTACATGCTTCACGGCTTCTCACAAGTACGATTTAACAAAAACCACAGCTGTCCTTGTCTACTTAAAGGATTGGAAAGATGCATGCCTTGGACTCCAAAACTCAAAAGCAGATGACATTCCTGAATTTCTTAATATTTTCTAAACTCAGATACAGATAGTAATTAACTCGAATGAGTAATATGTCAAAAATGCACTATGATTAGCGGAAGCATATTGTATTCATAATTGAATAGGAGTCAATATTTAACCTAATTGAAATATATTCAAACTGTAGTGATGCATTTCTTATTTATAATTACGTTCACTATATTACAAAGTTTAATTACCATTGGAATGTTTTGTATTTTTTCAATTAAAATGTTTTCGTAAGCACTCATCCCCCTCCCAAGTTCTCTAGGATAGAGTAGATTAGGATTAACGAATGACAAAAAAAATAAAAATAAATAAATGCGTTAAATTCAATTGCAATTTTTTGATATTTTTTTTGTCAATTTCAAAAAAAGTCGTGGCAATCTTTTTAGAAGTATATTTTTTAGCTTCACAAAGCCTGATACAAGAATAGGCACGGTATGACACGGCACGACACGAATTGTGGTGAATTGTGGGTTAGGCCAGGCCATGCTGTGGATATTTTGAAATAGCATGGCTTGGCATGGCATGATTATTAAGCGGGCCAGCACGACACGAAGCACGGGAAAAAATGGGGTAGGCTGGCATGACACGGCCCATTCGACACCCCTACACGCTAATGATAGCGTTGGTTATCTTTGAAAAGTGTATGAAAATCTATGAATATGTATTGACATCCATGGAATAGATGTTTATTATACTTACTCCCATTGAATGCTAACTTGGCAAAATCGTGGTGTTAAAAGGGGGTTTACACACTATAATTATAGGAGAAAGGAACACGAGAATATACGTGGTACAACACAATCCACAAAGGGACATGCCGTTAGAGAAAAGAGGAGCGCAGAAATCATTCCCCAACAAACAAACAAAAGTGCACTGTTCACTAGTATTTTTGGCTAGTTATTGGTGCACATGATCTGAATTTGCCACAATCCAGATTGATGAATGATGAGTCTATCAAATGTTTTCTAGGTGATGTAAGCAGCCATGATATCATTTGTCAATTATTTAGTTCTGGGGCTTCAAATTAGGTGAAAGCAATAACCAAGCTCTATCATTTCCAGCAAGTTCTTGATATGTAAGAAATGTCTGGCAAAGAAAGGAAATGTGGTCCTTTTTACATGTAAAAAGTAATTGTGGTTGCTCTCGCTTCTTTTTTTTAATTTGTTCTAGCCATACCTTGGCACTGAATCATCCACATAATGTAAGAGTGTTAAAGAAAGTGTTATTGGCGCCTTTAAAAAGCAGAATGGTTGTCTGATCAGTTAATTAACTCTCACCACAACTCAAATAGATTTTGCTGGAAAGTAGGTAACCATGAATCCTAGTTTGTATAGATCTGCCATGGAAGGTAATGTTGTTGAACTCGGGCAACACAAGGACGTAGTTGGACTAGGATTTCCACTCGGGAGGGGCTTAACGAAGAGGGAATTTTTTATTTTTTTGACAGAAATCAACTTTTGAATATTGATTAAGTTTATCAAAAATAGAGTTCAAAATTTAATCAAGTATGATTAAAAAAAGTTCTAACTATTAACATCACAAAATAGTGTGTTTTCTGTTTTGTTTTAAAGAGGAAAATTTTAAAGCAACTATGAGAGTGTTAATAATATTCCACTTCACATGCGGCAAATTGAGTGACAGTCAAGTAATAAACACACCGTACTCCTTACAATAGGTGAGGGTTCGAACCCCACCAACTTCATCCCCTTTCTCCCAAATTAGTACTAGTAGAATAGGATTTGTTTTGTTAAAAAAAAAAAAACCTTCACATATGAAACTACTCCTATTAGCAAGTGGAGTGGAGTACAGTTGGTGCCTCCCTTATACTCTCATGCACATGGACAGAATTCGATTCCCGTAAGTACTTATCCACCTCCCCAAATCCCCTAAGATAGAGTAGATTAGGTTTAACGAATGGCAAAAAAAAAAAACTACTCCTATTAAAAATCAAATCAAATCAAACTGGGGTATCCATCTCTATCCATTTCTTGTGTTTGCCTATAAAAACCCATCCAAGGCCTATCAAGTGATCTTGGAGCACTGCATACACAAGGATTTGAGAGCAACTTATCATGATCAGAATTGGTCCAGTTGGGAGAACTAGCGACCGTGCTTGGGATGATGGGGGCAAGGAGAAAATTGTCCAGATCTTCATCGCACATGGAGACTTTATTTATTCTCTCCAATACCTATATGTTGATCAAAATGGAAACTTGGTTTTATCAGATTCACATGGTACTGCTGCTTCTCAAACTTACAAGTTTGATGTGGTAAGTGTACAACTCATTTTAGACTGTAATAGGCCTACCCAAAGAGTTGTTTATTTTTCTTGGTGCGATACGCTCATTAACCGTTCCAGGACTCATCCCACGATCTCCTGACGGGGGGCCCATTTGAAATGTGAAAGCCAAGTGGTGCCCTAGGATTCCTTTTTACCCTACATTGTGGTGGGGTTCATACACTTTGTCTTGAATCTGACACAATATTTGATGGAAAAAGGATATGGAACATCCCGTGGTGGCTCCCCAAAGGCACTGGATAATTTATCTAGAGGAGAACTATTTGTTTACTTAATACCGCATGCAAGGGATTATCCAAAACAACCTGGGAATGGTAATCTAGACCTTTAGATTATTTTTCTCTTCATTTTATGGTCAAAAATAATTTTTAACTCCTTATTCCATCTAAATCAAACATATTATGACTAAACCCGTACTACATACAATCTCATCTATTATTTCAAGGACACACATGTCTCCCTTTGTCCATCATTGATCTCTCTTCTACTAAGGGATCCCTCATTTTGTTATATATATATATAGGGGTTGGTTTCCCTCACATAAAAATTGACACAAGTGTTTTGTGAGATCTGGAGTTCTTTGCAAATGATCGGAGCTGTTCAATTTGTTTAAAACGTATTTTTAAAGATTTCTATAGAAAAAATCAACTCATTTAGATATCAGTAAATGATTCCTGTCAAATTTGCTGGAATCAACTGAATGAACCGTTTGAGCTAGCATTTACTGATGTTGGAACAACTCCATTTTTTAGGGGAACTCCGATTAGTTTTGTGTCAAAATTTGTGTCAATTTTTGCTCTCGGTTGAGATTAGAAGTCCGCACGAAAGTAGTGTGCGGGATAACTCACTACAAGTTTTGTGTGTGTGTGTACACACACACATTTTTTTGGTCCCCAAATAATCCGTAACCAAATGCACCGTAAGTCTTAGATCTCTTGGGGTTCCAAAAAGTTGTTTATCTTATGTCATTTTATCTTCTCTAAAAAGAATTAATGTTCCAATTAGCTGGCTTGTTTTGATTCCTTTTCCAGTTTAATATCAGTACTGTTTCTACAAAGCAGGTTAAGCTTGATTATCCATCAGAGTTTATTACCGGTATAAGTGGTTGCTATGGCCATCCCAGCGCCAATAGCCGTATGCAAATTTTGTCAATAACATTTACCACCAACAACAGGACATACGGACCATTCGGGGGCCCTGGTTTTGGTAGTAAATTTGACTCTCCTTTCCGATATCAACTGGGACTAGACCGTCCATTTGGCGGATTTCATGGATATTCAGGCCATTACCTTGAGGCTATTGGGCTCTATGTGAAGCCATTGACAACTCTAAGCAATGATCAGGAGAAAGTGAAAAATGAAAAAGTCTAGAACCCGGACCAACTTTGTGGTTTTATTACAGCAGCAGGATGATCAATTGTATTAGCAGTTTCTACTTTTATGCACTATTTGCTAGACACCTATGAAGTTCAAGCACAATGTAATATCGTCGCAATGGATTGGATAGTGTCATCCTAATGAGGTAAAAGCTTGATGCAGATAATATTTTTCCTTTCAAATTGTTGCTTTTTGTTGAAATGATTTGTCCCATCTCGTGGGAATTGACCATGAAAGCCTACATAGGCTAAAACTGGCTAGATAAGTTGAAAACCCATAAATGATAAAACTCCTTGCATACAACTTCGTGAAGTTTTCAGAAACACGGTATTGCCGTAAGATACTGAAAGATTAGAAATTGATCAGACAGGCACCGGAGAGCCTTCATGTTCTGGTTCCTGGAGACTGCAACAATTAGCCTTGCAACAACCTCCTTTAATGTGCAAACCTATCTACATGCTTCAAGATTAGGTAAGAAGGTGAAGGCTCGGGACTCAGAGAATTTCACCTCAATTGCTCAGCTATTTCTTGCATCAATTATCTTTGTGGTACTTAAAGAGACTGAATAGTGAATAGCCCCAGTAATGACGAGAGATTTTTCGTCTCACCACAAATTGTATTGTCGTTCTGCTACAAGACCCCTATAGGGGTAGTTCCAAAATTTCAAATTTGAGAAATATTGCCATTGCAAGTTTATGCTTTGTGATCGCTTGTTCCTTGGTATGCGTAAGTGCCTCTGGCACGAGAAGCTTTTCGTGCAACTAAACTGACATCTCATATCATGTCGGCTCCAAAAACATGTGAGCCATTCTTTAGGTCTATCATGTGAAAACTTTATATTTATTTCAGAACCAATTGGCTATGAGGACAGAGAGGTCCCAAATTTTCTCAACCAAGTCATGAATTGGCATATACACAGTAAATGGGTTCATGAAAATCAAGAATTAACCTTGCACGCCACAGAGACAAACAGATGGTCAGGCAGTAAATGGTTTCATTATCAATCTATCTAGAATTGGTCATTGGATCATAAACTGCAAAAAAACCAAGGCTTGATACATTATCTTTCCCTTCTTAACCTTCTTTTTCTTTTTTCGGCTACTACACAAATTATCATTTCCAAGAACTTCTAGGAGTCCAGAAGTCACTCTATTTCATCAGTACAAAAATGAGCACAATTCCTCATTTGAAAGGACCCTCTTACGCTTCGTGAAGTAACCACTTAATTGAAGGCACTATTAAAGTAACCATCTAAACTTGAAAAATCAAGGCTTAGTCGAGAGGATCTGGAAAAAAAGTGTTGATGATTGTCTTATCTACTCAATCTGATCTCATTTGAGCTTGGTACACAGATATACTAAATGATTTTGCAAGAGTCTCAGAAGTCGATAAGTTACTTGGGTTGAGAGTACCAATAGGGTTAATTAGTAGTACTCCTTATTGGAAAAGAAATCCGATGCTTCGTAAATAACCATAATAATTCTAAGGCAAGGATTTGCATCTCTGTACATTTCATTTTCTACCTATAAATAATCCTTGAGGCTTCTGAAATTGCATTGAATTGAAAAAATTCAAGTTGCTGTTCTTTGCTTTGCTTTCTCTTTCCCAGTTACTTTTATAAAGTAGATTATCATGATTAAAATTGGGAAATAATTTTGCCACTTCCTTTTTAGTTAACATCACTCTCCTGCAAGTGTATTTTTGCACCAAAAATACACTTGCAAGGAAGTGACGTTAACAAAAAAAGAAATAGCAAAATCAGCGTTAAAATTTGTCCATTATGGAGTCTAGGAACTATTGGAAACAGATGGATGGCCGGGATGATGGGGGCCGGGACGTAATTGCACAGATTTTTGTTTCACATGGAGATTTAATCAACTCTCTCCAGTTCCAATTTGATGAAAGTGGTACCTTAGGTTTGTCGGAGATACATGGTGCTGATAGTGAGTGGCCCAATGTTCAGTGCGGTGAGTATCGTATTTGTTGTAAACTACTATATAAAACAATAGGCTCTATTTGGGAAAGTTTTTATTTCTATTTTTTTAATTTTGTTTCTGATGTTTTCTGAAACAGACACCATAAACATATTTGTGTTATTATTTTTTTAACAAAATACATAATCAATTCCACTAGTTTACGAAAATTCTAGAAATACAAAAATTGCGTTTTCATTTGTTTTGAAAATACTTTCGGCAGCCCAAAAAATAAATAAACAAAAACCATTATGGTCACCAAATATGTTTTTTTGTTTTTGTTTTTTAATAAATAAACAAAAACTCATTTCTTGTTTTGTTTTTCATAAACGAAAAATAAAAAACTAACAATTTTACCAAACAGAGCCAAAAGTAGCCATTCAAATAAAAAACAACTGCAGATGTACCAAAGTCTTCATTCCCTGTCCTTTTGTGTTTTTTTTGTTTTTGGATAAGCCTACATGGGCGGAGAAGGGGATGACTAGGCGTGTGATAACCCTACCCTGAGCATGACTCTTTAGAAGGGACCAAAGAGTCATAGGATCCACTACCCTATCCTAGGCATGACATTAGGGTCTCTCTACCAAAGAGTCAATAGAATTTACCGCCCCACCAAGTGCTAGTGAAACAAAAACAGACTTTGTAGCAAAGCAAAGTTCTAGGGGCCATCGATTGCACCACTCGAACCTTGAAGTTCTTGACCATCCAAACTACTTGGGAGTAAGCCACAATCCATTGGGCACCCCTGTCCTCTTGTTGCCTTTTCATTCTCGTTTTTACATTATACATTAATTTACCCCTTTTCCTGTTTAGCTTTGCTTTTAAAAAAAGAATCTTACCTTACTTAATGCAGGTTACTCTTGACTATCCATCTGAGTCTCTAACTGGCATAACTGGTTGCTACGGCTGGCGCGGTCTGGTGGATGGCGGTAGGGTGCAATGTGTTTCCTCAATCACATTTGAAACCAACAAAATGACACACGGACCTTTTGCTAAGACGTTGCAAAAATGATGAGGTGTTTGATTTTCAAGCCGGAGGCAATGAATTTGGCGGATTTCATGGCATTTCTGGCCCATACCTTCATTCTATTGGGATCTATTTAAAGCCGAGGACAAGTGTAAGACGCGTCCTAAATGCTTAGCTGAATATGAAAAAAAAAAAAAATGAAGACCTGGTTGAATGCCCCTTCCCTGTTAATTTTATGGCTTATTATTGAAGCAATGGATGATGTCTTGTTTTAGCAGTCTACTTTTATGTGCTACTAGCATTTGGAACTTGGAAGCCACCTACTCAAAGTCAATCAGAATGGAAATCGGACGGGTTCGGACACAATTCGTGATGATTGGAAGCACCCCATGTCGTTTTTGGGTGGAAAATGGAATTACACATGGCCGTGTGATTCAGCAAAAGCTCCTTTATGCATATTTTACTACTCCGTATCTAATAATTACCTTAGCGGTTTGTCAGGTTCGTTGGTGCGTTAGCTTCTCGTACAATTGATTTTGGTGTCAGATTGCAAAAAAATAATTTTAGTGCATTCCCTAGTCCTGACATGGATGACTTGTCTTTGACCAGTTAGGGAAGGGGATTAGTTGGCACGCGTAAGCTGACCCGAACAGACCGTCCAACTAAAAAAAATCTATAATTACCTTAATTAGTAGGAACTAAAAAAAAATCTATAATTACCTTAATTAGTAGGAGTAGCGTGGACAATAAAATCAAAGAGATTAAATTCTATCAACAGCTGGTATAAAACCTCAATTTTTCACCATCGCCTATTATGGACCTCACCGAGTGTCTAATGTTATGATCTGAACCATTTATATTTTGAGACACGCAATATAATATTCTCATGTAAAAAATCAACAATAAATACACAATAAAATAAAATAAAAAGTAGTGGTAAAAAGTGAGATTTTCCATTACCCGTGGAAAGAATTTAATCTCAAAAGGAGGACAACCCTAAATTTCCGCTTGACCAAAAAAATATAGTAAATAAAAACAAAACCCTCGCCCCGACGTTCACCACTAGATCTCGCCGGAATTTCCTCTCTCGGTAATTTCTTTCTCATCCTCGAATCTGTATGACAGTAGCAGTTTTCTACTCGTAGTATACATTGTACTATATTTGAGTAAATAGAACTCATATTAACTCGATCACTGGAAAACTAAGCAAAACTACTCTTTCCGGCAAAAGTTTCGGGCTCGGGAGTCGCTGCCGTATAGTTCAAGCTATGAGCAAATTAGCTCTCAAAAAGGAACCTATTTCGAAGTTCCCAGTTGCTGTTGGTTTACGCTTGTTAGAAGCGATGGAGTTTTGATAACGAATTGGATGTTTTCACTTCTGTCCCTAGAAGTTTGGTAAGAGAAACAATTAGGTCCTTCAAAATCAATTAGAGAATTATTGTCCAGCATTTCCAGATGTTCGCAGATCGACCCCTAACTAGTATAAAAAAAGTACGTACCTCAGCCTTTAAACTAATGAAAGACCAGCCCCATTTCGTAATACTATTACTCAGATTAATTAAATGAGCTAATTCATGATTGGACCCCGTGAGTTAAAAGCACTATATCATTTTTTAATTAGGTGTTAAGTTAATTAATTTTTGGAGTATGATTTATAATTAATGCGAATATAATTTTGTGTTTAGGTGCTAGTACTGGGTGCACGCTAGGGTACACTGTACTTTTTGGTGAGTTGCGCAATACCTAATACCTTGTTTACGTGCCCACGCTAGGCTACACTGTACTTTTTGGTGAGTTGCGCAATACTTAATACCTTGGTTACATGCGCACGCTAGGCTACACTGTACTTTTTGGTGAGTTGCGCAATACCTAATACCTTGGTTACGTGTGCGCGCTAGGCTACACTGTACTTTTTGGTGAGTTGCGCAATACCTAATACCTTGGTTACGTGCATTTGTTTAAATGGTCAAAATGCTATTTGCTTTTAAATGTTGGAAAATGTGAATTATGTGTTTCTTCATGAAACGTGTTATTTTTGTAAACCATGAATTATCGGATCACATGTATTTTATTGTGGCTGGACTTAGATCATGGAATACGATTTGAGTACATGAGTTCTATGAATTGCTTAGACATGTTTCCTATGTTATCTTCGAACAGTGTCCTAGGTCCTAGGGGACGTTAAAGAGGCTAGTGACTTGTGGAAATAAGGGAGGGGTGCAAACCAGGCACCCTCAATGGTATCAATATCATGGATCACTCTCTCTGACCTAGGGGTCGCTCCCCATCACGTCTGGCAAGGCCGTCAAACAATAATACTACTTTGATTGCTGTCTATGGGATGATGAATGGTCCTACTTATTGGACTAGTACGAACGACAGCAAAACATCTGTCTTGATGATTTGATCTTATCTTACTTCTTTTGAAAGTAAAGCATTACATGATATGAAAACATTTCTTTGGCCAAACCTGTAACCTCGGTATTACGTATCTCACATGGGCTTTCGCTTGTGCAAAATCTTTTTATTTTCCAAGGGATAGTATGTATAGTCATCTACTCCTCAATCCTTGATTTGCCATATGTGACTTGCATAAGTTGTCTCTTGTGGTTTGTGTTTATGATACCTATACACTTAGAAGCTATGTCATTTAAGATGAAGATGATGTTAGAACTCCCTAAACAAAGTTATCAAGAGGCCTTTGGCGGCTTAATACCTGCTTGGCCGGTTACGACTTCCAGGTTCAGTTTTGGGTCATGAAATGTGATGTACATTAAGGGCCCCATTTTTTTAAGTTTGCTTTAGGACCCCAAAATGTCAAGGCCATTGCCGGGAGAGATATTCTCCTATAAAGACAGTCCTTTGGGCTCTATATTTTACAGCAGAAATGTAGAGAGTTGTGAGGGAGAGAAAGAAATCAATGGGTATTCTGCATAGGTTTTAGTGTGAGTAAAACCTTTGTAATCTCCTCTCATATTAAAATCCACTTCCCATGGACGTACCCGCTTTTTAGGGAACCCACGTAAAAATCTGTGTTTGGTATGTTTTTCTGTTTGGTTTTGATCCTCATGTTTCATATTTACTTGTATAAATGAATGGCTGGGTCGATCCCCAAACGTACAACTGAATACAGGGGGTTCATAATAGCTTCTGCAATTGGAGTTGCCGTTCCGGTTTTTTTTTTTTTTGGTTAGCATAATAGTAGGATACTATTGTTGTGCAACAGGATCGTGAACCAAACACACACAACGAATCAAACAATCACAAGAGACATGAGAAATTTACATGGTTCCCCTAAATCGGGTACATCCACGGGGGCAGCGGATTCACTATATGTAGGAGGATTACAATCACTCAACTAGCATACATTCAATACAATTTTTCGCTCAACTCTTTGTATTGTTCCCACATCATTACAAGAGGAGAGCAACAGATTTATATAGGCACAAAATGGAGGAGCGTGGCTGAGATGCTTCAAACGGCTAACTGATAAGGTCCTCATTTCAACGGCCATCTTCAATTCTCTGTTCTGATTTCCCACTGCTCTGCAAGCTGCTTCTATACCACCGAAAAAACATCTTCTAGAAGCTCCATTAATTTGTGAGCCAAACATCACAAATCTCGACCTTGGCGAACAAATCCACGAATCGACACCGCCCCGAGTGCGCCCTTAGGCGCCCACCGCTGGAGAGATATTGATCAGGTCCAAACAATGCTTGAACTTGATCCCACTGACCACCTTCGTCAACATGTCGGCCGGATTGTCCGCAGTACCAACTTTCTGAAGCAATATTTCTGTTGCACAGCAAATATAATGTTACCATGTCCCCCTTAGGCGCCCACTGCGGGAGAGATATTGATCAGGTCCAAACAATGCTTGAACTCGATCCCACTAACCACCTTCGTCAACATGTCTACCGGATTGTCCGCAGTACCAACTTTCTAAAGCAATATTTCTGTTGCACAGAAAATATAATAGTTACCATGTTTTCTAGGTTTTCTTATTATGTTTCCTGTTTATGCTAAGTTATTATTCATCTTACCTAGTTAGTCAATGTTTCCTTATTTGCATGTTTCCCTCGTTTGCTTAGGTTTCTTGGTCACCTAGTATTGTAAGCCTATATGTAGGCTCCTCTCTAGTCTCTTGTGTAAATTGAACAACTCAATGCAATATATTAGTCTCCTTTCAAATATTCTAACAGCTTTGTTTCCTTCAATTACAAAGGCTTGAAAGGAAGGTAATTATCATGATAAAACTTGGTCCAGTAGGGGGTACTGCAACTGCTTGGGATGATGGAGGCAAGGTTTCAATCTCCCAGATTTTCGTTTCTCATGGACAAGTGATCAATTCTCTCCAGTATCAGTATATAGAAAATGGTGCCTTGGTTTTGTCGGAAAAACGCGGTGGTAGTGATGGCCATACTAGTCCCAAGTTTACTGTGGTGAGTGTACAGTTTGCTGTAAACTATACAAGGTAACTCAAGTTCCTCTCTGTGGAAGGGGCTGTAGGGACTTAGACCAAGGTGCCTGCAAGCTGGCTCGGGACGCTCTTTATTGCCCAAAAAAGGATAAAAGTTATCTCTGATGCTTTTTGCCTATATTTCTCTTCTCTCCGTCATATAATCATTTTTTTGGTCAAAGATTGAAATACGGTGTTGGTTGTTTTAGTTATCTACGAAAATAAAATATTTTGGATACCATTTGTACTCGCTTTTGATACATTTAAAAAATTCCCAAAACACAGAAATCAAGAAAAAGAGAGAGATTAAGAATTCAGTGTTCGATATTTTTAATACGTGTTGGAGTTGAAGAACTAAGTATTTCAGTATGTTTCGTTAAGTTTCAAATGTTTCCAAAGTGTTGGTTGAAACATTGGAATTTCGCTATTGAACTAGTGTTAAGTTTCCATCATCCACGAAATAGATACGCAATCTTATTTCTGGATTACTATAACCGCAGGTCACACTTAACTATCCATCAGAGTTTCTGACTGCGATAAGTGGTTCCTATGGCTGGTTTAGTGCATTGGATGGTGTTCTAATGCAAATAGTGTCCTCAATCACGTTCACCACCAACATCAAGACATACGGACCGTTTGGATGCTGCCGCCAAAATGATGCTGCATTTGATTTTCAACTGGGGCAAGACAATGGATTTGGTGGTTTTCATGGCATTGCAGGCATGTACCTTAACTCAATCGGGGTTTATGTGAAGCCGCAGACAAGCGTATTAGATCTTGACAAGGCTAAAGTGCGTAAAGTGCCCCCTGCCGTGTAATTTACTGGTTTATTGCAGCAATGATATTTTGTTGTCTAGTTTCGAGCAATTTCTATGTACTTGTGGGGAAGGCACATACTATTTAGAGTCCATGAACAGCACAATTTTTTTTCGGTTTATGGCTACAATTAGACAATGTTGTCCAGTTTTAGCTGTCTACTATCATGTACTAACTGGAGGACGCATATGCAGTCTCCCTCAACATAGTTTTCCGCCGTTGGTTCAATGGGTATGTAAGTAATTCGGAGTTTTCTCCATTAATGCTAGATTGCTAGTGGAGGTGGTGCAGCTGTTGCCTTTTCTGCTCCTGCTGCTGGCGGCTCTGCAGCTGCAGCTGCCCCAGCCGCAGCTGCGGTTGAGGAGAAGAAGGTTATAAAACATCTCTGTTCTAGTTATCTATTGCCAAGGTTATGAAAGATAGAACTTTTGTTTGATTGATTGGGAGGTTTGCGTTTTGATGTTTTTGCAGGAAGATCCGAAGGAAGAGAGTGATGATGACATGGGATTCTCTTTGTTCGATTAGGTCGCTATGTTTGGGTCTTCGGCAACATTGGGGCTCAACTTTATTCTTAAGTGCTTATTTTGAAATTTTGTTTTGTTTCCATAGCGTATGATTGCTGTGTTTTTTACTGTTGACCTATAAGATGGATCTATTTGGTAGAAAAACTAGATTTGTCCGTTTGAAGTTTTCTGTGCTTGTGGTAATTCTTGAGTTGTCCATGGTTTCTTGAATTTCTCTCATGTATTGAAAATGGCCGCATCTAACTAGTTTAGTCGGCAAATGCTTGGGCCTTATTGGCATGTTTGATTCTCCTTATTAGATTATTAGAATGGTTTATGAATGCTGTAGAGACCTTATTTGCTGGTATTTCGATGCAAGCATTACATGCTTGGGGTCACGTAATCCAGGAATGAAACATTGGAAAGCGGTGAAGGTGGTCATGAAACGTAGATGGCAAGCTTGACTATCGTCATGCTTCGACGATCCCCTTAAGGCCACCACGTATCTAGTTGGGCTAAAATAATTCATCTGACTACAATGATCTTCTCAAAAAATATTTGTGGAAAGTCTTCTCACATTATGGCAAAATTTTCTAAACTCTTGAAACAAATCAAAAAGTCCATAACAATAAATACTTTCTTCTACAAGGGCCCTTGTGGATCTTAAATCTTCAACCCAAATGAAAATTCATTAAAAAAAAAAAGTGACTTTTCCTTCAAGGATACTTGTGAATATTTACCATCATATGAAGACTTGATCATCATTGGACTATAGAACTGCTATCCTTTTGGTCATTTTCATAACTCGAGGGAGTAATTCATTAGTCACTTAGGCTGGGTACGTACCCAGAACTATCATATCTCCTCATCATAGAACAATCTGTTGCTTCATAACTGTCATTTGTGACCTCAATCGTCTTCACTACCAACAACGAAGCTTACGGACCATTTGGGTACCACGCACAAGGCGATATTGCATTTAACTTTCAAATTGGAGGACATAAAATTTTTTGCAGATTTCATGGCACTTCAGACTTGTACGTATCTGCACTCTATTGGGGTCTACATGGAGCCGATGACGACTCTAAGCAATGTTAACATTCTTCAGGAAAGGTGAACATCAAAACTGAAAAGGTATCTTTGCTCCTGGCCGTACTAAATACCTACCCGCTGTTGCAGCAGCTAGCAGATTGTTTTGATATCTGTCTATCTAGTTTTCGCAGTGCATTTTTTGAAGTCCAAGGACAGTGTTTCCAACATACATAAGTATGTATTTTATGGACCGCTACCAAAACTTTGAGTAGAGGATCGAGGGAAAATGTTGTTTTGTATTTTGTTGTTGTCAGGTGAGAGTTATCATGGCAAAATGTTGTTTTGTATTTCGGCGGTGTTAGGTGACAGCGATTACTACTAAACAATAAAAATGAGAAAGGAAAACAAAATTTGAAAACAATAACGAGGAAACCAATAAGTTTGCAACTACGAATCCAAGAAACAAGCAGTGGAGCTACCCCTTCCATTTTGGAAACCTTTCTACCTGTTGTTCTATCTGTGAAAGATCAAAATACTCCCTCCGTCCCGATTTATTTATCCCTTTTTTGACTTAAGCATGTTCCAAATTGACAGTCCAATTTTAAAATCAATGGACCAAATTATGTGAATTATCAAATCAATGGATTAGATTTTGTTTTCTTAATAAGTTGGAAATCCGAGATTAGACAAACAAATCGAGATGAAGGGAGTATTTACTACACTAGTCAAGGCAGCTGAATAGAGAGATCCGTACACATTTGTGGCTAAAGCTGACATATGACTACTCAGTCTCTTTTAAGTACCACAAAGATCATCGATGCAAGAAACACTAGCGCCGTGTGGGTGGGGCAAGCCCGAAAGGGTATCAATCAACACATCAAATGCTCGCAGTCTTGGCAAAATCGAACCGTCACTTTTCATGTGAAAGAAGTGAGGAAGTGCCATTGAAAGGCATCTGATACAACTGTAAAGCAATACTTTAGAAAAGCATTCCTCGGGGAAGGCACCTGTAAAGCAAAGGTCAAGCAAAAACGTATTCTACTAAAATGCTGCTTTTTGTATTGCAAAGCAATGCCTTATGCATTTTATACTCCGTATATAGAATGATTTTCACTCTCCATTTAGTCATTCACACTTTTTTTTTTGTCTTTATTCATTTAAATTTACTATCTTATCCTTAAATCAATACACTTTTTCACACATCCAATGGCAATATTGTAAATTCATGTGAATAAAAAATAAAAATATGGATGACCATAAGGGAAGTGTGAAAATCATTTTCTTTCGGAAAAATTTCAAAAAAACCCCTGAACTTTCTGACAACTCGTAAAAAAACACCTGAACTTTCACTATTAACAAAAAAACACCTGAACTTTCTGACAACTCGCAAAAAAACACCTGAACTTTCACTATTAACAAAAAAACACCTAAACTTAGCATTCCGTTAACAATTAGACCCCTGCCGTCCAATTCCGTTAGTTTGTAACGGATGGAGCTAACGGAAGGCGTTAACTTTTTTTTTTTTTACTTTTTACATTAAAAAATTACTTTTAACTCTTTTTTTTATTGGTATATAAATATGCAATAAAGTTCTTTTTTTATTATTATTTATCGAAAATTACTTTAACCCTATTTTTTATTTTCAAATTTTACCTTTCGCCCCTCTCTCTCTCCCCCTTTTTTTCTTATTAGAATCGACTCCACACCACCAATTAACCCCACAACCAACCGCCTAAGCCTTAGCCACAATTTCAGAAATTCAAAAGTTCTTTTAACCTCCTCTTTGTAACCTTTTCGTTTTTTTACTACTTTTACTTCCAAAAATTACTTTTAACTCATTCATTTTTTAGTCATAAATAAATATGCAATAAAGTTCTTTTTTCCTTTTTCTTTTTCAAAAATTATTCACCCCCATTTTTTAACTATTACGAAAATTATTTTAACACCCCCTGCTTCCCCGCACCCCACCCCGTTTTTTTTTTTTACTTTCAAATTTAACCCCACAACCAACTGATAGAGGAATTTTGGGTTTCTCCAAACTGATCGGTGGAGACAAGAGGAGGGAAGATTTTCATCAGTGGAGAGAGAGAGTATTTGAAAGTAAAAATGGGTCTTAAAGTTATTATTATTAATAGTAAAGATTACAGTTAAAGTAATTCTTGATAAATAATAAGAAAAAAAAATTTATTTCATATTTATTTACTACTAAAAATAAAGAGTTAAAAGTAATTTTGGAAGTAAAAAATATAAAAAACAAGAATGCTGAAAAAAAGGAGGTTAAAAGCAATTTTGAATTTCTGAAATTAGAGCTAGAGTTTTGGCAGTTGATTGGTGGAGTGGGGTTAAAGTTCTAAAAAAAAAAGAGGGAGAGAGAGAGAGAGAGAAGGGGAAAGGTAAAATTTGAAAGTAACAAAAAAGATAGTGGTTAAGGTTATTTTTGTAAATAGTAAAAAATAGAGTTAAAGTAATTTTTGATAAATAGTAAGAAAAAAAAAAGAACTTTATTGCATATTTATTTACCAATAAAAAAAGAAAGAGTTAAAAGTAATTTTTTAATGTAAAAAGTAAAAAAAAAAAAGTTAACGCCTTCCGTTAGCTCCATCCATTACAAACTAACGGAATTGGACGGCGGGGGTCTAATTGTTTACGGAATGCTAAGTTTAGGTGTTTTTTTGTTAATAGTGAAAGTTCAGGTGATTTTTTGCGAGTTGTCAGAAAGTTCAGGTGTTTTTTTGTTAATAGTAAAAGTTCAAGTGTTTTTTTGCGAATTGTCAGAAAGTTCAGGAGTTTTTTTAAAATTTTCCCTTTTCTTTCATATAAAGAATAAAGCAGGCATTCCTCGATCAGGGAATGCACCTGTAAAGCAATGGTCAAGAAAAAACATAGTACTCCACTAAACTAAAATGTTGCTTTTTGTAAAGCAATGCGTTATGCCAATTGTATACTTACCATTTACCATAATATTACATGCTTCTCACACGATTTAACTAAAACCACAGCTATCCTTGTCTACTTAAAGGATTGGAAAGATGGATGCATTGGACTTCAAAAATCAAAAGCAGATGACATTCCTGAATTACTTAATATTTTCTAAACTTAGATACAGATAGTAATTACTCCCTCCGTCCCTTTTTAAATGTCTTACTTCGTAACTCCAACTTATTAAAAAACATCATCATTATACCTTTCACATCAACGTTTCCCTCCACTTTCCCTTCTTACCCATCATCATTACACTTTTTACTCATTAACTTTTCAAAAAGGAATCTACTTTTAGGGACAAAATAGACAATGTACCAACTTTTACCCACTAACTTTACTAAATGGATACTTATTAAGGGACAGCCCAAAATGGAATACTGGACTATAATAAAGGGACGGAGGGAGTAACTCGAATGAGTAATATGTCAAAATGCACTATGATTAGTGGAAACATATTGTATTCATAATTGAATAGGAGTCAACCTTATTGAAATGTATTCAAACTGTAGTGATGCATTTCTTATTTATACTAATTACGTTTGATGTATTATTAAGTTTAATTACCAATGGAATATTTTGTATTTTTTCAATTAAAATGTTTTCCTAAGCACCCCTCCCCCTCCCCCTCTCCCTCCCCAAGTTCTCTAGGATAAAGTAGATTAAGATTAACGAATAACAAAAATAAAAATAAAAGTGTTAAATTCAATTTTATTTTATTTTATTTTTTGTCAATTTCAAAAAAAGTAGTGGCAATCTTTTTAGAAGTATATTTTTTAGCTTCACAAAGCCTGATACAGGAATACGCACGGTATGACACGACACGACACGTATTGTGGTGAATTCTGGGCTGGATATTTTGAAATAGCATGACATGGCATGGCACGAAACACAATAAGCAAGGGAAAAAATGGGCTGTGCTTCGACACCTCTACACACTAATGATAGTGTTCGTTATCTTTGAAAGGTGTATGAAAATCTATAAATATGTATTGACATCCATGGAATAGATGTGTATTATACTTACTCCCATTGAATGGTACTTGGCAAAATCGTGGTGTTTACACACTATAATTATAGGAAAAAGAAACACGAGAATATACCTGATTCACCACAATCCACAAAGGGGAGTGCCGTTAGAGAAAATGAGAGCGCGAAAATCAATCTCCAACCAAAAAAAGTGCACTGTTCATTAGCATTTTTGGCTAGTTATTGGTGCACATGATCTGAATTTGCCACAATCCAGATTGATGAATGATGAGTCTATCAAATATTTTCTAGGTGATGTAAGAAGCCACGATATCATTTGTCAATTATTTAGTTCTGGGGTTTCAATTTACGTGGAAGCTAAGCTCTGTCATTTCCAGCTAGTTCTTCATATGTAAGAAATGTCTGGCAAAGGAAACGTGGTCCTTTTTACAAGTAAAAAGTAATTGTGGTTGCTCTCACTTCTTTTTTTAATTTGTTCTAGCCATACCTTCGCTCTAAATCATTCACATAATGTAAGAGTATTAAAGAAGAGAATAAATTCTTTACACTGTCGGTGTAAACATTTGTTTCCTCCAAATTAATTACATTGCGCCACGTCACCATGTTTTATTAATTTGGACCACTGTTTTGACATATGTCGCAATGCAATTGATTTTGAGGAAACAAATATTTACGCCGGCGGTGTAAAGAATTTATTCTCATTCAAGAAAGTGTTATTGACACCTTTAAAAAGTAGAATGGTTGTCTGATCAGTTATGTAACTTCACCAGAAAGACTACAACTCAAATAGATTGCTGGAACGTAGGTAACCATGAATCCTAGCTTGTATAGATCTGCCATGGAAGATACGTAATGTTGTTGAACTCAGGCACACAAAGACATACTTGGACAAGGATTTCCACTCGGGAGGGGCTTAACGAAGACGGAATTTTTTTTTTTTTGACACAAATGAACTTTTGAATATAGATTAAGTTTATCAAAAATAGAGTTCAAAATTTAATCAAGTGTGCTTAAGAAAAGTTCTAACTATTAAAATCACAAAACAAGATGCTCTTTGTTTTGTTTTAAAAAGGAAAATTTTAAAGTGACTATGAGAGTGTTAATAATATTCCACTTCACATGCGTCAAATTGAGTGACAGTCAAGTGATAAACACACTACACTCCTTACAATAGGTGAGGGTTCGAACCCCACCAACTTCATCCCCTTTCTCCCAAATTAGTACTAGTACAATAGGATTTGTTTTGTTTAAAAAAAAATAAATAAATAAAAAATAAACTTCACATGTGGAACTATAAATAAATAAAAAAATCAAAATCAAAATCAAACTGTGGGGAATATTCCATCTCCATACATTTCGTGTGTTTGCCTATAAAAACCCATCCAAGGCCTATCAACTGATCTTGGAGTACTGCATCCACAAGGATTTGAGAGCAACTTTATCATGATCAGAATTGGTCCAGCTGGGGTCACTGACGGCCGTGGGATCGGGCCTTGGGATGATGGGGGCAAGGAGAAACTTGTCCAGATCTTCGTCGCACATGGAGACTCTATTGATTCTCTCCAATACCTATATGTTGATCAAAATGGAAACTTGGTTTTGTCAGCTTCACATGGTTGTACTTTCGGAACTTCCAAGTTTGATTTGGTAAGTGTACGTACTACTCATTTTAGCCTGTAATAGGCCTACCCAAAGAGTTTATTTTTCTTGGTGCGATACGCTCACTAACTGTTCGGGGACTCATCCCACGATCTCCTGAGGGGAGGCCCATTTGAAATGTGAAAGCCAAGTGGTGCCCCAAGATTCCTTTTTACCCCACATTGTGGCAGGATTCATACACTTTGTCTTGAATTCAACACAATTTTTGGTGAAAAAAGGATACGGAACACCCATGGTGGCTTCCCAAAGGCACTGAATAATTTATCCAGAGGAGAACTATTTGTTTACTTAATTAATACCCCATGCAAGGGATTATCCAAAACAACCTGGGAATGGTAATCTAGACCTTCGGATTATTTTTCTCTTCATTTTATAGTCAAAAATAATTTTTAACTCCTTATTCCATCTAAATCAATTATGACTAATCCTGTGCTACATATAGGCCTGTCAATGGGCCGGATCCGATCCGGATCCGGATCCGATAAGACACAATCCGATCCGGATCCGATAAGACTCAAATCCGATAGTGAGAATCCGGATCCGAATCCGAAAAATCCGGATCCGATCCGAAAATCCGAATCCGATCCGGAAACTTTTTTTACTTCATAAATTTTAGCCAAAAAAAAATATTTTTTTCAAAAAAATACAATTTTTTTTTTTCAAAAAAAAATTATTTTCAAAAAAAAAATTTAAAAAAATTAAAATTAAAATAAAAATAAAAATACAACTTCTTAAACATTTTTTTTTTCAAAATAAAAATTTTACTATTTTTTTAAAAAAAATTAAAATTTAAAAAAAAAATAAAGTTCGGATTCGGATTGATAACGGATTTAATCCGATCCGACCCGGATCCGTATTGAATTACCGGATCCGGATTATCGGATTATCGGATCGATGTTATCGGATTCGGATCCGGATCCGGATCGGATTTTTCGGATCGGATCCGGATCGAATCCGGTCCATTGACAGGCCTAGCTACATACAATCTCATCTATTATTTCAGGGACACACGTCTCCCTTTTTCCATCATTGATCTTCCTCCTACTAAGGAATCCCTCACATTTTGTTAAATATATATCGGTTTTGCTATTGTCAGCCCATTGGGCTGACGATAAGTACACTAGAAGATAAGAAAAATACATATTTCTGTGTACTTTTTACACCCTTTAATATACATTTACACACTTATTATTGTCAGCCCATTGGACTGATTTTAGAATTTTCCAATATATATAGGGGCTGATTTCTCAGACACAAAAGTTGACACAAGTATTTTATGAGACCTGGAGTACTTTGCAAATGATCAGAGCTGTTCAATTCCTTTAAAACATACTTTTAAGGATTTCTGTAAAAAAAAATCAACTCATTTGGATATCAGTAAGTGATTCCTGTCAAATTTGACAAGAATCAACTGAATGAATCGATTAAGCGTTTACCGATGTTGGAACAAGTTCATTTTTTTAGGGCAACTCCAATTAATTTGTGTCAACTTTTGTACTCGGCTGAGATTAGAAGTCGATCCGCACGCAAATAGTGTGCAGGATCCCTCACTAGAAGTTTTTTTGGTCCCCAAATAGTCCGTAACCAAACGCACTGTAAGTCTTAGATCTATTGGGGTTCCAAAGAGTTTGTTTATCTCATGTCATTTTGTCTTCTCTAAAAAGAATTAGGCCCCGTTCCGGAAACGGAAATAAGTACTTATTTTTTAAAAAAGGCAATTTCAAGCTCAAAAATCATGTGTTTACGTAAATAATTTTCCTATCAATATGGATCTTGTTTGATAGATCTCATTGAGATCTTTTATACGGTGAAAAAAAAATTGAAAAATAATTTTTTATTTATATTATTTTTGAGTTTGAAAATGTGAAATAAATACTTATTTTTTAAGAAGGTGTTCTGGAACGGAGCCTTAATGTTCCAATTAGCTCGCTAGCTTGTTTTGATTCTTTTTCCTGTTTAATATCAGTACTGTTTCTACAAAGCAGGTTAAGCTTGATTATCCATCAGAGTTTATTACCGGTATAAGTGGTTGCTATGGCAGTATCGGCTCCAATACCAATAAGAAAATTTTGTCAATAACATTTACCACCAACAACAGAACATACGGACCATTCGGGGGCCGTGGTGGTGAAAACGACTCTGCTTTCCGATATCAACTGGGACTAGACCGTTCGTTTGGGGGATTTCATGGATATTCAGGCAATTACCTTAGCGCTATTGGGCTCTATGTGAAGCCATTGACAACTCTAAGCAATGATCAGGAGAAACTGAAAAACGAAAAAGTCTAGAACCCGGACCAACTTTGTGGTTTTATTACAGCAGTAGGATGATCAGTTGTATTAGCAGTTTCTACTTTTATGCACTATTTGCTAGACACCTATGAAGTTCAAGCACAATGTAATATCGTCACAATGGATTATTCAAATTTTTGCTTTTGTTGAAATAATTGTGAAGAAAAGAAAAATGATGTATTCTTGCTTATCTTCGAACCATAACCTAGCACGCATTTATGTAGGCTACCAGACGCATAACAAGGAAATACGGATAATAAGGAAATCTAGACTAACTAGGAAACATAAATAATAATCTGCCTAAACTAAAAATAGAATAATAAAGCTTAGAAAACATGGCAACATAATATTTCCTAATATTATGTTAACATCTCCCTCAAACTCAAGTAGGTTTACCAACTTGAGTTTGAAAAAGCCAGAGAAACCAGGAGCAGCCATGTCAAGCCAAGCCAAGCCAGGACAAGAGAAACCAAAAGAAGCCAGAAAAGAGAAACGGCAAGGGAGAGCCAAAAACAGCCATAAGCGAGAGAAGCCATGATAGTAGATATTTGAGGTGAAATCCGATTGCACAAGCAAGTTTCATATTACTATGAGTGCCCGGCGGATGGCGACGAAGTTTAGGTCGCCCGCCGAGAGCGAAAATTCCACAGGGCCTAGATCTTATAGCTGTGATACCATGTTAAATATGAAAGGAAAAATGTTTTGTCGAATTCAATATTGAAACTGTACAATGAGACCTTTATTTATACAAGAGGAAGGAGCCTAACTATAGAAGAGAATCATCTTGATTGCTATATTATTTCATGCATCAATTATCTTTGTGGTACTTATTAAAGAGTGAATAGTGAATAGCCCCGGTAATGACGAGAGAATTTTCGTCTCAGCACCAATTTTATTGTCCTTCTGCTACAAGACCCCTATAGGGGTAGTTCCAAAATTACAAATTTGAGAAATATTGCCATTGCAAGTTTATGCTTTGTGAGTAGATTGTGTTGGAAATTTTACGAAATTTCAGATGAATGAAATCGGAGCTACCGGAGGGTCTTACGAGGCAACCGAGCATGTACCGGGTTCGTTGTATCTGGACGCCCCATAATCAATAGACGTATTGATTAGTGGGATTTCGTAACCCCTGCCCATGATGGTTATTCATTCCCGTAACCTCCCTCCTTGATGGCAGAAATCAAATTCTGAATTCATTGTGCAGAATTCAATTGTGTGGAGTTATTCAGCCCTCATCTCCCTATAAATTGAAGCATCAGGTTTTGGAGAAAGCAAGCAATTCCACAATCCTCCTACATATTCTGAAATTCGTTTATTGAGAGAGAAAGGCAAACGGTAGTCAGTTCGCCAAGGCGGTCGACGGCGGTGTTCCGACGGCTTGCGGTTTAGCCGAGCCAACCCTGGGAGGAAGACGCCAAACGCGAACCTACAACACCGACGGTAGGCGGCGAATCTTTCTTAAGGAGACTGTGGTATCACACAGGACTTGGTTTGTTTTCTTGGAAAAATCGTTTCGTATCTCGACTGTTCCATTCTGTTTTGTTATTGTATTATGCTTCGGTTATGTAATTGTTAAAGTATCAATGAAATTGTTCTCTGGAATTTTCTGTTATTGCCGAATCTTCCCAACAGATTGTTCCTTGGTATGTGTTAGCTAGAGCCTTGTGGCACGAGGAGCTTTTTCATGCAACAAAACCGACACCTCATATCATGTGGGTCCCAAAAAAATGTGAGTCTCCGTACGTATATATGATGTGAGAGAGGCTGATACTTCTCCTCGGACTAGCGGTTACACAAAAAATTTCTCATGTGGTAGCGTCCATGGCGGCATATCTATGCATGCTTCACTTGTAAAGAGTTTGGTCCTAGTTAATGTCATGCAAACTATTGCAAATGAAAAAAAAATTAAAATGTTGTGCAAAATAAGATTCTGAATACATACGATTGCGATGAATGTTTTGTTGGAAGCTAAGAAATATTGCATGCAGATTTAGTATCTAGACTCCCTTTGCTAATATTCCAGTGAAAATAAGAATCCAACCATTTGCCCAAAATGATCCCACACTCCCTGGTCCCCTTTCCCTCAACACTAACTTAACTTCTAACCCACTGATAGATTTCCAAGGCCAAAAACAAAAGGAGTGATTAGTTGCACTGTGAAAAGAGTCTCGTGAAACATAGATCGCAAGCTGGACTCATGTCGTGCTTCAACGATCCCCTTAAGGCCACCCGGGACCTGGTAATTACTCATTCTATTTGAGACGAGGAAATTACATCTACCAAGAGACTCACGTACCTAGTTGGGCTAAAAAAAACTCATCTGATCGACTACAATGATCTTCTCAAAAAATATTTAAGGAAGTCTTTTCACAATTCAAATTATGGCAAAGTCTTCGGAACTCTTGAAACAAATCAAATGGTTTAAACAATAAATACTTTCTCCTACAAGGGACCTTGTGGATCTTAAGTCTTCGACCCAAATCAAAATTCGTTAAAAAAAAAAAAGTGACTTTCTCTTCAAGGATAACTACGCCAAATTTTTCCTTTAGCGGCATTAAAAACCCGCCGGTAATAGTCTCAAAACCGCCGGTAAAAGTTCCATTGGCAAAACAATTGTCGGGAATACAAAAAACGGCGGTAAATTACCGCCGGTAAAGGTTTCGGACTATTAACGGCGGTTTTGGTACCGCCGCTAATAGTTTCGGAAACCGGTAAAGGTTTCAGACTATTAACGGCGGTTTTGGTACCGCCGCTAATAGTTTCGGAAAAAAAATGACATTTCCGAGATTCGAACCCGCGACCCGTTGATTAATACCCGAGCACTTACCCACTAAGCTACATAAAATTATGTGTTTCATTAGAAAAATAATGATATTTATATTATAATGTATTATTGCCGGCAGTTTTTGCTTACCGCCGGTAATAGTTACTTTTACCGTCGGTTTTACTAATGCCGTTAATAAACGGCGTTTATAATTACCTTTTGCAGCGGTTTGTCATTACCAACGGTAATAGTACCCTTTTCCGACGGTTTGATTACTGCCGGTAAAAAAACCGCCGGCAAAGGCAATTTTTGGCGTAGTAGCTTGTGGATATTCACCATCAAATGAAGACTTGATCATCATTGGAATATATATAGAACTGCTATCCTTTTGGTCATTTTCAAAACTTGATGGAGAAGTCCATTAGTCACTTAGGCCATGGGTAACTATCATAAATATCTCCTCATCGTAAAACAATCCGATGCTTTGTAACTATTCAGCTAATTCAATGCATTTAATTCATGGAAATCCATCTCTGATAAATTTCATATGTTTCGCTATAAAACCCGCACAAGGCCGATCAACTGATCTTAGCTTTTGGGGTTCGGAGAATTGATTAGGCTAAAATCACAAATATTTGAAAGAAACTTATCATGATCAAAATTGGTCCGGCGGGTAGCACTTATAATGGAAAGCCTTGGGATGATGGGAGCCGGGACAAAATTGCGCAGATTTTCGTTTCGCACGGACAACACATAAATTCTCTCCAATTCCTTTATGTTGAAAATGGAACCTCGGTTTTGTCAGAGAAACATGGTGGTGATAGTGGTCCCAAGTTTAATGTGCTAAGTGTAACACTAGTGTATAGGCTGCCTGAAGAGCCTTTGTTCCAATTGCCTGGGCACTATTTGATTCTTGTCCTTTGAATTTTACTGTTTTACAAATAAGGTTAAGCTTAATTATCCATCACACTATCTTACCATCAGAGCATCTTAATTTGATTCTTTTTTTTTTTTTTTTGTTTCATAGTCCTGATTCTACAAAGCAGGTTAAGCTCAATTATCCATCAGAGTATCTTACAGGTATAAGTGGTCGCCACGGCTTCTGCTTCGGCCAGATCTGAATTTTGTCAATAACATTTACCACCAACAAGAGGACATATGGACCATTTGGATGCCGTGGTTTAGATGACAGCGTTTTCGAATATCAACTGGGGGAAGAACGTGCATTCAGAGGATTTCATGGCCTTGCAGGAGAAAACCTTAATGCTATTGGGGTCTATCTGAAGCCAATAACAATTCTAAGTGATGTTGAGGTGAAAATAAAAAATGAAAGAGTCTAAGTTCCCCCTCCCGTATTTACTTTGTGGTTATGTTACAGCAGCATGGTGGGTTATTTTAGCAGACTATTTATGTGCCATGCACGCGGTATACAAGTTTGGAGTTCAAGCTCAATGTATTATCTTGGCAGTTATTTCCAGCAGATAGTATTTTCGATGTCGATTTCTACAATGGCTATATTGGATTGTCTCATGTTGTGGCATTGCACCATGAAAGGCTACATAAGCTGAAACTGGCAAGATAAAGTTGATTTGCAGCTCTTATCTCCATTCAAAAACCCATAACTACAGCTAATCAACTGACCTAAATAAAGTAGTAATACAGTACAAAGGGTGGTTGTAAAGAAAGTCATCATGTTCAAAATGGGTACATTGGGCAATCCACATTGGGGAGTAACTTGGGATGATAGGGGCAGGACTGGAATTGCAGGGATTTTCATATCACATGGAGACAAGATCCATTCTCTCCAGTTCCAGTTCGTAGAGAATGGATGGAACCTTGGTCCTGTCAGACAAATATGGCCAAGATGGTTGCTCTAATGCCCAAAATTTCATATGCGCGCAGTGAGTGTACTTGAATTTGTTTATTTTTATCTACTAGTGAAACATGATTTTATTGCTTTCGTTTGTATGTGTCTGCTGTTATGCCTAATCGATTTGATACATTTTGAATTAAAATCTTACAATGCGCAGAGGATATGATTTGGATCTTTGGATTCGATGTGTTTATGGGTAAAATAGATACGTTATTTCTAAACGTATCCTCTATTTAATTCAATATTCTTGCGATATACCCACATGATCTTTTTTTTTTTGTGTTATTCAATATGTTACATAGTTGAAGAGGTGAAATTTTGTATCATCAAAGTTTTTATTCCATTTGTGCAATAAATTTTCATACTTATATTGGTATGACCACTGTTCTAAGTTATATTTATAATTGTTAACATACCTTACTATTCGCGAGCCTGATATGGTCCACGAAGCAATGAAAAACGATACACAATTTGTCTCACTTCGACAATCTTGGTTCCTAGTGCATGTAGAATTTGGACTAAACTTTGGAGTTCGCAACTTGGTTAGTCCCGACTAAGGCCTTGGTGGTCCTGACCAGCACTGAGTACACGTTTCTGGAGCTTTCTATTTTTTGGTTCAGACCAGACTTCGTCCGGACGAAGTGCCTTCGGGCGTCCAAACCACGCCCCGACTTACCCCAGACAAACTTTGGCCTATTTTTCCAGATTTGATCAGCACTCTCTAATATTTTGTTCTGGACCAGCCAATTCTTCGTCTGGACTAGCAAGCATGAGGATCAGTGCGTTTTGTCTTGGTTTTTTGGTTCCAAAGCCCAATATGGTTAGGACTTGTTAGGAAATTTGTCTTTGGGTATAAATACACTTGTTATGCCTCTTATTATGTGTGAGAGCAAATATTAGGCATTTGATTAGGGTTTGAGAGAGTTGCCTCCTTGTTTTGGCTTTTGGTAGAAGAGTTCTGCAGACTTTTCTTTGTAGCTCTTTGAGCATTCGTATTTGATTAGTGAAGCCATCGTCTGCCCATGGACTAGGCTTACATCCCAAAGTAAGATCGAATAGCGTATATCTGTGTGTCTTTCTCTCTCCTTTTGTTTGATTTCTCTCTCCTTCTCTCACGTTTGGTTTGATTAGTTTGGTTTGCTTCACACATCTATTTTTGTTCTTCGATTCAATATTCATAATCACCATCTATTTGTTCGGCTTCCGCATAACACCTAGTAACTGCCGCCATTTGATTCTTTTTCTTCTTTAACACCTCCATTTTTTTTATCAGCAAAAGAAGATTCCCTTGTCATAGATAGCAAGAAATTTTGTAGAAATTTTTTTAACGCTACCATTTTACAATGCAGGTGGAGCTTAATTATCCATCAGAGTCAATTATAGGCATAAGTGGTTACTGTAGCTCCCGCGAGGAGCTGCGATCTGTGACACTCAAAGGCAAGGGTTACTGCAGCACCCTCTGTGGGCTGCAATTGGTGACCTCAATCAACTTCATTACCAACAATGCCACTTACGGACCATTTGGATGCCCCGCCCTAGACGATACTGTGTTTGACTTCCAAATCGGAGGACACAACAAATTTTGCGGATTTCATGGAAATTTTGCCTTGTATCTGCATTCAATTGGGGTGTATATGGAGCCAATGATGGCTCTAAGCAATGTTAACAATCTTGAGGAAAAGGTGAACATCAAAACTGAAAAGGCTTAGCTTTGCTTCCGGAGTACTAAATAACTACCCGCTGTTGCAGCAGCTAGCAAATTGTTGTGATGTTGTATATCTATCTAGTTTTAGCGGTACATTTTTGGAGTCCAAGGACAGTGTTTCCACCCTTTATATGTATCCTATGGCACTCCATATCTAATAGAGTGCTTCCAAAACCTTGAGTAGAGCATTGAGCCGAAAATGTTGTTCTGTATTTTGGTGGTGCCAGGTGAAGTGATTACTGCTTCGAACACCACGAAAATGAAAACAAAATTGGAAAACAATGACAAGGAAACCATTAAGTTTGCAACTACACATCCAAGAAGCAAGAAGTGCTGCTACTTCTCATCATTGAAACCATTATCCCTTCAGTTCTATCTACGATTGAGCAAAATACCCCACCCACCCGAACAGCAACCCACAAACATGACCAGAAAAACCCCACCCAAAACATGTTGCCTCCCTTTAATCATTATCTAAAAGCAAATATCAAAAAAGAACTCCGGCTTGCATCTTCGACAAGTACAGAAGAAGAACATCGGAGATAAAACACAGAGCTCTTGGGCTGTTCACTTAAGATTTGGAATAAACGTGAGGCTAGCTAATAAGCTTCCAGTGAAAGGTCAAAAGAGCTCAAGTTCATTTTACGCCAAGTAAAAGAGAAAATATTTCCATGCCTTAAGTGGCCTAGATGTGCATTGATTGTGTTAGAATATAGTAATCATATAATATCATAATCATGTTCTGATATGATTACGATATTATATGATTGCCTTGATTTTATTTTGATTGTAATTGATTACGATTTCATTATAATTAGGATGATTCTCTTCCATAGTTAGGCTCCCTCCCCTTGTATAAATAGAGGTCTCATTGTATAGTTTTATAATCGAATTCAATATTTCTTCTCTTCATATATTTAACAGATTGAGAAACCTTTTGGTTATTCTTCCTGAATAGGCTTCATGGAGAGGGAGAGAGTGGTTTGGGTGTTTGATAGAATCTCTAAGGAATTTTGCTTCAAGATTAGCTGAAAATGTGATGGAATGCAAAGACTCTACAATTCATGCATCATTAACGATCACTGTTGCTTAAAGAGAGTGGATAGCTCTGGTTATGAGGAGGCGGTTGCATATCTAAGCATGCCTTTTTTTGAAGCTTTGTCATACTTTGCTAAGGTGCTTATCAAAAATGAAAAGGTTTAGTAGATTTGCAGCAGCGTAGTGGTTTTTTTTTTTTTTTTGGCCATATTTTATAGTTAGTCAACGAGGGAGTCAAAGGCTATTCATAGTCCTGAAACCCCACCCCTCGTGTGGTTGGCAGCTTGGCAGTTTAGCGTAGTGGTTTGGTGATGTCAAGTTTTAGCAAATTATTTACAACCCCGTGTGCATTCTTTCATCCAATATAGTTAAAATTTATGGTTGTTACCAAAACATTGGATTGAGGATTTGGAGAATATCTTATTTTGCATTTTGACTTGAGTTCTACTTCCAAAAACATGAAAAACGTTTAACATTACTACCAAAAAGATATATATAGGAGTATAATTAATCCGTATTTATCCTGGCTCCATGATTTCCACAATCCTCATTTACCTTGTTTTTATAGTAGTAAAGTTAAGTCTTGTATGGGTGCCCTGGCCTATATATATAAGAGAGTGCCTTTGTTGCACCTAAATCATAAAGAAACAGAGCAATTGCAAGACTACTACTACTTTTACTTTTAAGAACCGATTGATAAAAAGATCATGGCCTTTGTTCTTCGTCTTTTCTTCTTGTTACTTGTATTCTGTTTGAGTGCCTCAGGGGTACTAACAGTAGGTCTAGTCGATGGTGTATGTGCACAAACTAGTAATCCTTCTTTTTGTCGGGCTGCTTTGCTGTCTGAATCTGCCACAGCAGATCTTACCGGACTAGGATACGTCGCGATTGACGTAGCGACTGCAAACACCAGAGCCGCCATTACCAAGATCAATGGGCTAAAGGGGCAAACCAAAGATGTTGAGTTCCAGAATCGTCTCGATTCTTGTTTTGGAGAATATACCAGAGTGATTGACAGATATTGTACTGATGCAAGGAGATCCTTGGCTTACCGTGATTATGCAGGCATGTATGTTGCTGGAGATTTATTAACGATTGATGCCTTTGAGTGTGATCGCTTGTTCTCAATCGCGCCGTCTTACACATGCCCAATCACATTCGAGGATAAAAAAACAGCACTCCTTGGGGGTATAATTAGGACTATTGCTCATATTCTTGATAAATGATGTACTGTATTCATATTCTCAAGTTATCTATTGAAAATTGAAATAAAGGTCAAACTACTATTTAATACTGATAAATTTCTTGCATATATAGGTCTGATAGGCTTAAATAAAATGCCTCAAAGTTTCATTATTACCCTTACAAAAGATTTAATTTTCCTTTAATGCTTATAATTTGACAAAAATTTCAATGTTGTCACTGCCAAAACTTAGAGGTTATGTGACCAACAATTAGGTCGCAAAACACATACATTTTTGTTGCAAATTGATACATAGACGGTAGACCAAAAGAAGTGAGTATAATTCTTTACTACTTTTTTTGCATTAAATGGGAGAATTATTCTTTGATATATTCATAATTATTTTGGAGAGAGAGAGAGAGAGCCAAATTGGAACGAATGTAAGAAAGAAAAGTGACCAAAACCTGGGAAGTTGATCACTTCTAGGCCTGTCAATGGACCGGATTCGATCCGTATCTGTCAGATTCGGATCCGGATCCGGATCCGATAAAACTCAAATCCGATAGTGGTAATCCGGATCCGAATTCGAAAAATCTGGATCCGATCCGAAAATCCAAATCTGATCCGGAAACTTTTTTTACTTCAAAAATTTTAGCAAAAATATATATATATTTTTCAAAAAAATACAATTTTTTTTTTTCAAAAAAAAATATTTTCCAAAAAAAATTAAAAAATAAAAATACGACTTCTTAAACATTTTTTTTTTCAAAAAAAAAAATTACTATTTTTTAAAAAAAAATTAAAAAATAAAGTTCGGATTCGGATTGATAACGGATTTAATCCGATCCGATCCGGATCCAATCCGGATCCGTATTGAATTACCGGATTCGGATTATCGGATCGACTTTATCGGATCCGGATCGAATTTTTCGGATCGGATCCGGATTAGATCCGGTCCATTGACAGGCCTAATCACTTCATTATCTAACTTCCAGTCAACTTGTTTTTTCCCTCCTAGAACAAGCCTACTTCCCCATTACAACAAATATCAAGTAACAGTCTAGCTTAGGGACAATAAAAGCAAAACCCTCACCCCGACGTACACCGCTTGAATTTCCTCTCTGTTCCTCTCGGTAATTTCTTCCTCATACTTTAATCTGTATCACAGTACAAGTTTAATTTATATTTGCATATCGTATATTGGAGTAAATAAAGAACAACAATCTATATCACAGATTCACAGTACAAGTTTTATATTTGTATATCATATATTTATTGGAGTAAAAAAAGAAGATGAAGAACAACCGGTTGATCATGTAGTTGGTTCTTTATTCTCCCCTCTAAGGCCATCCACAGTGGTATAATCAAAAATGGATAACCAAAAGTTGACACATCAGCTTTTGATTATTCACTTAAAAGATTGCTAAGCTTAATAATGTTGAGGTTCACAATGGTCATTTCTAGTCCATAACCAAAATAAGGGGTCCACTACAATTTCACACAATCTCTCTCTCCCCTTTTGTTTCCTGCCATTTACTTCCCTCCATTACGTTTTTTTTTTTGGCAAAAATATATCGAATATATGGTGTTCTTCCTAGTGTTATCTATCAAAACAACACCGATTTTTTTTTTCTTCCTATTCCTATAGCCTATATCACAAATCTACTACTCTCTTAATCTTTCAAAAAAAAAAAATCAGATGTGTTCTTAAATTTGGAAAAGAATGCAAGGTTCTTCCTCTTTTTTTTTTTTTTTTTGCAAGGTTCTTTGTTTACTCAACCATAGGGGGAGGAACAAAAAAATGAATAACCACTTTTTAGTTGAAAAAATCAATTTTTTTTTGCTAAAAAGTGATTATTTATCAAAATACTTGGGTAAAAGTAAAAAAAAAAAAAAACACTTTTCCCGATTCCTCTCGTTGAGATGAATCAATAACCTATAAAAGTTTGGCGCAAAACTAAAAAATGCGAAAAAAATTCAAATAAAGATAATTTTCAGATTTAAGTTAAGTTTAAGTTAAATTCATAACAATGCAGCCTAAAATAGAAACGTAAAAGAAAAGTAAAATACCTTAATCCAGCAACGATGAGTTAAATTATAGATGATCGAGAAATATGAGCTTCACTTTTGGAGGAAAAGAAAGAGAAACAGTTTGTGGTTAAAGTGAAGAAGATATAAAGCAAGTGAAGAAGAGAAGAATAAAATAGTAGTTGAAATACATGTGTATATAAATTTTGGAATTAGTTAACTTATGTAGTGTGGGGTTCACAAATTTTGATTATTGAAAAAGGTTGCTAGTTTTGGTTATCCAAAGCCTAAAATTTGATTATTTCTAAGGATGTTGCTAAGTTTGATTATACCATTGTGAGCCATTTTTTGCACAAATATTGTTAACTTTAACAACAATTATCTTTTGGTTATACCACTGTGGATGGCCTAAGGAAGAGGCCTTGAATTTGAGTTCTCACGGAGAAAATGCTCAACTTCTGTTAACTACTACTAACTCTTTAACATCTACGAACGTCCTATCGTCTGGCAAAAAGAAAACTATTAGAGCAAATAAAACTCATATTAACTCACACCCATGAAGAAAACACAAGATTGCACCCGCACCCGAACCACTGGAAAACTCAAAGAGCAAAACTACTCTTTTTCCGGCGAAAATTTCGGACTCGGGAGTCGCTGCCTTAGTTCAAGCTATGCGCAAATTAGCTCTAAAAATAGGGTCTTAAGGAACCTATTTCGAAGTTTCCAGTTGCGCTAGCTGTTGGTCGACGCGAATTTTTCTATGGTAGACAACACTTTTTGTGCATGGTAGACAACACTTAAAATCACTTTAGGCGTAAGTATTTCACGTTGAGTAGTAAGTAATTCATAAGGAGTGATAAGTATTTTAGATGTATAATATTTATCACTTAATGTGGAATACTCATCACTTTATATGAAATACTTTCGCACTGAGTGGTAAGTATTTCAAATGAAATGGTAAGTATCTCACATTGAATGGTAAGTGTATAATTCTTACCACTCAATGTGGGATACTTACTACTACTTCTTATGAAATCCTTTCACACTGAGTGGTAAGGATTCTACATTGAGCGGTAAGAATTATACACTTACCACTCAATGTGGGATATTTATCACTTCTTATAAAAATACTCACCACTAAATATGGAATATTTACTATTAAAGTGACTTTTTGGGTACCATACACAAAAATAAATTTGTGTACCATAAATGTACTCGGTTATTAAAGTGACTTTTTGGGTACCATATACAAAAATAAATTTGTGTACCATAGATGTACTCGGTTAGAAGCTAGCGATGGAGTTTTGATAACGAATTGGATGTTTTCACTTCAGTCCCTAGAAGTTAGGTAGGAGAAACAATTAGGTCCTTGAAAATCAATTAGAGAATCGTTGTCCACCATTTCCAGATGTTCGCAGATAGACAGACCCCTTAAAAAAAAGTACGTACCTCAGCGGCTTAGCCTTTAAACTAATGAAAGAACAGCCCCAATTCGTAATACTAGTACTCAAATTAATTAGTCACAATTATTACTAGCCGAGAGATTATGATCTAATGGAGAAATCCAAACATCTGACCAGAATGCCCTTTCGACGTTCATAAACGAATTTTCTGAACCAAGTCATGAATTGGCATATCTACAGTAAATGGGTTCATGAATCAAGAATTAACCATGAATGCCATAGACTCATACAGATGGTCAAGCAGTAAATGGTTTCAGTTTTCCCGTTCTATTAACAATTTTTTCTAGTACTTTTTTTTTATTTTGTTCTTATTCAATTTTTTTTCGTGTTTGTTAGTTTTGCGTCTCACTTGTTTATTTTTTCGATTCGTCTCAGAAAAGTAAAAAAGTGAGGCACGAAACTAATAAATGTAAAAAATATATATATATATCAAATAAGGACAAAACCCAAAAATTAAAGTCCTAAAAGTCTGATTGGAATCTATCTAGAATTGGTCATTGGACCATATACTGCCAAAAAACCAAGCTTGATACAATGAATCTAGAGAAAGATTCTTAATTGCATGTAATCGTCTTTCCCAAGCTTAACCTTCTTTTTCTTTTTCCAAGAACTTGTACGACTCCAGAAGTCAACTCTATTTCAGTACAAAAATGAACATAATTCCTCATTGGAAAAGACCCTCGATCTGATGCTTCCTGAAGGCAACAACTCTATTTCAGACTTTCAGTACAAAAATGAACATAATTCCTCATTGGAAAAGACCCTCGATCTGATGCTTCCTGAAGGCAACAACTCTATTTCAGACTTTCAGTACAAAAATGAACATAATTCCTTATTGGAAAAGACCCTCGATCTGATGCTTCCTGAAGGCAATATTAATGCCCCCAAAACCATCTGTATACCTTTCTTTGTTTGCAAATAAATACGGAACAAGGCTGGCTAATCAACTGACCAAAGGGTGGTTGTAAAGCAAATCATCATGTTCAAAATGGGTATGTTGAATCAAGAAAATGGTGCAAAAACTTGGGATGATAGGGGCAGGACTGGAATTGCACAGATTTTCATTTCACATGGAGAGAGGATCCATTCTCTCCGGTTCCAGTTTGTTGAGAATGGAACCTTGGTCTTGTCAGACAAATATGGCCGAGATGGTTGCCCCGGTTCCCCAAAGTTCCATGCAGTGAGTGCACTTGAACTTATTTATTTTTATCTAGCTACTAGAGATCGATAACATGGTTTCGTGGATTTTGTTATATATGTGTCTGTTGTTAGGATGACGAATCGATTCGATACGTTTTGAAGTAAAATCCATAAGCAGCTCTTAACGTCATCTATGCCTAAATAAATCTTACAGTTCACATTGGTTATGATTTGTATCTTGGATTCGACGAGTTTACAGGTAAATAGATACGTTATCTTCCTGCGTAATCTTTTTCTTGTTATTTGAAAACGTTTCACATTTTGAAGAGGTGAAATTTTGTATCATCAAAGTTCTTAATCCAATTGTGCAATAAATTTTTATACTTATATTCGGTATGACCACTGTTCTGAGTTATATTTGTAATTGTTAACGTACCTTACGATTCACGAGTCTGATATGATCCATGAAGCAATAAAAAACGGTACACTGTCTCATTTTGACAACCTTGGTTCCAAGTAACTGCCATCATTTGATTCTTTTTCTTGTTTAAGACTACCATTTTACAACGCAGGTAAAGTTTAATTATCCATCAGAGCTTATTACTGGCATAAAAGGTTCCTATGGCAACCACGGTGGAGTGGGATCTGTGAACTCAATCAGCTTCGATACCAATAAGGCAACTTACAGACGATTTGGGTTCCATGCACCAGGCGATACTGCATTTGGATTCAAATTGGAGAACAGAACAAATTTTGCGGATTTCATGGCACTTCAGACATGTATCTGCACTCTATTGGGCTCTACATGGAGCCGATGACGACTCTAAGCAATGTTAACATTCTTCAGGAAAAGGCGAACATCAAAAATGAAAAAGCTTAGCTTTGCTCCCAGAGTACTAAATAACTACCACTGTTGCAGCAGCTAGCTGATTGTTGTGATGTTGCCTATCTAGTTTTCGCAGTTTATTTTTGGAGTCCAAGGATAGTGTTCCACCCTATATGTGTATTTTATGGTTCACAATTTCTAATAGACTGCTACCAAAAATTTGAGTAAAGGATCCTGGCAAAATGTTTTGTATTTTGGTGGTGTCAGGTGAGAGTGATTAAGGCAAAATGTTGTTTTGTATTTCGGTGGTGTCAGGTGAGAGTGATTACTACTTTGAAAAACATGAAAAATGAGAAGGGAAAGCAAAATTTGAGAACAATGACAAGGAGACCAGTAAGTTTGCAACTACGCATCCAAGAAACAAGCAGTGCAGCTGCCCCTTCCATTTTGGAAACCTTTCTACCAGTTGTTCTATCTATGAAAGAGCAAAATACTTGAAACACTAGTCAAGGCAGTTGAATACAAAAGTGCTAGGGGGAAGTACAGAGATCCATACACATTTGTGGCTAAAGCTATCATATGTATGTGATGCTATCCAGATTGCTCTTCAGCCTCATCTAAAAGCAAACCAGAAACATGTCAAAAGAAGTCTCCCACCCAAAACATGTAGCTTCGCTCTAATTAATCAGACTCAAAAAGAAAACACCGAAAAGAACTCCAGCTTGCATCTTCGACAAAAACAGAAGAATGAGAACATTTGAGATCAAACACCGAGCTCTTGGGCTATTTTTTAGGATTTGGAATAAAAGTGAGGCTTATATAAGCTTACAGTAAAAGGTCAAATGAGCTCGAATTTACATTAAGTCAAGCAATAGAGTTTCCCTGCCTTAATGGTCATGAGGTGAATCAATTGATAAACCCCTTTGGTTTTACTTTCTTAATGGGCTTCATGGAAAGGGAGGCTTTTTGATCGGATTCTGTATGGGGTTTTGCTTCAAGATCACAGGAGATATGATAGAATGAAAAGCATCAATGATCACATAGTAGAATTTGTCCCCAAATGCTCTATCGAGAAATATCTGTCATTTTCAATTTTATGTATGATGAATTACTTGTTCTTATTATAAACTAATAGCATGTAGGGGTATTTTGTGTAACAGACTGGGCCCTGTAAACATGTGAGAGGGCCTGGTACATCGCCTTTGGAATCCCGGTGACGAAAGAAATTCTGATGTGGTAGTTTGAATGGTGGCGTATCTAAGCATGCCTCACCTGGACACAGATTGGCGCTTGGTATCAATTCCAATATTGAGTCAGTTCATAGAATGTTTTGTTTTGACTTTAATTGGCTCCTTGCTAGTGGATAGTGGGATTTACCCTCTAGATTAGTTGGTCCATTGGGCCGGATACCGAATTATCCAAGGAAAAAAAACTTGGACAATGATCGATCCTTGTTATTGCTGTTCGGATAAGTCTATGTTTATCAGAGCATCCACAATGGGTGTGTTAACTAGTGTGTTTAATTGTGTGTGTTAAGACTTAGCAAACAAAAATGTATTTTTTGTGCCACAATGTTTGTGTTAGTTTGTGTGCTAGAGTGTGTTAAATCTTATAGTGTGTTAGCATGTGTGCCAAGTTTGACAACTATGCTAGCAAACAATAAGTGGGTCCCACTTCTATAATTCAAACTCCAACCATAAAATATAAATATCCATTACTCCTAATACACACTTGTGGGACCTATTTTTATCAAACATTTTAACACACAAATTTACCAAACTTATTTTGAATGTTCTAACACACTTCTATGTTATCAATGTTTAATACACACTTGTGGGACCCATTTTTATCCTAATACATCTTTTAACAAACATTTTAACACACAAACATACCAAACTCCGTTGCGGATGCTCTCAGCTTAGAGCTACTCTTTTTGACTAAACTCTTGTGAGGGTCCCAGGCAGTAGCTTCTTGATGGAAATTGCTAGCTTGTTAAAGATCAATTGGAGAATTAAACAGTATCTAAACATCTGACTATATTGACCTTTCAAGATCCTCTGAACCAAACTAATAAATGGTCCAAAAAGCAATAAATTCTCTCTACTAGGAACCTTCTGGTTTATTTACTATCAAGGAGCAGTCATCAAAGTTTTCTGCCGTTCAAAAAGTTAAAATAGAGAGACTAGTCATCAAAGGGTCTGGAGAGAAATTGCATTATGTTTGTCACCCTTTTCAAGAGTTTTCGGTAGTCCAGAAGTCACTTGGGGATGAGTAATATTGACCATAGGAAAAGATTTCTGACGCTTCGTAAACTTACTAAGTGATCTCTTGCATCAGTTATAAATACTTACATAGCTGGCCCACTGGTTATGAGACTGTATACAAAGGTTTCACAGCCTCTGAAATTGAATTTAGTAATCTAGTTCCTTTTCTTCGTTTCTCCACCACAAAGATTCGATCGAGGGAAAATTAACTATCATGATCAAAATTGGTCCAGCAGGGGCTACAGGCAGTGGGAAGGCTTGGGATGAAAGGGGCCGGGAAGGAATCGTGCAGATTTTTTTTTTCACATGGAGACAGGATCCATTCTCTCCAGTTCCAATTTGTTAAGAATGGAACCTTGGTCCTGTCAGACAAATATGGCTGCACTAGTGCCCCAAAGTTCAATTCAGTGAGTGCACTTGAATTTATTTATTTTTATCTACTAGAGAAACGTGGTTTCGTGGCTTTTGTTACTAAGTGTCTGCTGTTAGGATGCCTAATTGATTCGATTGTTTTGAAGTAATAAAATTAAATCCATACGCATCTCTAAACGTGCTCTATACATATATAAATCGTACAGGATGCGTATGATATAATTGTTTACCAGGATTCGGTGTGCTTACATGTAAAATCGATACATTATCCCTTAACTTGTCTTGTATTTAATTGAATATTCTTGCGACATACCCAAATGATTTTTTTTCTTTTTATTTGAAAATGTTATTGTTGAAGAGGTGAAATTTTGTATCGTCAAAGTTTTAATTCCATTAGTGCCATAAACTTTTATACTTACATTGGGTATGACCACTGTTCTAAGTTATAATTATAACTGTTTAACATATGTTACGATTCACCATCTGATATGATTCATGAAGCAATTTAAAAAACGTTACCCAATTTTGACGACCTTGGTTTCAAGTAACTAGCGTCACATGATTACAACGCAGGTTGAGCTTAATTATCCATCAGAGCTTATTACTGGCATAAGTGGTTACTGTGGCAACCGCGATGCGGTGCGATGCCAATTTGTGACCTCAATCAGCTTCATTACCAACAAGGCCACTTACGGACCATTTGGGTACCCCGCACAAGGCGATAATGCATTTGACTTTCAAATTGGAAGACACAACAAATTTTGCGGATTTCATGGCACTTCAAACGTGTATCTGTACTCTATTGGGCTCTACATGAAGCCGATGACAACTCTATGCAATGTAAACATTCTTCAGGAAAAGGGGAACGTAAAAAATGAAAAGGTTTAGCTTTGCTCCCGGACTACTAAATAACTACCCGCTGTTGCAGCAGCTAGCAGATTGTTGCCATGTTGTCTTTCTAGTTTTCGCAGTACATTTTTTTTAGTCCAAGGACAGTGTTTCCACCCTATATATGTTCTCTATGGTTCACAATTTCTGACAGACTGCTATGAAAACTTTGAGTAAAGGATTGAGGCAAAATGTTGTTTTGTATTTTGGTGGTGTCAGGTGAGAGTGATTACAAGTTCGAAAAGCACTAGTCAAGGCAGTTGAATACAAAAATGCTAGGGGGAAGTACAAAAATGCTAGTCAGATAAGATTATGTTTAGGCAGAGCTACTCTTTTTTACTCAACTCTTGTGAGGTTCCAAGGCAGTAGCTTCTTGATGGAAATTGCTAGCTTCTAATAGATAAATTGGAAGATTAAACAGTAGTTGTTGTACTTTAATCAAACATCTGACTATAGAGAATCTTTTTAAACCCCAAGAGGGTTTTTTCACTCCGCGCGACTAAAATTTTACTTTTACTGGGATTTTTCTCAAACGCCGGGAAGAAAATGTCAAGAAAATCCCTTTTTTTGGCGGCGTGTTTTGGACGGGTCCAGATGTTAATAAAACATTTTTGGGAAAAAGTTTAACTCTTTTCCAGAAAAGTTCCATTTAAATCCGGACCGTCTAAAGCAGAAACAGACGGCCAAGATCGCGCAAAGCCGTGAATAAGTTTCTCTCCAGACTATATTGACCTTTCAAAATCCTCTGAACCAAACTAAATGGTCAAAAAATCAATAAATTCTCTCTACTAGGAACCTTCTGTTTTGTGACTATCAAGGAGCAGTCATCAAGTTTTCTGCCGTTCAAAAAAAAAGAGAGAGTAGTTGTCAAAGGGTCAGAAGGCGGGATGGTGTAGCGTTCAATCTCACCGTCCACTTTTGGACGGTTCTGATTTTACAAGCTGCCGAGACAGACGGTCCGGATGAAGCGATGCACCGCGGAGCACGCCTGGGACACTACAGGGTCCTCAAATCCCGAAGGATCTATGTAAATTGCATTATGTTTCTCACCCTTTTCAAGAATTGTTAGGAGTCCAAAAGTCACTTGGGGATGAGTAATATTGACCATAGGAACAGATTTCCGATGTTTCGTAAACTTACAATGTAGTCTAATTACATCAATGCATGCAAATCCATCGATCTCTGTATATTGCATCAGCTACTTATAAATACTTACATAGCTGGCCGACTGGTTATGAGACTGTATACGAAGGGTTCACAGCCTCTGGAATTGAATTCAGTAATCTAGTTCCGTTTCTTCGATTCTCTACCACAAAGATTCGATCGAGAGAAAATTAACTATCATGATCAAAATTGGTCCAGCAGGGGGAAAAAGTGGTGGGAAGGCTTGGGATGATGGGGGCCGGGATGGAATTGCGCAGATTTTTGTTTCACATGGGGAGTATATCAATTCTGCCCAGTTCCAATTTGTTGAGAATGGAACCTTGGTTTTATCAGAGAAACATGGTGGCATTGACGCGGCCAAGTTTAGTCTGGTGAGTGTTCAAGATTATCGCAAGCTGTACAGAAGTCTAGTTATTTTGGGGGAGTCGCTGGAAATATCGATAGTGCATTCGAATATAAACGGGGTGAAGAGAATAAATTTGCGGGATTTCATGGAACTGCTGGCACATACAATCTGAACTCCATTGGGGTCTATATGAAGCCGATGACGACTCTGACAAATAATAACAATGCTAAGGTGCATATCAAAAATGAAAAGGTTTAGTCGTTTTGCAGCAGCGTAGTGGTTTGGTGTCGTCTAGTTTTAGCAAAGTTTTGACAACCCCATGTGTGCGTTCTTTCATCCAGAATAGTTAAAAATTTATGATTGTTACCAAAACATTGGATTGAGGATTTGGAGGATAGCTTATTTTCCATTTTGAGTTGAGTGCTAGTACTTCCAAAAACATGAAAAATATTATTACTTCCAAAAAGAGAGAAAAAAAAAATGAGAATGGAAAATGCAAATTGAAAACAATTAAGGAAACAGACGGAAGCACTGAATTAGTAAGTAACTTCCACGGAAAAATCTCTATCTACTGTTCAATCTATTATTACAGAGCAAAATTATGAAAAATACTCCCTCCGTCCAATAAAATTTGGCACTTTCACTATTCCAGCCCCATGAAAAAATTAACCATATCTTTTAATCCGTAATATTTTTTATAAGCAATATACTTTATGGGACGGAGGGACTAGTTTTCATGACACTTCATACTAACAACACTGAAGCAACTTCCAAACGACTGCAAGTGATCGAAATATCGATTGAATGTAAAGCAAGTGCACAAGATTACTCTGAGGTTTACTTATAAGTTACTCCTGAAGTGTACATATTTTGCCATAATACAGAAGAATGAATAAGAAAAGGACTAGAAATTAATGGTGTTTTCCCAGATGTTGAAGATCACATCATAAATCTAACAAAAAAAAAAATCATGTGATTTGAAGATTCATACTCTTAAGAATGTGGGAGATATGAGATCAAAACACATACATCTATCTCATGTTATGCAAGAACCATACCAAGCTCCATACAGAGCTTTACTCTAGTTTTAATTGGGACCCCTGCAAGTGGGTGGTGGGATTGGTGACCCAGGATTAGATGAGATACGTGTATGCTGGCCTAGACACGTGAGTTATCGAAAGAAAGAAAGAAAAAAAAGCATACCAAGCTCCAACTGAGGTGTTTTAAGTAAGGTGATTACATGTTAGGACCACTAGGTTTACGTGCAATATTATGGACACAAATCAAGTTGCGAAAACACCTCAATTGATTGTTCAGTGATTTTTTTTTTTTTTCCCCTTTCCGCGTTTATACGTTACGGGGATGATAGTGGCACCCCACATTTATTCTTATTTCACACAAAATAAATAAAAGTCTATAAAGTACAAGATGAAGGGAGGATCCCACCGTCCCAGTAGAAGTAAACTAACAATAATATGACTATATTAATTGGTCCCCTGGCTCCATGATTTCCACAATCCTCATTTACCTTGTTTTTTTAGTAATAAAGTTAAGTCTTTCATCCAGTCTAGTTAAAATTTATGATTGTTACCAAAACATTGGATTGAGGATTTGGAGAATATCTTATTTTCCATTTTGAGTTGAGTTCTACTTCCAAAAACATGAAAAAACATTTAACATCCAAAAAGATATATATATATATATATATATATATATATATATATATATATATATATATATATAGGAGTACAATTAATCCGTATTTATCCTGGCTCCGTGCATGATTTCCACAATATTCCTCATTTACCATCTTCTTGTTTTTATAGTAGTAAATTAAAGTTTAAGTCTTGTATGGGTGCCCTGGCCCATGTATATAAGAGAGTGCCTTTGTTGCATCTAAATGATAGAAAGAAAGAGAGCAAGCAAGAGAGTAAGTACTACTTTTACTTTTAAGAACCGATTGAGAAAAAGATCATGGCCTTTGCTCTTCGTCTTTTCTTCTTGTTACTTGTATTCTGTTTGAGTACCTCAGGGGTACTAACAGTAGGTCTAGTCGATGGTGTATGTGCAAAAACTAGTAATCCTTCTTTCTGTCGGGCTGCTTTGCTGTCTGATGGTCGATCTGCCACAGCAAATCTTACCGAACTTGGAGGCATTGCGATTGACCTAACGCTCGTAAACTCCATGGCAACCCAAACCAAGATCAATATATTAAAGGGGCAAACCAAAGATGTTGAGCTCAAGAAACGTCTCGATTCTTGTTTTGCGGAATATGAGAAGGTGGTGGCTGACTATTGTCCTTTTGCAAGAAGAGCCTTGGCTTTCCGTGATTACATAAACATATATTCTGCAGGAAATTACATAATTCGCTCGGCCTCAATATGTGATGGCGCATTCTCATCCCCGCCGTCTTACCCATGTCCAATCACATTCGAGAATAAAAAATCATCACTTCTTGGGGGCATAATTAGGACTATTGCTAATATTTTGACATAAATTAACGTATTTCATGTTCTCCAGTTATCTATTGAAAATTGAAAAAAAAGGTCAGAGTACTATTTAATGGTGACAAATTTCTTGCATATATAGGTCTAATCGTTTTCATCGATGTGGACTTAATTCCTGATAGACGTATGTACTTTTATGGTCCCTATAAATGCCTCAAGTTTCATTTTTATTCTTACACAAAATTTCATTTTCCTTTAATGCTTATAATTTGACAAAAATTTCAACGTTGTCACTACAAGAACTTAGAGGTTATGTGACCAACAACAACCATAATGTGGAGGGCATTTACCTTTACCTTATTTCGCTACAACTTTCTCGAAAATATTTTCACGTATCAAATGCTGAGCAGAAAAACCGTCGAATAGTGAATTAAGTTCAAACTAATCCAAGTTGGTCAATTTAGTTTTATTTTTTTTAATTGCAGGTTGGTTCCTAATTTGAAAAATGAAAACCTAGGTCAAATGGTTTGGTACTTTGGTCTGTTGATTCATGCCTATGGTTTCAATTCCAAGCAATTCAAATTGCAAGTAGAATATGTAGCAATAAAATCATATACTCAGTCAATAGTAATTTGATGAGGTAACCAATACCTTTGAAATTTGACTTGAAGTAGATTTTCACAGCTTCAACAAACCAGAAATCTTAATAAACTGATAATTATATAAGATTTAGGCAAAAATAGAGAATCAATATTGGAGGATCAACTTACAAATTCCGAAAAAAGCTACACCTCAATTATTGTCAAATACTTGTACGATACTTCAATAGCAATATATTTACTTTTTTCGGATATATAGCTCAATTATTGTCAAATCTAGACTAAATAAATATTGCATTAACTTCAATAACCTTTCATTTTAGCGCAAGAACCAAAGCATAACGTAGAAGTAGCAATCGGCGAGAAAATAGAGAAGAAATAAATATGTTTCCATACTTTAGAGACCACAAAGGAGGTTCTGTTATTGTTAGAAACCATATGGGAGGGAGGTCAATGAAGGTGCATGCAAAATTGTGCATTCACGTGACGTGCTCTGTTAACTGATGCTAGCCAACCAAGATGAAAGGGACGACAATGCAATCCAAAACCTCGAGGGGAAGTTTCTATTATTGTGAGAAACTAGAGGTGGCAAACGGGCGGATTTAGGCGGGTTGAAACGGGCCGTGGGTCAAATATGAGCGGGTCAAATATGAGCGGGTCAAAAGATAAACGGGTTGAAACGGGTTGGGTCGGATATAGGTCAACCCAAACCCGCCCGACCCGACCCGTTTTCATCTCTCTTTTTTCCCCCTTTTCTTTTCTTTTTTCCTCCCCTGCTTTGATTTGTCTCAATAAGAGGATTCAGAAAAGTAAATTTTATGATTAAAACTCAAAAAAAAAATTTGAATAAAAATGAAGCAATTAGAGGCTAAAAAGCTTTAAAAAGTCAAGTGACTTTTTTTTTTTTTTCTCTATTCAAATTTTTTTGTATTTGTTTGTTTTGCGACAAACTTTTTATCCCTGTTAGTTTGTCTCGATGAGAGAATCGAAAAAGTAATTTTTTTTTACTTTTACCCTAATATTTTTTTATAATATTCAAGATAAATCCCAACAACCGGCTTTTTGGGCTTTATCTTAGATGTTTTCAAAAATATTTAGGTAAAAGTCATAATTTTTTACTTTTTTGATTGGAGCGAATCAAAAATCGTAAAATACTTGTCGTAAAACGACAAACGCGAAAAAAGTTGAATAAGGACAAAACGAAAAGAAGCCCAAAAAGGGAGAGGAGCTCAAGGGATTGATCTTTTAATTATATTATTTTTGTCTTTTTAAAAAAATTATGAGTTTCGATAAAAAAAAAATTTTAATTTTTACTTTTCCGATTCCTCGCGTCGAAACGAATCGTTAAGTCATAAAAATTTAACACAAAATTAACAAATACAAAAAAAAATTTAAATAAAGACAATTAAGCCACTTAGGTATATCTAGATAAACCATGCACTTATCTTTAATTATATTATTGTATGAGCATTTGGTGAAATATCACTATCCACCATTTCTCTTAGCATGGCTGTAGCCTCCTTCCACTTTCCATGTTTGCATAGGCCATCAATCAAAGTTGTATAATTGACAAAATCTGCACGAATACCTCGGCTACTCATTCCTACTATGATGTTGAGAGCGTCATCGACCAACCCATCCTTGCAAAGACAGTCTATGATCATGTTATATTTCCTGGAGTCAGGGTTTAAACCTCCATCTTCCGCTGTCCTCAGAAAACTAATAGCCGCTCTCGTGTTTCCCACTTTGCAAAGCCTGTTTATACACAATCCATACGTGGTCACATCGGGTTTGATTTCACCCTTTTTGACTAGTTTTTCAAATAACTCCACGGCCTCAACAGCTTTATTTAGTATAACAAGTCTATGTAACGAAGTGCTGAAGGTAACTTCATCAGGTGTATAACCGCGTTTAAAGATGCCGCCCAAAAGAGCGAACCCAAAACCGACTCGATTCACGTGACAGTACAGTTAATCGCAATGTTGAAGCTATACAAATCTAGCCGAGTGCCTTATGAATGCAACTCGTTATTAAATTCAGAAAGAGACGTGCTGTAATTACCCGATTTCGTTAAAATCGACAACGCCTTAGTGGTTTCGAAAACGAGTGGAGTAGATCGCACAAAGCGAAGATTCTTCGACTTGGGTCTTGGTTTCATAAACCTTTTTCTTTCGAAAATGGGTTGGTCTTCTGTTTGGGCAGAAGGGTTTGCAGTGTTGGAATGAGAATGAAGGGCAAAAGATGAATGTTGAGGTGGAGAGAGAAGATTACCTCTTCGGTAATTAGGAGCTTCCATGGGACTGATTTGAGAAGAAGCACCAATCTGAGCCATCTCTCTCTTCTTCTCTCTCTCTCTCTCTGAGGATCAGGATTTGGACACAGGATCAGGATTTGGAGGAGTTGGATGCCCCAATCAATACAAACCTGGGAGAATATCTTGTGTGGGGCCACTTTTGAATCTCATCTGAATAATTTGAGTCATTTATTAATTTTAAAATAATTTTTTGAGTAGCTAACATTTTAATATCTTAGTTCTGAAAGAATAATCGAGATTTTAGATAAAGGAGTCCATCTATGGCACATTTATTTGATTGAGGTTATTTTTTCGACTCGAAAAATTATTTTAAAATTAATGAACAATTCAAATCATTTGTGTGGAACTTAAAAATAAATTCCATACTGATCTATACACTATTGGAGCACTCTTGGTCGGTACCCATAGTCGAACTATTTTAATGGTGTTGTCCCTATTTAGTCCTTCATCTCTCTCACGTGTCCTCTACCCAATTTTAATAAATTAAATTATATCATAGTCCTAAATCCATCCTCCTCTACTTAAAGTTTTCATCCATGGCATCATCATCATAGATTAAGTTCTCATCCAAGTCCTTGGAAAATTCGTGCCTCTCACGACATTGGTCGTCACTGGGCTACGCAGGGCTTAGCACGACGTGTGCATATCATCGGGCTAGGCAACACATTTTATGTTGGGAGTTTATAAATACAACTGCAAATTTACTGCATGTAACTTGTTTTCAAGTAAATAATATCCGGACAAAAATGCCCTTATAAAAATTGACACAAATACCCTTATTTTTATTACATACAACTACAAACATATAACCACATCCAAAACACATACACCCCATAATCCACATTTCCCTCCATTTTTTTCCATCTTCTGGGTGAAATTTTTTTGCTTCTGGTTCTTCTGGCCGTTCCAGGCCACCACCATTGTTGAGCTCCCACCTCCCACCATAAACCCAGTCGGCATCTGCCTCCGAACTCTCACCTCACACCTCCTAACTCTCAATGGAAACCTCCATTGCTTCCTCTCCCTCCATTGGTAAAGAAGAAGTCTTTGACCCAACATATGAGAGCAATGTGCATTTTGATTGGGAATTGGAAGGTTGTGCAATGAAAATGGAAGTTGACAAGGAAGGGGGAGCCATGGATGTTATAGTTTTAGAGCCGAAATCACAGCAAGAGGTAACTCAACACTCCATTTTTAGCCTGGTTCTGTCCCGACATTGTCATATTCTAAAACTTGAAATTACGCCACAATTTCAAACTCTAGAGTTTGAAAATTGAAAACAATATCATATTCTAAAACTCGGAATTCTGCCAAAATTTCAAACTCTAGAGTTCGAAACTTGTCGACAATAATCACTCCTCTATTTTAAACCTGGTTCTGGCACGACATTGTCAGATTATAAAACTTGAAATTAGGCCAACATTTAAAACTCTAGAGTTTGAAAATTGAGGATAATATCATATTCTAAAACTCGGAATTTTGCCGAAATTTCAAACTTTAGAGTTTTTAGAAGTGGGTTTCAAAAAAAAGAGAGCGGACGTTTCAAAATTTTGGCCGAAATACTTGGTTGGAGTAGGGAAGGATAATTTTGGAAGTTCACAGCTATTTTGAGGTTGTATAATAGCAAATTTTTATAAGATTTGTGGTTTAAGTTAGCAAAAGGCTACATGCAGTAAATTCGCAGTTGTATTTATAAACTCCCTTTATGTTTGAGTTTGCACATTATATCTTATACTAGTTTCCACTCGTCACGGAAGCATGCCAAATTGAGTTTCTTGGGGTATTTCTTGATTGGTATTCAAACTGTTGAGAATTGGGCAAGTGATTCAATCACCCGTCTGGGTTTGAAACTGAAATTCACATTTTTATTCTCTATATATTGAGTTTCTAAAACTTTTAGAAAAGCAAGAAAAGAAGGAAAATTTGTGTTTGGGTAATGAACCAAATACTACAATGTTTATAGTTGAGAGATAGGGTGTGTGCTTGGCATTTTAGTCGAGGGAAACTAAGTGATACAGTAAGCAATTGAATACAAATCAGTAATATCATCATGATTATCAACTTCCACCAATGTTATATGAGCACAACAAACCTTATTAGTCACATAACAAAGAAAAGAATATTGATCTCAAGTTTACCTCAACTCCCTCAAAAAAAATTAACTCATTCAACCTGTTCTCGAAAACCTGAATGCTCAATGTCCATTTCTAATTTTTCCAAGTCACAAAATGCACCTGCTATTGTAGAGACCTAGCTTCCACCCCATCGTCTCTTTCGTGCTGGCCTTTGTTGCTTAGTCTCCATGGCATCCAGAATCGGGTCAACTTGAGGCTTGGGAATCATCAAGTCGTTTTCCTTCTGGAGAGTGATAGGCTCCTTAAATCGCTCTCTTCGTTTCTCCATCTTTGCCATCGCCGCAAGAATCCGAGTGTTGTCATAACCCTCGGCAACCTCGTTCCCCTTTGTCGCACTTTCAACCCGCACACTTTTCTTTTTGTCATCCCTGCTTTCAGTAACATTTTCGGATACAAAGTTCTCACATGGAGGATTCTCATTTACCTCTTCTGTAACTATTTGACCCTCCTCAATATCCAAGGCTTCATTTTGCTCAGTGATTGGAAACTTATCAAGCCATTGCTTTCCATTCTGGTTGATCTCAACTTTAGCATTTTCAGTTTCGCCCGCCTTCTCTGCATGAGATTCACTGAGATTCGCAAAAACCATCTGATCCATATTTTCATGCTTATCATTGCACTCTATACTTCCAGCATTGGGGCATCTTCCTGATGACTGCACGGGGTATGGCCATAAGCAAAATCACAAATATAAAAGTTAACAGCTCTTGAAATACAGATTTCCCCTAAATGTCGCAAGAAATTAATGAAACAAAAAAGATACTGATTACTGATGCTGCAAAATGCATCACAAACCCTATGAAAAACCTCAGAAGCTAAAGATTTCTGCTTAAACTATCAGAGAACATAGGAGATGAAATCAAAATAGGGTAGGAAAGAAGTTAAAGCCAAAAAATAACTTCCCACATCAAGACAAGAACAATACCAAGCTCCAGCTAAGCTGGTCTGAGAGACTAGATTATATGTTAAATGCTCTTATGTTCAAATCATCAAGACGACACAGCTACTAAAAGTATTCAAAGTTGATGATAAATATCAAAAAGAATTGATAGAACAAGTTTGCACGTCCAAAATGCAAATCTGAACTTCTGAAGGGCAAGCATGCATTTTGCTACAAGGTCATCAATTGAAGAACATTAACATCTAAGATTGTTCAAGAAGTTAAGAAAGGCGTTCATCGAGTATAACTTCACAAATGAAGATATACAACCTTGAGTTAATATTCTCCAAGCATACCATTTGTTGGATAGAATTGAACTTCTATGCCTCGCCTCAAGCAAAAAATAAGCTTCTCAAGCAAAATATCCTCCTCCATTATGCATCCAGTTATCCTATAAGTTTCATTTTACTCAACAGTAAAAGCAAAGACAATGCCCAAAGCTTCCTAGAGTCATCATCCTTCATACTAGGCAACTTTTTTCCAAAGAAAGAAAAGCCATCAAATGAAACTTTGTGATATAGACAAGACAACTAATAGGTATCTAAGGTAATATCATACATAGATGAAGGCTGCAAATGGAGACAATAATTCCATGTGTATGTACAATTAACCCAAGCTTATAGCGAAACATCTTACATGCTCACACTTCTCACAGATATAATAGGAGAGAACACTCACAAAGGTTGTCACTGTTGAAGTGCCTGATCTAGCTATTGCTGTACCTTAATTAAAATACTCTAAACATCATGAAAGGTTTCTTCGTAAGGTGTAACTTATTTGAAAGCAATAAATAGCTAGCGTAGGCAGTAGGCACCATGTACTTCCACGCATTTGACTAGCGTTGAAAAATCACTAACTACAACCAACGCTATTGACTTTTGTCAAGCAAAAAATGAATAGCACGCAGAAAACAAAGCCTAAATGCCTTCAAAAACTGAACACAAGGGAGAAATTCACCCTTGCCTCAAATTTGTCTATTGTAAAATACGGAAGAGACTGAAATAAAAGAAGACAAAAGCCAGCATCCGGAAAGTATTACTAAGGAGAGGAGGCCTTGAGGAATTTCAGAATGTAGGTGGGTCAGAATTCAACAAAGTAATAACTGACGACAATGGCGAAGAAGAAGAAATAAGTAATTAAGGGAGAAGGCATTGAGGTATTTCAGAAAGTAGGAGGGCCAGAATACCACAACAAAGTAATTAGTAAGTACATAACAAGAAGAAGAGTAATTATCACACAAGAAGACCAAGAGCAACAACTACAACAAAAGGTCCACCATCTATGAATCTTAGAGTGTCCATTATTAAGATCCTAATGATGCCACTTTCAAGCGCAACACAACTCGGAGTTAAGAAGCACTAAAACTTCTAAATTGTGGATGCGGGAAACATAGACTGTGACTGCCTCCCAGAGGAGTTATGCTATATCGTTCCATTTTATAAAGCACAGAATAACGCATCACAGATTGTCAAGGAGATGACAGTGCAATTATACTTTGGTTTCATTACAATTTACATGGTGAATGCCAACTTTCTCTGTGTTACCGTTACTACTACAATTTCTTAAGTCATGTCGCACAAGGAACTGAGAACTGGCATTCACTCCTCCCCTACAATTATGCACACCGCAAACTGTGTTACTAATAGTCCTTAATGGTTAATACCCAGTTATTTGCAGAACATCATTTTTTTTCAAAGGTAAAAGAAGACCTACAATATATGATTGAAAGGCGGAGCAGTTTCCACAGTTCCATAGCACTGATCCATAGCCCTAATAGATGACAAATTTGGAATGTTCAACAGAATCAGCTAAATTGGCAGAGAGAAAGTACGTCCTATACTCCTATGACTCCACTAACATATTAGTAAAACTCTTGCTTAAAAAAGTAAACTGTCAATGCCGCTCCTAAACTTCAAGCCCTTATCCCATATGAAACAAGCCTAAAATGGCGTGGTGCATAATATATCTAGGAACTACCACTTCAACAATCCTGTTCTAATTGCAGGAGCTTCCTAGAATGCGTGGAACTCCAATATAAACAAAGATTAACTCAATGCAAATAATTACAAAAGTTCTTGAGAAGAGAAAGGCGATACCTTTTCCTTAACTCAAAAAGTGAAAACTCACACTCCATGGGTGCGGCCACTAAGGATCTCAGAGTTTTGGCAAATACATTAGTTAGAAACGTATGGACACCGCCTTTACAAGAATAAAAAACACACACTTGATTATTGAGTTTCGATGACTGTGCATTCACAAGAAGTAACCCAAGCACTTTTAGTTTGCCATCAGAAGACATATCAAACAAAGAGCAGGGCATATAGCATATGGAGCACAACACAAGGCACCAAAATAACCAATAGTCCAACATTTTTTGAAGCCTAGGTGGAAATATGATGATAAATTTACCAGGAAAATAATTAGGACAATTTTTTTGAAGCAAAGATAAACAAGGTTGTAACACCAGACAACAAATTAGTTGTAAAAGAGACAAGGAAACAATTTTTTTTTTTCAAATGTTTTAATTCACGTAAACAAAGAAATATGACAACAGTATGCTTGAAATCAACACCACAAATTTGGGAGAATGCCGTGAGTAAATAATGATCTACGTCTAGGTATATAGGTCTTGAGTGTGTATGACGCAGGGCAAGACGTCATTTGAATCTAACCTCTCCACCTGTGTTACATACACGAGTCATCCCCACAAGATAACACTTAGGACAATAATATTACAAAACATGGTCAAACCTGGTTCCAGCCAAACCAGCCAAGGATTACATGCGTTAAACTAGCCTCTGATAAGACAATTGTACTCCATATCACTAATTTACATAGTTATGTTGGCCAAGACATTCTACAACATATTGCTAAACATACCAAACTCATGTTACACCTCCCCGTTATGGCCGCCGATGGTTAAAAACTTACTCCCTCCGTCCCAAAAAGGATGACAATTTTTGAAACTCGTGTCATTTTTCATCGCTTATATCTTTCAATCTATAATGTTTTTCATGAGTTTGAAAACTTGGTATAATAGAACTAATCGATAACTATCAAACAAGATCTATATTGCATACCTTTAGAGATTCATATTGAAAGATATAAGGAATTGAAATTGACACGGATATCAAAAATTGACATCCAATTTGGGACGAAGGGAGTACTTTTTTCAACTCCATCAGAAGACACATGAGATATGACCATGGAAGCATTTGACAATTGAGAAAGCCTTTTGATTGTCAAGGAGGCTGAGTGGCCTGTCAGGGTTTCACTGAGCATGGAAACTTGCAATGATAACCCGTTGTTATAAACTGGTTAGATTCATGTTTCAAGAATCCAAGAGATGAAAAAGGAAGTCGCATATACAAATTTCTTGGGGGGTTGTATTAGAGTTTCAGCCGTTAAACAAAGATTGCAGTAGACAAGCCACTCATAATTTCATAGATGTTCCATCATAAAGGGAAATTATAGACCTTTGAGATGATTTATCCTAATAACAAAGTCCCACACTGCTTCCAAGAGATAATAAGCACCAAACCATACATATAGAACTAAACTACTAAAGTCAAAATGTAACGCCAGAATTAACTAATAAGCATTACCGCAAATAAAAACACATAACAGAACTTCATGAGGAAAAAAGAGAGAAAAATTAAGGGTGTAAGGATCATAGACAAGCACGGGAATAAGATCCTTGAGCCCAGCAACAGATATAGAACCTAGGAAAGTGCGGATTTGAAGGTCTGATAACAAAAACAACAAAGCTACAAATCAAGAAAATAATCACTAACCAGAATTATTTTGAACAAAGGGCACAATGAGGCGCCAAGGTCTGGTATAGCCTAAGCACAAAACACATGGCGATGCGAGGCAAAGTGCAGGCTTCATCGGCAAGGCATATGTTATAGATATTTACATAATATGTGCAAGTAATAAAAGTTTTAACTCATATTTTATCTTAATGTTACAAAAAATTGCATCTCATATCAAAAAATACAACTATTACTTTCTCACAACTCAATACATTGTATGGGGCTTGAATAACTTGGATCCCATCAACAGTTTCAAAAGTAAATTCAAACATAATTTAACAATTGAAAGTAGTAAAATACGAATGTAATCCAGTGAAAACAATACAATTAAGTAAATTAAGTCATTGAACAGCACATACTTGGTCCAAATTACTATCTGACAATTATCATTATGGGAAAAGACTAAAAAAAATAGGAAGATATAAAGGCTTAGGCATTCATCTTTGATATTTTTACTATGGTTGATGTTCTAAATCCATTTTGAGTCTTTGAAAACATGTGCAATCCCATGCATCGTGATGGGCTTCATTATAGTATTTCATTGCTGCTGTGTCTTCATGATGGGCTTCATTATATCTCATTGCTGCTATGTCTATCAAATTAAGTCCCCTCGCCTGAGGAGTGTTGACGTATTTAGATTGAGATCTTGAAACAATACAGGCATACCTAGAAGAATTATATAACTTCCACAAACCAGACAATAGTGACAAAAAGATATTCTGTTCTATAACTTACTCCGTATTAAGCCCTGAATAATAGTCAGGGTCATTTTGGTATGTTTGTGGCCATTTTGGTGTGTTTGGCAAGGAAAGGGGGAGGGGTGTTAAAAGAGAAGACCAATAATGTCTCTTTCGCTTTGCAAACCATGTCAGCAACGCTGTCTTCCTTTACATCAGAAGGCCACTGCCGATAGAGAACCAACAGACACATTGAAGGACAAAGTATCTGAAAACAGCATGCACGATGAAAGATGCAACAGGTAATAGCAGGCATAACGAATCTCTCAGTGAAACAGGCAATGAAATCGCATTAGCAAAATGAAAGAAGACTTGCCCAACATATGTGGAGCACTCATAAATACAAGCAAGGTACAAGGTTTTGACCTCAGTGTCCCCAAACTTTACCTTTCCTTCCCCGCCAACCAATTGCAAGTCAACCGAATCCCTGCATCTCAGCAGTGGCTTTTCATGATTACCTCTATCAGTAATATTAGAACTTCTTTCCATACGATTGTTACTACTTCCTCCTCTCATTAATTTGATTCTATGCTGATCTACTTCCACATTATCCATTAGTTTCTGTTTACCACCAATACTTGCATTCCTTAAAGTCCTCCGAAAAGAAAATGATGCCTCCTCAGCAAGGAATTCGTCATCCTTGTAACTATAAATATATTCATCCTTAGTGCAACGGAACGAGTCATACTGCCAATTTCTTCTTCTTCCATGATGATCTTCACCATCAGGACAATAGACCCTTCCTTCAGATTCACCAGCACCATGATTACTACCAAAATAATCAATGCCTCTGTTTCTCTCCTTAACTATCTGTCTCCTACTGTGTTCACCATGTCTTTCAGTTAATCTCACGTCATAAGCACCTCTTCGGGAAATGGTCTCAAACCCCCTTCCTCTGTTGGTGGTACGACTCTGTCTACTAAAATGTCTACGAGGGATTTTCCCTCCTCTCCTGTTAGAAGGCCACTGCCTTTCATACTTACCATGCAAATACTTTCTCTCTTTGCCACAATATCCATATTTTTCTTGCAAGAAATAATCTTCATAATTACTATCAAGCAAATAACCCTCTTGTTCTCCTCTCTTCCTGAAGTGGAATTCATCACCTTTTCCACTCCATCGAGTACTTCCTTTGTCCAAGTAGGAGGAATAATTTGAGCCCAACCGTCTCGGCTCCTTGCGAAAGGGAGGATTCAATGTAATTCTGCTTTCATTGTTGTACCAATCCCTTCCAACTACCTCATCATCCAACCTGGACCCTCTTTGTTCAAGAAAATGTTCTCTTTCGTCCCACCTTCTACTTGGATATTGATCTTTCTCATCTCCAAAGCTATGATGATTCCTACAAGACCTTTTGGAATAAGCAGCATGGGCCTCATTGTAAGAAAACCATTCACCAAAGTAATTGCAAGGAAGTTCTGATTCAGTATAACACGGAAAACCTTCTCCATCACAAGAGTAAACAGCCTGCAGCCTTCCATAATAATCATCATCGGTATAGGGAAAGGGGCACGACTCCTCATAATCATGGTGGCGCTTCAATTCTGAGTCAAAGTGGAGTCTACTACTATAATGCCTCCGATCCTTTGGAAAAGGACTTCTGTTTCTTGAATAATATTTACCATCGCCAGTTTTTGTTTTGTCTTGATGGCTCTTAGATTTAATTGACTGATGGTAATCAGAAGTCAGAGACTCGTGCAACTCCTCAACAGAATTCGGAGATTCCTTCCTCAGATGATTTTGAACTCTTTCTGGGTCAACAGAAGCAAAATTCCCCGATGCTTCAACGTGACTTCCAGAGATAGATGAACTCAATTCCTGTTGAGTCTGGTCACCAAGCAAGGAGTCTGTCTCCCCAAAGGACAGAGCAGCATCATATGTTTCACTGCAAACTTTTTCGTTTGTATTATTTGAAGTTTCCATTGCTTCAGCTTGCCCTTCAGAACTAGAACCAGTAACCTTTTGATCGCGACACCCATCCGCATCAGATATCTGACCACTTGCATGATTATCGAAATCAACTAACATTGAGTTAGATGGAGTTGATAGTTGGGGGTACCTAATCACATGGGAAATCAGTGGCATGAGTCGCTCAGATCACAAAAACAAAAATATAATTTAACCAAGACAAGATAAGGTAAAGCTATCAAGGGCTCCATTAAGGGCATAATCAAGAGAAGCAAAAACTTTGATGACAACACATGTGCACACATCGCTTATTCAATTCTCAGTGATAGTTGTCTCTATTAAAGAAATAACACTAAACAAATGAAATGAGCCAATCCAAGGACTCACGTACGCAAGATACTTCCCCAGTTTCCGCTATGACATTTATATTACCTAATGAGGTATTAGAAAAGATAAAGCTAACAATCCTGCTGATTGTAAGAAAATTCAACTTTAATAACATTCAAGCGCAGCAGAACAGTTGCGCAGAATATTCATGTAATTAACGCAGAGTCCACAGACTCCCCAAAATTAATATTATAATAACTACTAGAAGGAATTTGGGGCAACATAGGGAACCATTCAAACCTTTTGGGATAAGGTCTGCCTGATCTTTTAACATCCCCTTCCAATAATTTACTGGACATTTCATCTCCACTGCCACCACCAAAATGGCAGAGATCATCATCCAGACCAAAATCTCCATTTTCAGAAGATTCACGAACTGAGCCTTTCTGGGTTGATTCCCCCTTGCCTGAACCAGAGGAATTGTCAACACAGTCCTGCACAGCAATCTGCCCAAAAACATGACATAAGAAACAAGTGACTCCGTAGGAAAATTGAGTAGTCCAAAGTTATAGCACACCTGTATCACAACATCGGGATCACGATCAACAAAACGCCTTACATCCATGGAGGCTTGCCTTTCAAGAATGCTGTCCTCAACCTGAATCACTCTGCCTTTTGGCTGAAACAACAGTAGTGAATTTGTAGTCCACCATACTCCTATCTTTTTCTAAAGAGAAGGTCCAAGCTTAAAACTAGAGTTTTGAGATAGAAGAGGAAAACAAGCAATTCTTGATATAAGCATACCATTTCAAATTGCTTTCCTTCTCTATATGTGCATCTTGATACTGGAGAAACTGCTCCCTCTAGATGAGCAACTTTTTCAGGCTCATCCATATGACCTTCTGTTTCATACTGAGCTTCAGCTTCATATACCTATTTTAGAACAAGGACCAAATTAGACTGTTAGTGCTTTAACAGGAAAAACTTTTACACATCCTGTTTCATGAAAGTTCATAGTTATTGCTAAGGTAATATCAACTCACCTCCTTGGCTTTTGGATATCCATAGGTGGTGGCCCTGGTCAACAAGGATGTACGTTGTCGAAGTTGCTCCTGTTACGATATTCATTATAAACCCATCAAAGGTTGGACTAAAAGATGTTCAACAAAAGGAAAGATAGGGGCAAGGAAACAGAAATAAACATATACCCCCTCCGTCCCGTATTCTTGGTCCTGTTTCACTTTTTGTGCCACTCAAATAATTGTCATATCTCACAATCTATAATGTTTTTTTACGATTTCGAAAACTTTGTTTCGTAAAATTATTTGAGATCTATCAAACAAGATCAATATTTGATATAAAAAATATTAAAAATTGTGAGATATAGCCAATTTTTTTAGAGCTCCCAAATAGTAAACAAGACCAAGAATATGGGACAGAGAGAGTAACAAGAAGAAAGCTCCAACTACCAACGCATACGAACAATCCCAAGGTAGTCGGGCAGGGGCTAGGATACCCAAGAGTCACAACCTGTGTTCCATGATCTCGGGGGTGGGCATAAGTCCAAGTGTTACCAGGACAATACTTGATTTCTGTTGTTTCTTAACTATTCTAACTGAAAATGCATATTTATATCGTGAATTAGACTATTCTGGCATACTTGACGGGCGCATATCCAAGTATCCAACAATGCACGTGCACTCAACACTTCAGTACTACTGAAATTTTGAGGAGTCTATGTAACATTGGAAACTTACAATTTTTCTCTTGTACGTACAACCTACAAAACCTTCATTGTTAATACGGAGTCTTTTTTATGGGTGCCGCACAATTAACCTTAGGGGCATTTACCCCCTGATTCAAGTAACTTGTCCTAGTAGGCTTTCTTCTATTTTCTATTTCCCATTCGTGGTAGGGGAATATGGGCGTTCCCAATTGGGTTAGAGGCATCACTTGAGGTCAACAGTTGGAATTCCTACTTCCTACTCTTTGGCTTGACAGGGTCATAAAAGTATTTGTCTAAAATATAAATGCCTTCCATTTCCTTTAAAACTTTTACAGGTACCCTGTAATGTATGTGTTGCTATATAGGAATATTCTGCCCCTTGAGGGCTTTGCCATTCCCTACTCCAGAAGCAGCCCTTGACAGCTCACTCTTTACACCGGCAACCATCTCACCTTCCCCCTCTTCGCCCCAACAGTAGTATGAGGTGTTTCCATAGGCGGGAGTCACATTGCAAACCCTTAAATTAACAAGATTGAGCAAATGCCAAGAAATTACATAGTGCAGTAAACTAATTTACCACACTGTTGCAATAAAGCTTCCAACTTTCTTCATCGAATCCAAAGTTAAAAAAATCTGTTATGTCTGCTCCGGGATGCCTCCAAGACTTCCTATCAAGTCCACCAATATTTACATCTAATATGGTCCTGCAGGCAAGATAAAGGCCTGTCAATGTTGTAAACATAGAGAAAGGAGAGAACTTTGCATATTGATGAAAGGACTCATCCTAAACACAAGCCAAAATGAAGCATCATGGCCATAGAAAGTCTCATTTGGCATTTGATGCAAACTATTTAAACCGGACTAGACTGTTGCCATGGGCCAATGAGGATAATTAAAGACACAAAATGAGAAAATAAGAGTACAAAATGTAGTCACAACCAATTACAATCTTACCTATAACGGGGAAGTGAGAAATTATGCCCAATTTGAGCTGTTAATGAGCTCGAGTCCATTCGCAAGCTGCATTTATTATTATCCCAATCTCCTCTAGCTGATGTGGATGAATACGAACCCAACCCTGTATACCCATTGCCTTTTGCATTTGTTGGAAATGAAGCTCCCCGGTGTCTCATGTACTACATAAAAGAACCCTAGTTCAAGATATATAATTGCCGTAGAATCATCAAGTGCAGTGAATTCATCATAACCACGAATTGCTTTGAGCCTAAACAAATCCAGTACAATAATGGCATGACACATTATACCACATTCCAAAAAACTTGTCGCCCAAAATCAAGGTTCTAATTACCGTACTGGTAAAGGTAAAGTTTTTCTTATTGGTACTGACGTAATTTTGGGAAACGTTTCAAATTTTGCGCTATAGTAATTATACACAAATATGTACATTATATGTATTCTTAAAAAGCTCAAAACATTTGACAAACATGAAAATATATACCAAAACGGTAATAGTAATGATTATTAAGCTCATATATAAAGAGATAAAGAAAATTATAATTCTTCTAGTACGACGGAATTAATTAGGGCATTACCACCAGAAAAACGAAAAATATATATAGAGTATGACTGGAACCGTCCAGTACTCGAACCGGTTACTAACCGGTGTTTCTCGGTATGGCCGGTACCAGCCGGTGAAGGGTAGGGTACCGGTTTTATCGAAAAATAGTCTGTAACGGCCTGTACGGAAGATACCCACAACCTTTCCCAAAATAGTCATAACTTAGTTGCATATTCTTCGCTATTCTCGCAAAATTTAGTAGTTTGATATGTTCTTTTTGAAGACGCACGCTAGCGCGAATTATACAAGTTAGGTCATAACACAAACATTCAAACTCAAACGTACCTTGTATTGCAAAAACTGCGATTTATAACCACCCTTGGTGGGTTCATTCCCTCTCTCCCCTCCACTGCGACGCCCATTTGGACTCACCTCCAATCCACCCAAACTCCGATTCTTAACCAACCCATCATCACCCTCCTCAACACCCTCGAACCCACCACCCTCTTCCTCCTCATCCTCATCAAACCCTAACCCTAACCCCACCCCTTGCGACACCGAACCCCCCAGCCCACCGCCACCACCATCATTGCCCTCATCATCATTCAGAACTATATTCAAGTCATCCTCGCTATCACTCCCATCACTATCCACTCCCCTCTCACACTCACACTCTCTCTTCGCTCGATCGTCCCGAACTAACTCCTCGGAACCCTCAGAACCCGAATCGATACATTTTGTGGCGAAATCATCGCTCGACTGACCGTTGATGGTTGTACTCGCCTGGAATTCGACGTCGGCGTATAGGTCGCCGAAATCATCGTCGTCGATGTCCTGCATTCTCGAGTAGGAGACGGCGAAACGGCACTCCTAGGGTTCCGGCCTTATCACTCGGCAGCAAAACGCCATACCAATGGCTGCCGTTAAAACCCTAGCAAGATCTTAAACCCTTACCCAGTGCCTCGGGCATTTTCAGGGGGAAACGTCATCTTCTATCCCGTGGTTTATATAGGGTGTGTTTGGGGAAAATTACTACTACTAATTGAGTTTAAGGCCATTTTAGAACTTAATTAACAGGCGTTGTTATTACTACTACTAATGTTGTTAATTATGTCGTTGTTACATTAAACCAAACATAAATATTCATAACGCTAAATTTTATACATTAGTATAATTAATTGCTCTATTTCTTCTAGTCCAATGCCTTTCTGGTGTGGGGTTATCGGGAAATTTGTTGAGGCGCGAGCCTTGAAGTGAGTCGGGGGCAAGTTTATTTTTCGATGCGGTCCATTTCAGGTTTATTAGTGTGATTTGAATCCTTCGATTTGTTCGGTTTGTTGTCCGTACCAGAAAAGATGAGATGAATCGGGAATGGATACTCACTTGACCGATGTAATACAATTTTTTTCAAAAAAAAAGAGAGAAAGGAATACCCAACTAGGTACTCAGTTACTGCAAGCAAAGAGTGACAAGCTGAGAGAGACGATGAGTGTGAGAGGATCTAGAGATGCATATTTTATTTTATTTTTTGGTAACCGAGATATCTGGGCCAGTTTATGGACACCTCAACTAAATTCTCAAAGGAGACTAGTACAGTAACCCACCGCCATAGCCCCCCTCTTAAATCATAGTTTGCTTCCGGAGGGAATCGAACCCTATTGAGATGCATATTGGTTAAATCATTCAGAACTTGACCCCTCCAATGTTGAGATGCATATATGTTATTCAAAAGTTAGGGGTGTTTCACACATGAGATACATAAAAAATGTCTAAAAGGCGCACCTTGTGCGTGTGGCCCGTACTAGGGGTAGATTATTGTGCGATGAGGCATAAATTCAAAGATCTTCAGATATTTTTACAAGCCGGTTTTGGAACTTCAGGATAAGATCGAAGAGAAAAGGAAAGAAAAAACAAACATTTAAGCCTCGTTCAGTTGCCAGGAAAGTACAGAAAATGATGGGAAAATCAACTTTCCCATGATTTTTGTAGTGTTCAATTAGCAGGAAAGTAGTGGGAAACATGTTTTTAAGTTTTCCTGCAGGAATTACTTTCTTGCAAAAGTGATCCTGCAAAAAACACAGGATTTTGCGTTGCGGGAAAAGGAAAATGAGTGAACACTCACAAAATTTTCCCGAAAGTTTCTTTTTCCTGACAAATGAACAACTAAACCTTAATTATTCTTGCAAAATTCTTTTGTCAAGTGAACACTCACAGGAAAATAATTTTCTTTTTCTTTTACTTCACCTCACTTCACTTTTTCAGGGAACCAATTTTTCACACAACTTTCTCGACAACTGAACGGAGCCTTAGGGATGTGTAGAGGAAAATTCGATGTGCTTAATTAATTCTTGGTTTTGTTGTTTTCCTCTCTGTTTCCTCTTAAACCAAATAAGAGAAAATAATTTTTCTTTCATTTCTTTTCTTTTATTTTACATAAATTCCAAACGAACCCTTAGCTTTCAAACCCCGATGCAAGAGCATCAAGGCAAATCTGAACTTTGCCTTTGAAAAATTCATCTTGTTATGTTTTCACCCGAAACTACCGAAGTTAAGGTTTTCTCCAACATATCCACCTAAGACAAATTGGAGGGGCCAATTTTGCAAGTTCAACATTGGAGGGGCCAAGTTTTTGAACTGTTAAATACTACAAAAGAAGTACAATTTCACTAAACTATTAAGCACATGATAAGAAATCTTTGCTTTCTAGGTACGAACTTTAGAAAGCCAGAAAGCTTAGCCCAATTATAAGATTGCGATTCGAAAATAGAAACTTCGTCTACTAGGAAAAATATGCAAAAAAGAAAAATACACAGATATTATGTTGATATTTTCATGCTACAATCTTTTATTTCTATTTCGCAAACTTTATGAAGCATAAATAGACATGAGCTAATTAATTACTAGGATATATTGATTAATTGATACTCAAATATAAGCGACATATTTGTGTGCAAATAAATATATGCAAAACTTCCGCCGGAACCAAAAGCCAAAATTTTGATAGATAGGAACCTAATAAAAACTTCTTTCGAGTAATGGACCAAACTGGGCCATTTGTCAAAAACAATAGCAAAAGGCCCGTAATTAATTAGCTAGTCTTAAGCTAGAAGCCTAGCTAAGCATACATAGACATCATAGTTTTACATTTCAAACTCATGGTTCAAGTCCATGGGCACCCCTAGTCCCATTTCAAGTTTGCTAGTACATATTACATTTAGATATACATGTTATACATCATTTTCCACCGGTTGGTATCCGACTGAAGGCAGGTTTTTGTAGAGAAATTTTCTTCTTCTGGACGATGTAAAAAACCGTTGCAGCCATAATTAAACCGCCACAAATCAATGCACCTACAGCAAAGCCATACGAAGATAAAGGATCGAATTGCAATTATTTGGAAATATAAAAAAGAAGATAGAATAAAGAATGGAGCACAAAAAAAAAGTTTATCTTTGTCAAATTTGATATGTAACTAGTTTCATAAAGGTACAGAGGTGCTCACCAATGGTTATGAAATCTGGTTCAAAAGCTAATGTTACATCACCTGCCAATCACGGCATAAACGGTACATATCATCTTCAAGGAGCAATAATAGGAAAATAAAATGAACAACTCAAGCATCCGATAGAACTGAACTCAAACATTAGATGTTGAAAGACATTTGGATGGCCAGAATTAGTTACATAACCTACACAACGATTGTGACTATAGCATGTTGCCTGAACGATTGGGCATATATGCACACCCCAGACCAGAGATCCGACTACACCTACAACATTTGTGCAATTACTTCTGGCTGCAAAGAATTACTCTTAGACTCAAAAAAATTACTCATGGCCGCGAAGAACTACTCTTAGCCACGAAGAATTACACTTGGCCGCAAAGATTTACTATTGACAGCAAAAAATTAATCTTAGCCCCGAAGAATGACTTAGGATCTCGCAATTCTTCATGGTCAAGAGTAATTCTTCGCATCCAAGAGTAATTCTAAAAAATATTAATTTTTTCTTTATATTTTCATCATTATATTAATAAAACACCTAATATATAACTATTTTCTTCTTTTTTGCCTTTATTTTGAATAATATTTTTTTTTATTTTTCCTTGGGTGGGTCAGGGCGGGTAAACCCAACCCCCAAACAGGGCGGGAACGGGGACACCCAAGAATAATCCAATCGGAGTCAGGGTTGTGCCATAATTTTCGGGTCGGGTTATGCCAAAATCCCTCCCGCCCTGTTGCCATTCCTAATTGAGTACTCTTGGAGCAATACTCCACACCAATCACAACGCACCACATGTCATTTGTCCCCTAATTTTTCTTTTTTTTTTTGGCCACGGCGATATACATCAGCGGGGGTTAGTAGGGGTGATAGAGTTAGCACGGAGAGACCAGAAGTTATCCATAGCCCTAGTCCCCGAAAGGGCCTGCCCTCTGTGGGGCTTGAACCCAAGACCTTCCATAAGGAGAGGCAATGACTGACCAACTGCACTAAGCAGTGGTTGTCATTTGTCCCCTAATTTACCAACACGAAAATCATGGTTCTCGCAGTATATATTTACCAATCGTCCAGTCGCCTTGCTCTAAGAGGAAAGAATGATTTCTCGCTCCCAACACTCGTTCGCCCGCGAGTTGCATAAAGACATAAACTGAAGCAAACCATGTATAGAAAATTACCCTTATCACTACAGACATCGTAGCGCTTGCCGTCGTTGCAAAAGCAAAAGGGCTTCTGGTTGGGACCATTCCCAGACCCACAAAATCCACCGCTGGCCTCACATGAACGGCATCCACTTTCCGGTGATCTCCACGTTAACTCGAAACCTTCTTTCAAGGCTCTCCCAAAATCATCCCCCGAAAGACCATCACGGCGGTTACCGGTTTTCACAGCCACCGGTACCCTCATGGTGCTCTCACAGTACTTCCGCCAATCAAATTCCGGTATTGCCCCCACCATGAACGCATACGACCGCTTCAAACCATAGCGAAGACACTCTATATCTGGAAGTGATGGTGGATACAACGTGCAATTATAGAAACAGTTAACCATTTTTACGTCAGTAGTGTAGTTGAGGAAAGGAGAGGAATTTAACTTAACATCATGGGGTGCCATGGGACACTTACTTCCATCGCTTAGGTCACGGAATGTGGCGATGAGGGTATTTTTGGGATAACTAATTTTTTTCACTTGGTAGAGGTGGTCGAAGAGGTGGAGTAGCGGTTGCTGGCCGTAGCATGAGATGGCAAAACCCGGGTATCCACAGTATTCGTCTTGATTGCCTTGTTGCCAAAATGGATACCCGATGATTTGGCCGTTCCCGCAGTCAAATGAGCTACAAGCGGGGATGGCGGGTTTTACAGAATCACCATTGGTGGCGGCGTCGAGGAGGTTGAGGAGAAGGAGAAGGGAGGGGAGATGGTGAGATAGAGAAGCCATGGGAGTGAACTTGGGATTGCTTAGGAATGTGTCATATGGGGCTTATATCCCATTTGGTTAATTCAAATACTTGGTATTCTTCTGCCGTTTTTTTTTAACTAAAAACAAACAAACAAAGAAGTTAGTCAATTGTTGGATCATACGATAAAGACGTGTCAATTAAAGATTAATATTAACGTAATTGAATTAAGTAGAGAAGTTTAAACAAATATTCATGGGCTGACCTTAACCTGCTCTCCCACGCGTGCATCTTCAAAAGGTTCAGAGTCGCTGTTTGGAGGAAAAAACAACTGACTTTAATACGTAAAACTGGTTAAGATATCCCACAATACTCCAGAACACTTCTGGAATTTTAACCCCAAAGATCGGGCCAAGTGGGCATGAAAAAACAAGCAACTATTTATCGTCAATGATGTAGTTTGAATCTCACGGAGACCAAACATGTCAAACTTTGGACTCATTGGAGGATTTGTTAGGTCATTAACTTCAGAATTTCAGAATCAGTCGAGATCCGTGCAAACTGACCCATACATCCGATTATATGAAAAAATAGAAAAAAGGAGGAAAGGAAAGGAAACCAATTAGGTGTTGTATATTTAGTATACAAGAATATTTCAAAACACTTTTTGGGCCATATATTTTTATTTGGGCTTTGGGTAATTATATGTGTTCTTAAATTTAGGCCCATGTGTAATTGGATTTAGTTTTTATTCAAACCCACAAAAAATTGTTTTAGCCCAAAACAATTTTTACTGTTACTAGCCGTTGGGCATTTGCCCGTTGGTTTTCCGTTGGGCAGTCTTGCCCGTTAACACCATCAGTTTCTAGCTGTTAACAGCTAGCACTTGAAGACTTGGTCAAACTAAAAAATCTATATATACACATATGTCTTCCTCCTCCACAATTTTTTCTTTGACTACTACTCTCAAATTCTCTCTCTCCGGAAAAAACAGATCACTCCCAACCAAAATTCTTTCCTTTCTTTTCAAAGCTCTTGTGTTGTGTGTTCTCAAAGAGGAACCATCAAAGAGGGGTTGTTCAATCCTCTTCCAACTAGTGCGAGTTAGGAGGAGAAGGCTATATAGTTAAATCCTGGGAGGTTGCGTGCCACGAGCCCTACGCACTGAGTCATTGGCTCCGAGGGGGTGCGAATCAACCTTTAAGGACAACGCCATCGGCGTGCTCTATAGCTCGGTGAGATTGTTCTTTGATTTACTTTATTGGATATTTTAATTTGCTAGAAATTGTGCATTATACTACTAATTTTTCCAACATTAGGAAGCCCATATTCTTGATGCCATCAATTCGTGCTCCAGCCAAATAGCCCATCATAGCTACCCCGCCAAACATGAAGTATAAAAACGCCTGAAGAAAAGTAGGTCCAGCCCATCAGATGAGATTTTTTTGGTGAGACTGCCTATGACTATAACTTTTAGGGTTTTTGATCTACAATCGTACACCAGTTCTGCCCTAAATCGTAGTGGGAGCCCCGTATGCCTATGCTTCTTGGGTGCAGAAGTTTTATTTGGTCAAAATGGGGATGGATGAAATTGTTGATCACGATCATGGCAAGGATGACATGGATAGCGATGATCATGTCGATGATGCAGTGGACCGGGCACATTTGCCCAGAAATAACACCTTTTTGAAATTGTTGATCATGATCATGGCGTCGATGACTTGGATAGTGATGATGCACCGGACCGGCCGGGCATATCTGGTTGATTTCTATATTAAGTTGTTCAACGCCACCGCCGCATCGAATTGCACTTGGCCGCTACAAATTGTACTTGGCCGCATCGAATTGCTCTTGGCCGCAAAGAATTACTCCTGGCCACGAAAAACTACTCTTGTCCGCACAGAATTACTCTTGGCCGCTATGAATTATAATTGGTCACATTGAATTGCACTTGGCTGCTACGAATTACTCTTAGCCGCATCGAATTGCTATTGGCCACATCAAATTACACTTGACCGCACATAATTGCACTTGGCCGCAAAGAATTGCAAGACAAAATGCAATTATGTGCGACAAAATGCAATTATGTGCGGCCAACTGCAATTTAATGCGGCCAAGAGCAATTCGATGCGGCCAAGAGTAATTTGTAGCGGCCAAGAGCAATTTGATGCGGCCAAGAGCAATTCGATGTAGCCAAGAGCAATTTGTAACGGCCAAGAGCAATTTGATGCAGCAAAGTGCAATTTGTAACGGCCAAGAGTAATTCGATCTGGCAAAGAGTAATTTTTCGTGGCCAAGAGTAATATTTTGTAGCTATGAGTAATTCTTCGCGGCCATAAGTAATTTTTTGCAGCCAATAGTAATTCTTCGCAGATTCTTTTTCTTTTTAACTAATTGGTAAGAGAATAAAATTATCGTTCAATACAACTTGACCTGTTGGTTTAGATGATTTGGAATTTCATGATCTGTCTGAAAATTGAAAATTGCAGGTTTTTTGTTGGAGCCTTTTGGGTAGACAGAGTTTCAAACTCTACTCTTTACTTGGTTATATGTAATTTTGGAACTATTTTGCTTTTCTATTTTTTTAGGTCAATTAAGGAAACAAGTGCGATAGGAGTGTCACTTTTGAGTGAGTGGACATTCAAAAAATTGAATTCGAGTTGGAATCTCGTATGATTATACATTCTTAATATTTTTGATACTATCCATGAATGCAACTAACAGAATTACATAGATTTGGTAACATTTGTTGTGTTAGACTATTTTATGAACTTGGTTAGATGGATCATGTTTGAAGCTTATTCTTAAAATGAAAATTTTTGAGAAATAGTTTTTGTTGGAGAAGGAAAATTTTTCTAATTCACAGTTATTTGTAATACTCCTTTCGCATGAGATGAGACCATACGCATATCCGAGACTCACCTCATGTGAGATGGCATTTAAAAGAACCATTGTATCCACACACAAAAACCTTCGAAAAAGTGGTATTTGATACTTCATTTAAACTATGTTTAGAAAGCATTGCGCACCGGCAATTACTAATCCTTCAATATAGCAGCCTCAAGAACCGTAGAGCTGAGCACTGAATAGTTTTTTTCTTCCTTGCAATTTGGATAAGAAAAAGTACTTCACGAATGCGCGCGATGGAATCTCAAATTCGCAAATATAAAATGTGAACTTGATATGCGAGTAGATATAGGATAGGACATAACTATGATATGATCATGATCGAGGCCCCGTTCCGTTAAAAGAAATAATTACTTCTCAAAAAAATAAGTGTTTATTTTCTGAATTAACGGTGATGTATTGTAGATCGTAAAGCGAAAGATAAGTACTTAAAAAATAAGAATCTTGACAGAACGGAGATCTCTCACTTGGGATAGAGATCACAATTCATAGGATATATGTCTCCATTAATGAAATAGATGGGCAATCCATTTCAGTTCATTTGCAATTTCTTATCAATTTTTCAGTGAGGAAAAGCCATGTCAATTGTATAATCGTTAAACTCAATATGTATTATTTCCTCTGAACTCTGATATATTACGGTTTCCGGACTAGCTTATGCTGACCGAGACACAGATCTTACCCGTGACCCACTACTTATCAAGGAGCCTATTTAAAACCGGAGGAAAGCTCCCATCACCCAATTATTTATCCATGATAAAAACCTCTATTTTTTTTGCTAAGTTTAGCATCAGCTACCAAACGTATATCTCCTTAACCTGCAAGTTTGTTTAGTGGCTTCTAGGGGTGGCAAATTGAACCCAGACCTATTAAGAAACTCAAACCCATGTATTAAAAAATAGATCAATTCAATACATTTATTAGTTGAATTAAAATGGGTCCAAACCCATCTAACCCATTAATTATTGGGTCTTAATTGGGTTTCAATTGGGTCAACTTAAATGCCCAATGGGTCATGAACATTACCAAAAAAAATTTGAACTACCCACTTTTTTACTTTGACGACCCAGCGATTTCCTCTTGTCTCCACCAAAAAATAACGTCGGAAAGCATCTGGACAGTTCACGCAGAAGATGTATTGGTCCATTCATAATCCGTCAATCAAAAAAAATGAAAAAAATAAAAGTAAACATGTTACGTGAAGCAAACCTTTTTCTTGGTCAAATCGGGAATTGGTGACTCGGTTTGAATGGTTTCATGTTACGAATTCCAATTACAGTACAAGCCGAGTCGAGCCAAGTTTTGTAGTGAACTCGTACACTAAACGAACCAAAAATTCGAACTCAAACTTCGTTTGTTTGTAAACGGGCCAAGTCCGGTTCGAGCCGAGCTTATACAAAACGAGCCAAGTATTTAGAGTGTTGAACTTGACTCATTTACTGTACAAGCCTGAAACTTGAGTTTGAACTCGACTCAATTACTAAACAAGCACCGAGCTGAGCCGAGCCTTGAGTGGTCAGTTCGTTCGCAGCTCTTAACTAGTTAGCAAAAATTCGATTAGAACCCATGGCTTGAGAAGAATGTAAAATCATTTGGTAATTAATGTGTTTGGGGAATATTTTGGAATTTTTTAACAAGTAATAAACTTGAAATGATCTTACATATTTTGTTAATCAATCTTTTAAGGGGATTCGTCTCGGCAATGTAAAAAAATTTGATCAAAACTCATAATTTTTTTCAAAAAGACAAGAATAAGAAAAATAAGTTGACTTATTAACTTATTTTTGTCTTTATTCAAAAAATTATGAGTTGCGATCAAAATTTTTTACTTTTCCGAATCCTCTTGTCGAAACAAATCAATAAGTAACAAAAGTTTGACGCAAAACAAACAAATGCAAAAAAAATTTCAAATAAAGACAAAAAAAAGAAGTTATATACTATATCTCCTCCTCCATTTTAGTATATAGGGGTATTATGATAATTTTAGTATGCAAGGATAATTTGGTCATTTACATGTACAAGGGTGGTATGGTCATTTCAGTGTATATAGGTATTTTAGTCATTTTTAATTTTAATTGGGTTAATGTGCGGGTTGGGTTTGATTCTAAATAAATGGGTTGGATTGGGTATGGATAATTGAACTCCTAACTAATCGGGTATAAATGGGTCAATGACCTATTAAAAATCCGGCTCACTTATAACTTACTCAATTTAGCTCAAATCCACCCATTTGACACCCCTTACTCCCTTCACATGCATGGTTAATTTCACCACTGATCTCTCTCTCACTCTCAAACACATGTGCTGTGCCTGTGCGCATGTTCTGTTTCCTGAAATCGATCTAGAATATATATCGCTCTCGTATAAGCCATGGGACCACTCCGTACCAATTGAAGAACACAAAGCTAGCGTACGTTTTTGTCTCTGACATAAAAACAAGAGAGCGTGATTTCTATAAATGCATCCTATACTATTGTTTTCATTTATAGATTTGCACATGCGCTGAATGGAACTTGCATGGATTGATAAACTTCAACCGGGTTCGGATTATTTCCGGTCTAAAACTTGAACTAGACGAGACGGTCTAAATCTAGACCATATATACATTGGTATAACTAATGGTTAGGATTTGCTCATGCTACCGAGAGTCCCTAAGTAAATCCATTTTTTAGTAAATTCAAACCATTAATTTATTTATTTTTGAACGGCGGAAAAGAATTTTATTAATCTTTGAACAAGATACAGAGACCAACAGTACAAGGAGAACGGCATTATATCCCTAAGAACAATCATATGCCCTAATCCTACCCAATTCATTGATTGACAAGATGCCAACCAAAGAAAAACCCATTGGGACAAGCCCAAACTCCTAATAGGCCTAAAAGCCCAAATAAATGGGATAAACCCAAACAATTGCAGCTGAACAGCTGCCCCCCGCCCACGCCAACCACCACAGCTTTAGCTGAACAACAACCGTTGCCATCGCCCTACAATGCCGTTAGGCCATTTCCGGTTAAAATCAAGAGAAAAACCGGCGGAGACGGACGGACGGACTTTGCTCCAAGAACCGGTGACCAAAACCTTGCAGTTAAGCGAAACCGGCTATCCCAACAAATTAGCCGGCGGCCACAACCATTAATTAATTGATATGCAAGTGGCGAATGGTGATATCTAAATTTGGTTTGTATCGTTCGGTCTAAATTAAGGATCGAAGAGAATCCAATTCCATTTCAACCAGTCTCTTCCAGTAGTCCCTCTTTGTATTATTCTACAAGTGGGGAAAGTTGTAGCCTTTAATTTTTCCATTGCATTGCATGCATGGAGCTAATGTAGCTAAGGTATTTGTAATTATATGGCAGTTTGGATTTTGCCTATATAGCTAGTCAATGGACTCTACCCTTCCTTTATGCACGAATGGCCATCTCAACTTCTAATTCAACCACATATGACAGATCGACGTGATCGATCACTATTTTCTCTTTTTTTTTACCAACACCGGAAACTAGTCAAATGTTGTGCCACAATATTGTACATGTACATGGTAACTTTTGGAGCATGTGAGTTAGCCCGCAACACCTGTATATGCACATTGATTGACGCCAAGAAAATTCTAATTGTTGGACTGTTCTAACAGTTTAGTAGATGGACATCAATTCTAGAGGCTTAAGTTAGGGTATGTTTGGAATTTTTTTCGTCTTTTGCAACATTTTTAGAGTTTTTTGTCATAATTTTGCAGTTTTCTAATTCCTCGCTTCGACAAGAATAAATAATCTCAAAATTTGGCACGAATTTAACAAAATTTAGAAAAAGACAAATAATGATAGTCGTAATAATACTTTAAAAATTTAGTCCCAACCCAACCCTTGCTATTCAAATGCACGAGGATAGAGTGATCATTTTTGCCCCTTCATTCTCTTTAAACAAAATCTTGATGTTGAAGTTATATTTTTAATTTCTTTCTGGTCAAAGTTGTTAGCTCCCCAAGAACCATGGAGCACGATAATCTTTATCTTAAAAAAAATATTTCATCTAATAATATCTCATTTCACGATCAATCATTGAGTATGCATTCGTATCACTACCATAGTGCATCCATACCAAAACGAGAGATACTACAACCACTCCCAAAATCACACCATTTCACAAAACACAAGGATTCCACACATACTGTGTGCACAAAACACAAGGATCCCACACACACTGTGTGCACTGCACACAGTGTGTATGGGATCCTTGTGTTTTGTGAAAGGATGTGTATTTGAGTGTGTGATTTTGGATGTGGTTGTAGAATTTTTGTACCAAAACATGGATATACAAGAGGTTTTCCAACTCTTGTATGGTGCGAGCAATTTAAACGATGCTTTGTCTCAGTTTTAATTAAAGATCAAATAGTAAATAGTGATATTATATATGTCCCGTTGGCCATTAATTCCAGAATTTCTTCTTAAAAATAAGTACTTATTTCATATTTTCAAACTCAAAAATATAAATGAAAAATAATTTTTTAATTTTTTTTGCACCATTTAAAATATCTCAATAAGATCAATCAAACAAAATCCATATTGCTAGAAAAATTATTTGCGTAAACACATTATTTTTTAGCTTGAAATTGCCTTATGAAAAAATAAATACTTATTTTCGTTTATGAAACAAGCCAAAAATTACTAGTTGAATTGCGCACAAGCCGGACTAGACAACCCGAGTTTAAAAAAAAATGATAGAGATTCGTGCCGTGTATCATGCATGGCAGCATGGGCATGGGCTTCACATGTGCACGTGAGATGTGCATGGGGTTCACGGGTTGGGCCTAGCTAGCTAGCTTATTTCTTTAACGGGTTTCTATAGCCATAACATAGGCTTTGGCACAAATGGAAACCTTTAAATGGGGGTGTACCTATAACCTATTTCCTACAAATTGCTGTTTATGGGTAGGTTTCCTTTCTGTCTATAATACATCGCCAATGCTAGCTTCCCTTATCCATTCTTGTTACAACGTACTGAGGAGTGCTTGACTCTTTTGTCCCTCTTTCAAAAGATGCAGGTCGTATGGAGAGAGAGAGAGAGAGAGATTGGAACTCTTTTTATAACCGGATCTCCGGATTAGTTTACGTGTATTTTGACAAATTTTAGAGACCTGAAGTTAACGACCAAGAAAACCTCCAGTGAACCCAATGTATGAAAAATTTGGCTTCTGTTGAGATTCAAATTTACGACCTCTTGAGAGCAAGCCGTTTAGTTATTTTTTCGTGCCCATTTGGCCAAATTCCTTGGGTTGAGAGGGATTGGAACTTGGAACTAATACAGAACAAGTACGTACTAGGACTTCAGGGAAGAGCTAGGTATTGCTGTAAAGGCCAAAAGTTTTTACCACTGGAATGCTATAGTACAAGGTTTGTACAAAGGGGGATGTGATGTTACAAAGTCCCATCCGTTTAGAACTAGAAAACCTAGCTAGATGAATAAGAGAAGAGGTGGTGAAATGTGGTTAATGTAATTGCTGTTAGGTAGGAAAGGGCATGGGTTTTAAAGAAAAGTGACTAAATTTGGTTAATGTAATTGCTGTTAGGTAGGAAAGGGCACGGGTTTTAAAGAAAAGTGACTTAGGCGAATTAAGAGGTGCCATGTGTCATTGGTTAGAGGAATTCTTCCTACTAGGGCAGGAGGAAAGCCGAGTTCAAAAAATTTAATGGAAACTAGGCCTGATTAATCAAATTTAAGGTCCAACTACATCACAAGAGAAATGTTGCGGCATTTGGAACTACACGACTTGCTAGTACCATTTCTCTCTAGAAAAAAAGAGAGACCACAAGGTTTGTTAGTTCCAATACTTATTCGTGATTAATGAACCAACAATCATTTCACTAGTGAATAACAATAACATGATACTCAACAACAGCATTAAGGGAGGTGATATCGAATGAATACGTCTGTGCGTTGGCAATCCCTCCTGCTAGCCGGAAAACGCCTGACCCTCCAACAATGGCCAGTTCACGATACGTACCCAATATCGGGTTTCGACCGAAAACGCTAAGAGTGCTGCCGTATATTTTGTAATTTTTTTATAATAAAAAGGAAATTGAAAATTAAAAGTTTGTTTCGGATTGAATTGAAGAAATTTCTGCTATTCGTCCATTGATAAATGAAACTTCGCTTATATATAGTTCGATCAATTTATTATGTATGCGGTTCATTACTTATTATTACTATGTACTTAGATTGTCTTGAAAATTAAACAAATTTTATCATCACGTTTGTTATTTTCTATAAGATTTTTTTTCCCTGGGTTATGGAAACGGCCTGAGTCGGACTAAAATTAGTGTTGTGCGGCAGGCCTCCGAAGGACCCAACAACAACCTGACGATCATTGATGGCCATGATATTGAAAAATTATGTTTTTTGATGATTAAAATAATAATAATAATTTTAAATCAACAAATTTTGCAAAATATAAGTGCATTAGTTTACATTTTGAAAAGGGGAAGAGAGTGAGCAGAGGTCAAAGAAGTTTTGTGACCTAACTTGGGACCCAAGCTTCTGAAGTTCTAAAGCTCCAAAACCTATTTGGACCAAAGATTGAGTTCTATTCTCTTTCACCAAAACAAAGATTTAAATTAGACTTTGGAACCATTCAAAAGAAATTAGACCTTGGAATGATGGAAAGCCAGCAAGGTAACAATTATCTAGCCAGATTCCTTCTTAACTCGAAAAAGTAAGTGAACTTCCTTTGGAAGATTTATAAATAAAAATAGTACGTATTTTCTATAAACTAAAGAGCAATATTTATGCCACTTATAAAGCTGCAATTGCACTATTCGGACATAAACATTTCCTGGGCGATTCAATGGACGTGGGTCTTTCACGATAGATGTGGGCACTCCACATTTATCGAACGATTTGAGACACATTTCAATCAGTGAACTTTGGTCAATTTGTGTTTGTAGTAATTTAGTAAAGCAAATATTGTTAGACACTAATAAGTCACATTCAGGCTCACGGAAGCGCGAGCATGGAAGCGCCTTTCTTTCCAAACTAATAAATCTCGCGAGATGGAGAATTACAAATCAGAGTGTACGTACGGTGAATATTGAAAGCGGAATTCGGGTAGGAAGTCGATCTAAATTTATGGGGAGCGTATTGTGCCCACCTTGGTCCGGCCGGGGATACCAAATTTCACGTTGAATTTTACTATAAAAATGCATAACATCAACCACAAAGTAGAAATTAAAAAAAAAATTAACCATGGTGTAGCAAAGGTAATAGTTAATACCATAAAATTAAATAGCATACCATTTATCACAAGATGGTGAAATATTTTTCTAATGACATATCATTCGTAAAATGACTTATTTTCAATGTCCTCTACGAGTCTATCATCACATTCACCACGAAATGATAAAGCGTACGAAAATAGAATTGCAAATATGGTACCACGTCACCTCCGCTAAAGAATACTCCATTATTCTGTCACACCGTAATATTATTTGTATGTACGGCATCTATGTGAGGACCAAAGCTAAGGTTTCCACCACGTGTGAGCGATGTTTGAAGTATGTTAATAGCTTTATCATAGGACTACAAGAACTTAAACCCAAACATTGTCCAACCACAGGTTCAAGCAGTGAACCAACCCCTCATTTCTTTACAGAGTTCTGATAGTGCAGTTTTTACTGCCGGTGATCCTCTGCATTCCCACTCCCTCCCTTCCTTCTGTACTTTTTGTTACAAAGTGACTATCACTCCCTCTTTGCACATCAGTGGTGACCATTAAAACCCAACTCTCTCTCTCTCTCTCTCTCTCTCTCTCTCTCACCGTTGGAAGTTCCGCAGGCAGATTGGCAGAAGCAGGGGTACACTAGAAGCCAAACTAACAGAATCTATCTAACAACACTTTTCTTCTTGCTAGTAGTACTCCTATTAAGCATTTTCGAAACCCATCTCACCATCATGATGATCTCTGCTCTTGTGCTTCTGCTCTTCTACTTGATGATGATGCTCATCATTTCCCCTTCCATTTATGGACTACTGCTGCTACAACCAGGTACTCCCAAACTCATTCTACTCTCTTCTTGGTCTTTTCTTCAACCATCTTTCCCCTCCATTTTGTTGAATTTCAAGACAATTTTATAGACACCACAAAAAGTTTGTCTCTTCAAATCAGAACACTTACCTTTTTGTATCTGATACCTTTGTTTTTGGTAAAAGTTGTTTCTAAAGTTCGAAAACATCTTTCCATTAGTTTTTTTTTTTTTTTTTTGTCTTTTCAGAAACGGGGTTTTCCCTAATAATTCCAAAGCTAACGCTGTGTTTAGAACTCCAGGAAAATGTGATCAAAGAAAGGAAAAGAAATTGAGAGGATAAATTTTACTCCGAACAAACTTGAATTTGTTATTTTCTCTCAAAACGAAACAATGGAATTGAACTTTTTTTTGCTTTATTTCCAACTTTGGCAGGTTCACCAAACAAGCACTTGGATTCAGCCAATACAACCTCAACATCAACCCTGAAATCAGAAGAAGCTACTTTGATTCACAGAAAGCTCTTGGTTCATGGTAAAATTTTATCCCATTGCAATCAACCCATGTTTGATCATTGTTTTGGTTATCAATTTGGCAGAACACTTTTCAGAAAGTGTTTTTTAAAACATAAACGCTCCGTAATACACTGTATTTTACAATCTTCGGGAGAGAATTTGAATACATCTCGTAAATATTTTCTCTAAAAAAGGCTTGTTTTCGAAAAATGTTCATTAAAAAAAACTCACCAAATTACTTTTTTATGACAATTTATGTCCTACCGAAATGTTCTAAAATCATGTCAATATATCCGTCACATGAAGTACCCCCGCTCGTGAAAGTCCCCAATCTCTATATAACTTCATTTTTTCGCATTTATTTTGGTACTTATAATAAAATTTAGAGCTTTGGCCCTTTCAAAATCTTGATAATTTTAAGTTCAGTCCCTTCGAAAGTAAATTCTTTCGCAACATAGTCTCTCGAAAACTCTAAATCATTCCGTAATCGTTTGCCACTTTGTGAAATTTCTGCGTCCGCCACTTCCCGATATGAAATGACATTTATGTTTCTGTTTTTTTCCCCTCAAAGGGAGATGCACCAACAGGGACATAAGCATATCCCAAAGCAGAGACTCCAGCACATCTGGGATTCCAAAATACATAGTTGAGATTGTCAACACTTGTGTTTCTGGCTGTGCTCCTTCCAACATACACCTCCACTGTGGGTGGTTTGCCTCTGCCAGGATAGTGAATCCAAGAGTTTTCAAGAGACTGGGATATGATGATTGCCTTGTCAAAGCAGGGAGACCATTGAACACCAGCCAGATTATTAGATTCACTTATTCCAATTCTTTCATGTACCCACTTGGTTTCAAGTATGCCAAGTTTTGCTGAACAACTCCAAACCGATTCCTGCGTTTATAGGCCATGAAGTCTCGTTCGAAGCTTTAGTAAAATTGGATTACTAATTTTTGGTATCATTCTCGTTTTGTGTTTTTCCGGTTTCAGAAAACCCGAAAAATGTGTTTAGTGAAATGTTTCCGTTACTGTTTCTTGCCAATAGTAGCGGACCTATCCAGTGGAATAGCCAAAAATTTGCATCGGTGGGGCCACTATGAAACAAGAGCTCTGACAATAGCCAAGCTCCTACAATGAGCCACCCACCCACGAGTTGATGATTGTTGGTGATGCGATCAGTGGCTTGTATATTTCGGTGTACAAAGAGTAGTTTTACGCTTGTGTGGAGTAGTGCTTGTTTTTTCATCCATCAAAAAATAGGTGAATACTACCCACTTTTGGTAGAATCCACACTGGATTTTTACTTTGATAATAAGAAACATCCATTTCGTAGGGCTTCATTTCTAACAATTCTGGTAAAATATTAGTTCATTCATACATATAGATAGGTATTTGATCAAATAACACGTTTCTTGTTTAAGAATTTTGTTTCCGAAGTGGGTCAAAAACGATGGTAGCATTTGATCAAGCATTTACAAAAGAGCTGTGCTACGTGCACAGACTGCTGTGCACAGCAGCTTTTTCCTCCCGCCCCGGGTCGCATAAAGATGATCGGAGCCGCTCATTTTGTTCAAAATACTAAATTCTGAAGTGATTTTGGGTGTTTTGTTAACGCCTCTAACGATATCGAACGAAGCTCATTTTTTACAGAGACCTTAAACGACATATTTTGAACAAAATGAGCGGCTCCGATCATCTTTGTGCGACCCGGGGCGGGAGGAAAAAGCTGTTGTGCACAGCTTGCTGTGCACGAATCATTTCTGTTTACAAAACATGCAAGAAGGGCTTCATTTTAAACCATCGATTTCCTTATTTCTGTGACAAATTGATTTTCACACCCCGTTTTTACCATTCTCACTTCCTTTTTTCGCTTTCTTGATGCAAATCTACTATATTACCCCATCATGTGTGAAAAATGAATCAATAAAAGGGTACGTGCGAAGAATAGTAAAGAGAGTGTAAAAATCACTATCCTTGTAAATATTGCAGAAACAATAAGAAAAAAGTGTCCAAAATACGCATCTATTGAGTGCTCTTGCATAATGCCCCAATACTGCTCATTCATGTGAGACCACACACTTAACTGATTCTATTCCCAAATATGCTATGAATCTGTTGACTATTGACATTAGAGCACTGAATAATGTTCCCATAAACAGCCATTTTGCCAATGCATGTAGGCCAGAGAAGCTACCATCTACTTCTTCTTGAAATTCACAAAAAAAAAAAAGAGAGGTTAAAAGCCTTTCGTAGTACTACCAACTTTCTTGATATTTGTGAGTCAATAGACTCCGTACTGATTAGTCCATTTTTTTCATTATTCTGGAATTAGTAGCATTTAATTTCAGAGCCAAAAGCTACAGTTTAAGATTGGCGCATTGAAGTACCCTTTGGTACTTCTTTTGCAGTGTGCTTGCTCTTGACTTCTCACTGCACTCTCCCTTTTCTCTCTCCGAGAGAGAGAGAGAGAGAGAGAGAGAGGTCATTGCTGTGTTTTCTTTAGATACTTTTTGTGTTATTTGTAGACTTGGAGTTGTAAGATGTCTGGTACTTTTGTAGGTGTTAACATAATATTGGGAAATATTATGTTGCCATATTTTTTAACCTTTATAATTATTATGTTTTCGGCAGATTATTATTTATGTTTCTAAGTTAGTCTATGTTTCCTTATTATGCGTATTTCCTTTTTATGCATCTTGTAGCCTATATAAAAGCGTGCTAGGTTATGATTTGAATACAATCGATAATACATCTTTCGCCTTTTCTTAACAGTGGGGAACCATTGGTGCAAATCCAGCCAGAGTGTCAGTTTATATGCCGGAAAGGGAGTGAGAGGATTTGAGAGTGAGAGACAGGGGAAAGAGAGAATGGATGATCGGTTGATTTTTGTGGAAAAAGCTTGTCTAGGGGAACCACCATTGCATCTAGGCTTTGCAAGCACATCTCTAGTATGGTGTATCCTTTTTGTTTTCGCCGCATTTCTTTTGTTATTGTCGTGCTGACGGGGTGCATTAGGCTTTTACTCTTCTTGTTGTAATAGCTGCACATAGTGGGTTGTAATCTTATTAGTATTGATGAATTTCTTAGTCTTGTGCCCCAAAAAATACTATTGATCCAAAACGCGAACAGTCACACCAACTATTGGCCTGGACTTGAAATTTTAATTGGTTCTATGAAAAATAAACGTTCATGAGAATGAGCCTATCGACTCTCAGAGGAATGCTACAAAAATCGTTACACTGTGGAATCCATTTTTTCCTTGTTCTGATGAATGTTCGATTGTATGAGATTGTGAGTGAAAGAGACAGGGGACAAGGATTTTTGGAGGCTATTGTTGTGAGGAGGGCCCTTAGTCCCACTCGCACCTAGGTGGAGCAATTGTTACGGGCTGTGTATCGATCCCTGATCATCGGTAAACTTGCAAGAACGCCCTACGTTGGCAATCCTAAAAGGGACAAGTAGCCTCGGTTGAACATCACATAATGGATGGGAATCCAATTGGTCCTGTTTATAGGGGGAAGCTACACTGGCCGTCAATTCTCAAAATTTTACTTAGCAAAATATAAAAAGAAAAAAAGAAGGAAATATATCATTGCGAACACATGGAATTGGGAGATGGAGACCTTAGCTGTATTAGTTGAGAATGAACAAAATGACTAGAAATGATGTGATGTTGTAAATGGTGGCCATTCAAACATGAGAGTGACTCACCATTTCTCTCTTTTTCTGTCACTTGATTTTTAATCTGCTTGTTGACTCTCTGTTCTTCTGGATATCCACATGGTTGAAACTGGATACCTGCTGGGAATAAGAAGACTTGAAGTTTACTCACATGTATTTACCACCAGAGACTCTCTCTGGACCATTCAATAAATCCCATCAACAAATTTACCCATCAAGGAAAGAAAAAAAAACCCAAATGGGCAAAAAACAAAGTCCCCTTTATACCACCACTTTGAAGCTCAAACTCTGAGCCCACATGGCATTACATAGGCACTGGCAATTGGTATTCAACACGAATTGTCAATTGTAATTCCCCTTTTTGTAGGGCAAGCATCAACAATGAAACTGATTGGCCCCACTCTATAAACCAATTAAATTCAAGATGGGTGGGTGGGGGATTGAGATTTCCTACGTGGCGCTCCTGGTAGTGCACCATGTAGGGTAAATCCGGATCCGGAGGGTGGGTACCAAAGGGCCAAAACAAAAGCCCCCAACACATTTTGAAGGTCAAATGAAAAAATTTTGGCTGCTCACACATGGCATTATATGGCAGTGTCAATGGTACTTATCACTAATAGCAGCATATAAAAGTGATTGACTCCACTCTATGAATAGTTCATTAGGTTCCACATTTCTATATTTCTATATTTCTATTCTGAAGTTGTTTATCTTTATCTTGCTCGGCTTGTAACGCCTCTTTTGTTTCCTGATCGCCTTTTTTGAGTATTAGGTAGTTGGTCAGGTAAAGGCCGACCAAGCCGATGATGCTTCACTTTCCGACCTTGTAGTTTATCAACGCTGCCTCACTTGGCACTTAAACGTACTTTTTGCACTGCTCATTGTTCAGGTTTGGGATGGGTGGCGCATGACAAATACCTTAATCAAATGCAAAAGTTGATCCTATTTCTATATAGAATGTCATTTTTGCTAATGATGCCTATGACAACTTGGATTCAATTGAAGATAAGTAGTCAAGGATTGAGATACAGTGCCATACAAAATCCTTGCTTAAACATATGGTGCTTCATATGTAGTTATTTACTAGCATTAAGTGCAACTAAATGCTTCCCACAATTGCTCCAAAGATGCTTCAACTAGTTCCATTTGACAATCAGCAAAGGAAGAAGAAGCAGCTCAATACTGAGAACATCACAACCTGGTCCCGGAGCCTCTCTGCTCCTTGCATATTCCAATTGTTCACAAGCACATGGCCAAAAGAAAGAACCCCAAAAAGCAGAAAATAACAAATGTAATTATTCACCTCTCATCTTCCCTTTGGATTCACAATCTGAGAAAAGATTTCATTAGTGCTGTCCTCGGTTTCCCCACCGCCTTCCTCCTCCTCAATGGTCAACAACGTCGTAGTATGCATAACAAACGCATCATTCGCTCTCTGTTCCGCCACCATTTTAGGCCCATCGGGGTTATCTTGCAATTGCATTGCAAACTCAAGATTCCAAAGAACCCCGCCCATTGAAGGTCGCTCGATCCCTTGATCTGACAAGCACTTCACTGCTGTTTCCACAAACTTCTTCAAACACTCTGGATTGATCTCTCCCTTGACATTCTGATCAATTATGGAATCAATAGTTCCGTTTCTGTAATTGTTTTGTGCCCAATCAGCTAAACTAACTTGTTCCTTGGGGAGGCTCGGATTAAGCACTGGCCTCCCACAAAGCACTTCGAAAAGGACAACCCCAAAAGAGTAAACATCCGACTTGTCTGTCAGTTGTTGCCTTCTGAAGTACTCGGGATCCAAATACCCGAAACTACCCTTCACCACGGTACTAACGTGGGTTTGGCTGAGCGTGGGGCCCGTTTTCGACAAACCAAAGTCCGAGACCTTTGCCACCCATTTCTCATCCAACAAAATGTTTGTGGTTTTCACATCGCGATGAATAATAGTGTGCTTTGCACCGGTGTGGAGATAGTGAAGCCCCCTCGCGGCACCAATGCAAATTTCCAACCTTTGTTTCCATAACAAAGGAGGATTGTTTCCCTTATAGATATGCTCTCTTAGAGTCCCATTGGCCATATAATCGTAAACCAAAATCATTTCTTCCCCTCCCTCACAAGCCCCTATCAAAGAGACCAGATGCCGGTGCCTCAGCTTTGAAAGCAAATCGATTTCGGTTTGGAACTCATGAACTCCTTGCTCTGAAGAAGGGTTTGATCTCTTGATTGCTACTTCAGTCCCTCCATCAATAACCCCTCTGTACACCTTCCCAAACCCTCCAACTCCAATAACTTGAGACTCATCAAAGTTATTTGTGGCATATTTGATATCTGATAAGGAAAAATGCCTACATAATCCCCCACCAAGCGTTGAAATCCTACTACTCCCACTGCTCTTACCCGATGTAGTCGATTTAGTACCAGATGATCGCGAGCTGCCATAAAGTGGCAACCATCCCATGGAGTTGCACTTTCTTCCTTTCGAATCGCGGTTATTATGTTTGAGGAAAACCAAAACTCCAACAACTAGGCCAAAACCAGCCACCCCACCCGCGATCCCACCAACTATTGCACCAACATGAACCTGCGATTTTGCAAAACTCCTCGGCTCTTGATCATAACTTCCCTTTTCTTGAAAAGGCGATAGAACCGGATTTGGGCCTGCTAAATTCCCACTAGTGTCATTAACCTTAAAAATCTCCAACCCATTGAGAATCACGTCGTAGAATTCAGGTTTCGTAGATACAGAAGGGTGCAATGCCACCCACAATTCCTTATCACCTTTTCCTTCATTCAAATATACCGCGAAGTCTTTAAAGACCGGTACTCCTTCCTTAGCCCATGCCAAAACATCTGCAGCCTCTTGTGCTGTTTGGTTATTGATGAAAATATCAAACACCCTTTGGTTAGTCTTGGAAACCTGAAACTCACAGAAATGGAGCCTCACAATGTATGTAAAATTTCCATCTACTGGAAAAACCCATGTCAGATTGAACTTGATATTGACTTTTGGATTGGGACCCATTGTTCTTGCTGTCCTATACACATCGACTGGAGCAATGTATTCTGTTAAATTTGAAGGGTAATCAATAGACACGTTTTTGTCTGCCTCAGAAGTAATCCCAAAGGCTGCACCGTATAAATATGGGGAGTCATTGTACCAGATCCGGCTCAAACTTGTATCATTGTCTTCTGAAATATACTGTCCACCAACATTAAGCCTAAACATAGTTTCAAAAGCAGAGTCCTCTGTTTCTATCAACTGATCCGAGAACCCGACCATGTTCGCCGGTTGGAAAATCTCCGGCATTGAGATGACCTCAATGCCATTGACAAACGCTACCGACCCATTCTTCGATGGCTTGAAAGTGAGACTGAGAGAGCCCGATTGGGTTAACGTGATAGAAAATTCTTTGATTATGTAAGCTTGGGTTAAGGCCCTGGCTGTGATTGAGGCACTGAAATTTTTCAGGAGGGTGAAACCATTGGATTCGACCGATAGATAGGAATCGGATGCGTTGAAATTGCTGTAAGAAGAGGGGTAGAAATGGAGTCGGACGAAGTGTCGGGTTTTGGGTGAAACAGAGAATTTGTATGTTGATTCATATGTGAAAATTCTTGCTGTCATGTACGGGATTGTGGAGGGAAGTGAAGGGTCTTGTGACTGGGCTGTGGCTAGCATTGAGTTTTCTGACGAGGTGAGGAATTTGGCATCTGGGTCCCATTTCCGGCCGCTGGCGTCCGTGGCCGCGGTGGAGCCGCCGCAGGCTAATACAAAGGATTCCGATGCAGAGGTGGTCCTTGTTGATTTGACGATGATTGTGAAGATTGAGAAGGAAATAAGAGAAATTAAGACGTGGGTATTGGAGATCATGGATTTTGGGAAATACCCTTATGAGGGATTTGAGAATGGGGGGTGGGAAATTGGTGAGAAAGTGATGGGAATTGTGGCATGGGAGGAAAACAGGGGAATGGAAAACAGAGGAACAAGAAGAATGAGAGAATTTACTTACCTTTTTGTAGGCCAAAGATGAATGAGAGAACTTTAAATTTTCTGGAGATGATGCACTTAATAAATCAGTCTGAACATTCTTGGTTCATTTTTGTATGAACGTGGATAGATTCACGAACCCAACTCAATTCTTGGTTGGTTGAACACTTCAAACCAATCCGCCCAAACAGGAAATTTGACCGTGTAACCTGTTCTTGTTTGTACTTATGATATGTTTCATTTTTTCACAAACAAATTTGCATGGTTTCTCGATCTACTTTTTACTAATTCTCATTTTTCCTTTGGTGATGGGGATTAGGAATGAGTGAGAACGTGCCAAATGATAAATTATTCAGTGCTCCTAAGCAATGCTCTTGCGATCTTGTACTACACATTGGTATTACAAAATCGCATAATTTGCGATCAATGTTGCATTAATGTGTGGCGGGAAGGACCTTAGAGCATTATTTCAGGAGGACGGAATAATTTTTCGTGTAGAAGAAGATAACGTCAAATGACCGAAAAATGGGTTTCTTCTCTTGGCATTTATTCATTCGAATAGGCGTTTCATTTTGAAGTAAAAATGAAAATTGAGGGACTCGGGTAGGCATTTTTATATCTTCTTCTGGGTACAAAAGAGAGTGGGCTCCCATCAGGCCCGAGTTACCTGGTGAATGGTAGCCCAATTAGAGATTATTTTTTCTTAGGGAAAATGACGGCCAATCACGTGTTTTTGACAATTAATATCCACTAAGGACATTTTTCAGCATCAACAAATGTTCTCAGTATGTCCATTGCGTGTATTAATTATCAAAACACGTTCTTGGCCGTCATTTTCCCTTTTTTTTACTACAAAAGTAACCATTTATTAGGGAAAGAGGAAATGAGTCTAATCACTAGTTGAAACTGTACGGTCAAGGGACAAAACCCATTACATCTTAAGGGCCTAAAGTGCCCAAATAAAACATTGAAAATCAAATGGGACCCAAAAGGCCTAAAAAACCCAAATTACTAACAACTTTTTAAACATAATTAGTTGTTACTGTTTGGGGGTGCACACGGTCCGGATTGATCCAGTTCTCTACAAAATCAGTAACTGGACATTGAAAACGGTTTTAAAAAATTGGGACCCAAAACTTGACAAATATATGTGTGGAATCTGACCAGAACCAAACCACATAAGACCGGAATTAACAAAGCAATCGAACAAGTATACGGCTTAAGAAAATACCAACCATGGTTTTAATCCCAGGAATTATTTACATCACACAGCAAAATTAGCACCCCTTCTTTTTTCAGCTTGCATACGCGTGCTTCTATTGAGCTAGCTCATCCAAAAAAATTCAAAAAGGGCTACTTTTTATGGGCGTATTCGAAGAAAAAAAATACAAGAACTTGTAAAGTTTGAACTAGGTTTGGGTGGAGTGCACCGGGTCAAGGCTGTAGTACAACGCCAAGACAACGCTCGAGAAGAGCCTCAATAGCAGGCTATTTTGACGGGCTTTCTCCCTACAAAAAGTATTTCAATATCGTGTGAACCATTGGCCCACGTATCATCAGAGATTAAAATGATAAACAAACACAAACAACTTGTATTGTTTTGAGTTAGTATGACTTATGAGTCTCGTGACTTATAGATTAGTTTTTTGAGCCATACATTTGCAAAATTTGTGAAGGTCCTCAGGTTTCAGTTTCTCCAATCATTCCCAGAAGTCAGAGCCCTTGGTAACTAAACGCGGGTTTGATTCACAGTTCACCGACTTATTTGTGTCATATGAAAAGGTCACGTTCTACTAAAGTTCTTATTTTTTAAGTACTTATTTTTCGTTTTATGAAACAGATCATTCTCTCATAGTATATCACATTTAATTGAAAAAATAAGTACTTATTTTAATTAGTGGAACAGAGACTAAGTAAATAAACAAAATGCAAAACAATTGAACTTTTTTGGTTCACCATCGGCTAAGCTCCATATATTACAGCAAAACATTACATTATAATTGAAAAAATAAAGGCAATTCTTTGAAAAGTTTAAAGTAATAAAAAAGAGACTAGCGAATAAATATAATGGTATGTTTGGTTTTAGAAAGCATTATGTTCATAATAGAACGAGAATTCAGAAAACAAATACTGTATTCAAGTAATTATATGGCTTAAGCTAATATCAACCATGGTTTGTGGAGAGGAAGCTATGTAATCCCAGGTATTATTTTCATCATACTCTAAAATAAACACCCTTTTTTTTTTTTTTTACTTACTTTGAAAATGCTTGTGTGGGCTTCATAAAAAAAATTTGAAAATGATAGGTCAGACCTACTTTTTTTTTAGTTTCGGTTTCATCCCAACCCTAAACAATGTTGCCGAACCTGGATAGGCTTTGGTTATGTTACATAAAGATTTTTTTGCCCCTATGAACCGTGAACTATGTAAATTGTATATGTGAACTATGAATTTTATGAGACCCAAGCGGTATTTGAAAATTAGAGGTTAGGCTTACTTTTTAGTTTCGGTTTCATCTCAACCCTACACATTGTTGCCGAACCTGGATAGGCTATAGTTATGTTGCATAATGATTTTTTTACCCCTGTGAACTTTTAACAAATTGTATATATGTGAGTTGTATGAGACCTAGGGGGTATTTTTTTCCAAAACAATGGGCCAAAACATATCGGGTTAGGAGTAATATGCGCGAGATTAATCTGGGCCAAAGCCTAATTTTCTGGGCCAGCCTATAAAAATAAAAAAAAAACCCCAAAAAATTCAAAAGGGCTGTTTATTAGGCCTCTCCATTCATTCAAATACAAAGTAAAAAAATAATACAGGTTGTAAAGTTTGAACTAGGTTTGGGGTGCGACGAGCCAAGGCTGTAATGCAACACCAGGCAACGCTTGAGAATCCCCAATAGCATTAGCATGCTGTTATGATGGGCTCTCCCCCAACAAAAAATAATTTAATAAGAGGGTAAACCATTGATCCACATACCAGCTATTGAATTGATAAGAACAAATACTACACTTGATCTTAGCCGTATGGCCGAGAAAGGAATTCTTTGACATTAGGTTAGGCCACTTAATTTATACCCCATCTTATCTCCCCAATATTTGTGCATTACAGATGTGCGAAACAAAGATAAATAAAACTCAAAATAATCATTTGTTTCTTCGCTTTTATTCTGGTCGATGGTTTTGAAGAATAAGAAAATAAGTATACACAAACTAAGCAAATAAACTTGCGAACCGACTACTTTGATTAGATTACTATGATGAGCATTGAAAACTAGGAATTTTGGAAATCTCTGTTTTGTATAAATGATCGGTCCCAAACAAAATATCATCCGTCTCCAAATTGACTAGGGGGACCAAACAGCGTAAGAAAAAACATTTAGAGTGTTTGGATCATGGCTTGTGAGGAATTTTCTGCGCGAAAGGAAATTGAGTGCAAATAACTAAGTAAATTTAATTCCTTCACTTTATTAGTAGATTTTTCATATTTTCCTTTTCTCCATAAAATTTTCATTCAAACAAAGCATTCCAAGTTCCTCTTCAAGACCACAGCACTGCATTCATGATTGCTTGTTTGAGCCTAATTTTAGGTCAAACTACAAATTCAACCACCACACAAAAAGACAGCCCCATTAAGTGTACTTGGAAACCCATTTGCACTGGTCAATACTTGTGTTCTAGTTAGGCAGAAAAAATGACGATAAATTTTTTAACTGGGCATATTCAATTAAGCCTTGTTTGGTTGGAAGGACAAATTTTTGGGGATAATATGTCATGGAAAACTAAGAATACTTGAGTTAAAATTAGTCATATATGTCATCCGTCATGCAATGGAATAAGAAGGAAAGAAAAGACCTAAATCCACCATAATTGCGCACAATTTCGGTTTCGATTAAGTTGGTTGAGTAGTACACAATTACAATTTCACACTCGGAGAGTCGTCTCAAACGAGAGATTTGTTGGGAAAAATGAAATTGGCAAATCCAGAGAGCAATTCCATTGGATAATAAACTGAAATTGCGAATTACATGAAACAAAAAATAGCAATCTAGGAATCAAGTATCGTATTGACATTCTCCTTAAAACAGATTTGTTGCCTCATCGAGAGTGTTAGAGGTTGCATAGGCATCTGTCTCCAAATTCTTTCACCGAAAATTCCAACAGTTTTCACGAAAGAAATATTTCGAAATGAATCTTATGATTTTATTAGTCAATCAAACATGGTCTAAAAGTCTCCTTAGTTGTTTTACAGATGTTTTTCATGTTTTGATTTTTTTTTATAAGCAACAAAATTTTATTAAGAAACTCGACAAAGGGTAATTCAATAGTAATAATTCATACATATATATATCCTGAAAGGGAAATCCCATAAGAAGACATAAATGTACATCAACCAAAGACCAAATAAACCAAATCTAATATAATATATAGCCCCATAATAGAGAAGAGAGAACTCAACAACGAAGACTTCCATAAAGGAGAAATAGCAATCTCATTAGTCTTTGACAGATTTAGTCCCTTAATCCTCAACGGATACCCAATTTTTTTTTCGACGAACAAAATCATCCCATTTATATATACATCATAAAAGTCAGCACATCCAAGGTTATACAACCCAATTTGTGAACACGACAAATCTTAATGCGTAACATTAAGATATTCGTGAACACGTTATGGTTTTGTTTGTGAAAGTCAGCCACCACGTCCCGGTTCAGGAATTAATTTGTCTCCCAATTTTCCCATTGCGTGTAGATGTGCAACCTTTTGGGCAACATGTTAAGTAATTAACTTGCCAAACGAATCCCGGCGCAAAGTGTTAGCATATACATCGTTCGACTAACTAAACGACTCTTGGCAATGGACATCTCGTCTCTTGCATCGATGGATGAAGAACGTCACAATAAATAAGCAAAACAAAATGTTCTTCTGCCAATTTTGATGTAGAAATCCATGCACGACACAATTAGCTTTATGGCTTTTTTGGGTCGTCAAAATGTAGAAGTACCAAGTTTTATTGGAAATTTATTGGAGTACTCCTAGAGCAAACACTAAATAATTTCTCTTAAGTTTTAAACCCCACTAGGTTGGCCTAGTTTACTTTTTTCTAAGGTCTCAAGATTGAAACAGCTCAGGTATATATTATCAACTTGTCCATACAGGATTTTGTCTCGGCTTTAATGATAGAATTGGTTCCTCAAAGATTAGTCAAGGTTTGTATAAGCTAACTCAAATATCCTGAACCCCCAAAAAAAATGTTATACAAACACTTTACTCTCTGAAGTTTTATCTCTCACCTAAATTAGGGGGTGTTTGGTGCAAATTTATTAGGCTGAACCTGGATTCAAGATTCTGATTTTGCATTTAGAAACTGTTTGGCGCAGATTCTTAGGATGGGATTCTGTCAGAATTGACTATTAAACTGGAATAAGGAGCCACAATCTTAAAAGTATCCGGAGCTACTTTTGGTTTCTCATTCTGGATTCTAAAATTTTTGGGACTATGTTAAGCTTCGCCTTTTTAACACATTACATAGATACTAAAGCATTTATACATGTTACTTCAATTCTATCGAATAATTTTAATATGATTATATATTTAATTATTGTAAATTATATAGAAAGTTTATTAATAGGAGAACCGCGAAATGTTTACATAATTTTTTTTAAAGTCTACAAAGAAAATAAGGCAATGTAAATAGAAAATTAATAAACAATAGCAAGAGCATAATAGCCAACTCAAAATCTAATAATCTGATTATTCTACCAAACGCTTTCAAGATGCAATGGCTCCCAAGATACAATATAATCTATTTTTCACCCAATACTTCTACAGTTCTACGTATTCTGATTATGAGTTTTTTAGAGTCTAAAAAATCTAGAATTGCAATCTAGAATCTCCCAAAATAATCAGCACCAAAAACTCCGTGACGGATCGGTGCATGCATCTTCTTACTATCAAGTGTATATATGCTTGGCTAATGGCACATCTAATTGATTAATGCGGACTAATTAGGTAGATAATGGTCTATTTATGCCCATCATTTACAGACTGATTGGAAAATTGAAATTGACTTTGATTGGCAGGCTGGCTTAAGATTATTTGAAATGCTTATTTTACTGTTCCACCAAATTGCAGATCCCTTTTTTTTTTTTAAAGAGAATTAATAAATTAAGTAATTGGGCAACTGGTCATTTCATTTAGATTCCCTTCAATACTAGGATAGGATAATAGTAGACTAGAATCTATTGCTACTATTATAAAGGGAACACCTCTTTTAATGTGAACGATTAGTTGAATATAGAATCTATTACTACTAGAATTATGAATGGAATACCTCTTTTGATGTGAACGTCAGTTTTGAGGCTTGCTTCTATTTTAGTTTTTTAAACTATCCCTTTAAATGCCTACAGAACTCTTAAGAACAAAAACTTGTCACCCTAATCTTTTTCTTCCATCTTTTATACTTTGATGTACATCTCAGATTTCAAATTTGACCTTCTCAATTGAAGATATCTTATCTTTTGCATGAACGTTTTCGGGCGACACATAAAATGCGGAAAACATTAAACGCAAAAAAGGTTATACTTTTGTCACACTTAACCACGTATATTGATGTCTTTCACAAATTTTTAGACTCATTTCGTATGTTATAATGTGTTTTTGAGCATTTCTCTAGCCAAAGTTCGATCTAAAAACTGTACCCATTTTTCTAATGGTATGTATGGTACGTATCAGTACGGGTGAAATATCAAGTAATTTTTTTTATTTATCGCCATCAATGTTATTTTTCCGCATCGTAAAAATAAGTAGATACTCATTTATCTAAAAGGAAATAAAATTCAAGTAGAATCCGACACCGACCGATATTTGAGCCAAAATAGATGGGCAGTCCTAGGGTACCAATCTTGCCCAAATCAAATCCATTGTTTCCCACCGTCCATAAATTAATAACGGCTGGTGCTTCAGTTCTCAAAATATCTATGCTAGCTTTCAAGTCCAACAAAGACTCCAAACAGAGTCAATTGTGAGGTGCTGCACAATAATATATTATCACTTTACTCTCACACAAATGGAGTATTAAATTAGGCAATAGAGCACTCTGCTGGTGTGAACCGATGGAAGACAAAAGCTTCAATTGGCTTGGCGTAATCGGACTGAAGCATTATTTCAACTCTCATTTGTAGGATATCTTGGACCAAGCCAGAAAATAATTGTTTTTAGAAACTTGCTGGCAGTTCACGTTTTGACAGAGACAGGAGAGAGAGAGAGAGAGAGAGAATGCAAGTGTTAGTCATGGTAGAGAGAGACGGGGTAACCCCTGAAGTGGTAACGGGATGGGCTGTAAACTCAGACATCTGACAAACTTTTGGTGCGATCGTGCAAGGCTGCAAACGAGAAATTTATTGTGAATCCTTTTAATTCCGACGTAGATGACCTATGTTTTTGACATGACCGAGGAAGAAAATAGTCGAGGTGTACAAAATCTGGCTCGAACACCCCTGACCGTGAGAGAGAGAGAGAGAGAATGCAAGCGTTGGTCATGCTTGTCCCTCAATGCCCGATTTATATCTTCCCTTTGACTAAAATATGATGTGTTTAATTACTTGGTGCATTCTTTTCTCACTAGCTAGGTGTTCAAAACTTCACACCACGATTAATTTCCTGAAAAGTGACATTCTGTCCAAAATGGACCAAGCCAAAGAGGTTAAGGGCCTGTTTGGGAGCTAGATTGTGCATTTTCTTACTTTTTCTGTTTGGGAGTCAAATTATGAGAATGAATTCTCTCTCAATGCATTATGGAAACTACACTTTAGAGACACCAATATGAGATTCAGCCGTGGAGGAGCTTTTCCATTCATCCTTTGGATTATCTTCCCTTTATGAGCACCAAAAATTGTCGGGCTAATGGGAAAATTGTAATGGTTAGGCTGTGGCCCGGGCCTAATTTCCAAATTAAAATAGTGTGGGTGCAATATCATACTAGAAAATCATCAAACTTTTTTTGAACAACAAAAATGGAGCAAGAGCATACCAACAGTGTCGGCACCCTCGCAACCCGACAGTCGCCGGGAAAACATCAAAACTTAGGTAATTAAATACGTCATCGTGAGATCTTCTAAATATAGATTTTTTTAACAAAACTTTCTGTTTCAAGATCCACCGTAATAATTGGATAGAATCTTTTTTTTTTCTTTTTAATGATTGTTCTTTGAGTCATATCAACTGACTCGAGTTCAAATGACACGCAGATGTAACTGAATCCATTTTTAATCCAGGTAGGATAGAACATAGATCACAATGATTACTTGATTAGAAATAAAAATTGAACAGGCTTTTCAACGTGTGTTTATTCTAGGGATACAAAAAGAAAAAGAGAGTCCAATTTTGCATTTTCAAAAGCTTAAAAAAAATTGGAATCGAAAATGGAGAAGATTTTCTCAATTCACTTTTAGATCTAATTGATACGTCATTGGATTAGTCTTCGTCTTCAAAATATGACGAGAGGTTATTCCTCCGGAACAAAAGGCTCAAAACCTTCTACTACCTCACATCGGATTTACAAGTTGTTCTTTTCCTGTTAGTTCATAAGGATCGGACACCCATGTTCCAAGACCACATAAACCTCCTGGAATTGCCCTAAAACGAAATCAAGCCACCCTTAGAGAAATAAATGAATTTCAAAGATCTTGGGCAGATCCAAAGAAGGTTTTCCCGTACGTTCACAAGCCAAATAGCTGCCAAGAAGCACAAGCCAGAAAAGACAATATGTGTCTCGGCCACACCTTATTAACTACGAATCCCCGGTTGGTGACAATCAAATAAAACTACCATGATACGGAGCAACTATCAAAATGCAACTCCGATCCTATAACCAGCATCTATTTTGTTCACGATCATAAGTTCATTGGGTTCTATCAATCATCCATCTCTTATAATTTTGACTTGGACTAAGGATGCAAATTAAACCTGATAAAGGACCTCATATGTGGTTGGTGTCACACGTTCCTCTCTCCTGTCTCAATCCATCTGTTTTAAGTACTTCCACCAAGAAAATCCGGCTTTGATTAATTTACCTAATAGTACTTTTTGGATACCAATATCAGAAAACCTTAATTAGGTCATAGTACACAGACCAATTCTAGCTATATGCACAAACTTATTCTAACCTTTTTTTTCTTCATTTATTTCGCTTTAGGTATACCCATGCTACGGCATCGACCATTTTTAAGTTATAGTACTACTAGTATTTAACAATTGTCAAAAATAGGAATCCCAAGGGATTGGTCTGGTGGTCAATGCCGGTTTGCTCCCTTAATTTCAAATTTCAAATGAGTCCCCCAACTAGTACAACCCCCCTCACAGGTTAGAATCATGCTTGCGGGTAGTAGTCCTATGAACCAAATGTTGTGTGGAGATCCTTGGTCTTCCCTAGCACTTTAGTGGGGTTGGGGTGACTGGCTCACCTTTCCAACCAGTAGCTATGGCTCAAACTAGACATCCCACTACGGATGGAAAGCCCTGTGGTAAAACCCAAGGAGGTTGCTACGCTGGGGTTGCTCCTTCCCATTCTTTTTTGGTAGGAAAAAAAAAATTACTTGTGAGCACGGTCAGGCCAATAAATGTCATATAAAAAAGGTACTTTGTGCTACATCGAAACAGAATAAGGGTGGTCCTAATTCCATCGGCATCAACAAATTGCCATGCTTTTTGTACCGTTGGGGTTGAAATTATGTCTGTAAAGGAACCGAGAAGCTCAAAAACTGCACTCCAGGGATGCGTTCGAGCCTTGGCTCTGTAAGTTAATAAATGAGCTCAAGTCAAAATTTTAGTTAACTGAAGGTCGGCTCGAGTACGCTCATGAATACAATACAAAACAAAAATGTATAGCTAAAGTTTTAATTTCCGGTAATATCTTCATTAAATTTTACGCTACTTTTTGCACTTTTCTCAGTGAGCTCGTGTTTGAGCTCAAGCTCGGCTCGGTTATATTAGTTCGATTCAAGCTCGATCGAGTTTCACAAGCTCTAACGAGCTCGATCGAACTCGCCTCAAGTTGGAGTTTACCTAATTTTGAACGAACCAAACTCACACATCAGAACTCAGCTCGGCTCACCCCATTTGTACGTAGTCCTAATCGGCCACTAACATGCTTGTCAAAGCTAGCAGCCACACACAATTAAATGTATGCGTGTATGACATTCTTATCATTGGAGTGAAGCAATTAGACCAATGACAGTAACAATTTTTTTTTTCTATATCGTAGAGTGTCGACTCGTCGGTCCACTTTGGCAGGAGCTAATCCCATATCAACCCTTAATTTGTTAAGTGAAGTATTGACCAATTAAATATCCTTGAATAAGTAGTAGTCCTTTGGAGTGATTTTCTATACTTGACTAATAACTTGACCAGATATTGGTGGCTACACGGGTGTATATATAGTGCGTGATTCAAGACGTCCGTTCCGGTAATTAATGATTCAAATTCATATCGGCAAATCTGCAAGAGTCGAGACGAACTCTGCACCATTGATTGTCGAGACGGACGGTTCAGATCGCGCACAGCACTCATATATGGTCCCGGCTCCGACAGAAGAAACCATAGGTTTTCTCCATTCAACAATGGCATGTCGGCCGATTGTCAAAATATTGTCAAACGTTTTTGGTGTCTTTGTCGTCACCTTTTTATTGAGTCACGAATTTCAGAATTTGGACACTTTTCAGTTTTCACGTAGCAGTACTATTTTGACAGCCAATATCATGAATACAATATATAAGTATAAACAAATTAATATATATAATTACTAAAAGATACTATACATGGTGTGTCAATTACCAAACCAAAATGGAATACACTTAAATTTTTTATTTTAAAAAAAAAAAAAACCTACTCAAACAAACGTTTTTCGGAAAACGACATGTAATTTAAAAATCCTGCGATGATCTAGTTTTTTTTTTTTTTTTTGATCCGCTGCGATGATCTAGTTAATCAGTAAGAAATTGTTAAAAAGATTTGGAAACCTAAAGTAAGCACATATTTACTGACGATTAGCGAGAATTATGCTACTCAACCAAGATTCTATCGAAGATTTTCTAAAGACTTCGGAGGTTAAGTTCTTGAACAGCCAAAAACAGAAAACATTTAGATGAGCAAAAAAAAGATTGTCGCGTATTGTCTCATGAATTAAATTGAAATGGAAGAGAGGATCGTGCATGAAGATGTTTTTTTTTTTTCTTTCCAAAAATCAAATCTGAACAAACTTCCTTTGTCATCTAATCCCACCAAATCATGGGATGGTTAGACTAAAAACCTAAACTAAACTCGTCTCGTATCCTTAAAATTTGCCGAGTAACATTTCGTATACTCAAAATATTTTCTTTAGATTGAGCAAGGAGACAATAGCGCGGTGGTGTAAGCTGAGCACATAAGCGTTATCCCACTTAAATACCCACTGCTAAAATAAAACAAATACTACGTACATGTTATTTGTACCTTTAGTGTTATCTGCCCCATATATATGCGTTGTCTTAATTAAAAGATTTTTCGGCTTAAAAAATCTCCTCGTAATACTATATAATAGTATCGATTAAACTATATAATTTCATCTTGTAAGCAATTTTTGGTCTTAAAATCTTCGTGAGTTTCAAGTTAGATACATATATAATTGAAGAAAGTTACAATATGAGATAATTTTAAGAAAATCGTACATATAGTATAAGCATATTTTTTTGAATAAAAACAAAATGCGTACTGCTCGTTTTACTTAGTCTTTAGTTTGCGCTTACATTTTCACAGGTATTATAAGCATTTTGTTTAAATATTCTTTCATTAGGTAGATTCAATAATTGCTTGCATATGCTGGACGAAGACTGTACATATTTTACATCTACAAATTAATCTAGACAAAGTTTCAAACAATTAAGAAATATTCTATTCCCCATGAGAACATTTAGTTAGGGTGTGTTTGGCCTCAATTACTTTGTCTTAAAAACAATCTGTATTATTTATTTTTAGTGGTAGCTTGTTTTGTTTTTTGTCAAAAAGCTTTTTACATCACTAGCTTGTAAATTCGTCTCGATAAAAGGAATAAAAAAAAGTATAAAAATATAAACCGAAATTGAAAAAAGTTTAAATAAGACGACAAAAAAGACAATTATTTAAGACTTTTGTCTTTAGTAAACTTTTTTTTTTCTTTTTGCATTTCGTTGTAATTTTTTACTTATATAGTATCTAGACTCTAGCAAGTATTAGGCCTTAGTCCTAGTCACATAAACCTTCAAAATGCTCTACGCTACTGCTCTCAATTCTCACAATGCGCTCGTGTTTTCAACCTTCGTTCTAGTAGCTTGGTGTGTGTTTCAAAAATACTTTTACGCTTCCGCTGAATCACATAAATTATGCGACTTTGGTACTAGGCGTCAAGGTTATAGTCCTTAGTAAAATTTTATGCTCATCGCCAAGTCAAAATAATGTCATAACACGACAGACATCTTCGACGTTAAATTTGCCTGTAAATTTGGCATTTGTTAAATTTGTGACATCATTTAGGTCAACTGACACCACGAAGCGAGACACAAATATTGAGATTGATTTTATTCTATTGTCTGAATCTTTTTTCTCGAACCGAATTGTCTGAATCCAAAAATTGTCACAAAATGACATCAAACCGATACAATATGATCAAAATTACTTTTTTCTTTCTTTATTCTATGCCAATTTCCAAACCAAACCAATCCATAGTTTCGGATCCGGGGTACTGTAGTGCATGTGTAAAGCAGCATATAGCCGTCAATCTTATCAATCAACGGTTCAGATTAAAAATCAATTATTATGACTGGTAAACTGGTCATAATTTAAAATTATATATCAATCATTTATTGTCAAGATTGACGACCTGTGTGTGCCCTACAAAATATCTTTCAGGCCTTGCACTACTGAATTTTCCAATCCCATACTTCCACACCTCACCTAACCCCCATCAAATATTTTCCCAAAATACTTAACTCTCGTGTGAGCTAACTACCATACTGCACGTGCCTCTCTCTCTCTCTCTCTCTCTCTCTCTCTCTCTCCACCATCCTATCGGTAGTTGTCGTCCCGCCCTCACTCTGTCTCTCTCTCTATATATATATAACCCCCACTCTCTACCCTTCCAATCCAACCACATTTTCCCCTTCCCTCGGCTCGTCGGAATTCACGAGGCGAGCTCATCTTCCACGACCACAGGTATATACACTCACGTACATACATATAAATTATATGAAAGATACTAATTGCGTATGTTTGTTTGTTGACGACGTCGGTATAGTTTGGATCTCTTGATTCGAATTCTTTTCTGTATCCTAAGATTCGTGCAATTTGGATCGATCTCTGTTTAGGCTTAAAGTGAATTTCGATGTGGTCGAGGCAACTATGATTTGGTTTGTTGTTTAGTGTAGCATTTGGTGCTTTTTTCAAATTTTCAGTGCTGTAAAATCCGGTATAATCCATGATGGCAAAAAGTTAAATTGTTTGGATCTGGGTCCGAACTGTCCCGAGCCCCGGAACTTGATTGGATGCGTTCACCTTTGTAAAGCTCGACGCGTAGAACGCCTCTGTAAAGAATCAAGTCAATCAGAAGTTTGGAACCTTTCACTTCATAAAGCTCGCCCTAGGGTACGCACTAGTAAAAATTCAAGTCAATCAGAGATAGGTAACCTATTGAACATATTGAACGAAGGACATTTTCGAGCTTGTTTTTCAGACATTAATAACGACCCTGTACAAATGTGTTTCGACCACTTGGTTACCGAAGTTTGATCGACTTGATTTTGAACTTGTCGTTCTACTCGTACTCGTCAAGCTGTACGAAGTGAATGGTCCGGATCACATTTTGGGGCTCAGGAGAGTGCCCAGGCCACTAGTTCTGAGAAATATCAATGATATCAAATTCGCTAACCAAGATCTGGTGCACTGTTGGTTTAAGCTATGCGTGATAGAGCTACCCATGATCAGAATAGTCGTTGGCAGTTGTCAGTTTGCTGAATTAAGTCAATTGACTTTATTGCGATTGGTAATGCTCACTTGAATTTCTTATGATTGAGGTTTCCCCTCATTAGTTTTATCTGTTCTGGTTCTATATTTGGGTGGTTTAACAGCAATTATATGAAGGATAGTCTCACATCTGTTGAAGAAAAAAAAGATGGCCCTTCGTACATTCGATGGACTCACCACTTGCAAACTTGGCTCCATCTGAACCGGGTATTTTGCTAAAATAAAACTCAAATCAGTGCTTGTTTAGGTGATTTTCAAATACACATTGAAAATACTTTTTCCGGAAACAACTGCTCCCTTCTCCTCCACCCCCCCCCCCCCCCCCCCCCCCCCCCAATAAAAAATAAAAAATAAAAGTTGAACTAAAAATAATTTTGGAAAAATATGTTCAAAATTCAAATGAGAGTTTTGGGGAAAAAATATTTAAACTGTTTTCTGAAAACAAAATTTAAAAATTGTAGTAGAAAAGTCAAAGAGCAAAGCCTTAAGCGTTTAATTGGATATAAGTTCCAAACAATGTATGTTGCGATGTTGGTGACAGGCCCTTTGATGGGGAGTTTGCTATTTCTCCCCTTGGGATATGGCCTAATCCGTGCGCTGGCACCTCATACCCCCTTTGAAGTGGTTTGGATTCTCTCCCAACACAATCATTACCTAAACTCCAGGGCAATACCAACTGGATTATAAAACTGCTAAAACCTTCATATATTCTGATTCTATTTGCAGTGTTTTGTGTGTGATTGCTGTTGTATGGTAGTCTTATACTGGGATCATAATGGTATATTTGTGTTGAAATTGTTGGAAATGATATCTCTAGACTTTGCTTCATTTTCTTGTTTCACCATGTTAGTCAAGCTCATGGGACTGGGGGAAATCCTAGAACGTATTACATGTTTCCATTCGAGTAAACATTTGACATAATATTATTATTGCTGTCACTTATTACTTGGTATATCTGTATTGAAACCCTGTTATTAGTGCGTTTAGCTTATGATTGTAGTACTTTCACCTTGGAGGAAGTTACGTGTTAACCTATGAGCTGTGCGCAGGTGTATTAGGACTACAGTATGGCTTCCGGACAACTCTTCTCCCGAACTACACAAGCATTATTCTACAATTACAAACAACTACCCATCCAACGGATGCTTGATTTTGACTTCCTATGTGGTATGCATAATTTCTTGCATTTTTGTACATTTCACAATCTATATTTTTCTTGTTGAATTGGTTTTCATAAAACATACTTAAATCTCTTGTATTTTCAGGGAGAGAAACACCTTCAGTTGCTGGAATTGTCAATCCTGGTTCTGAGGGTTTTCAGAAACTCTTTTTTGGTCAGGAGGAAATTGCTATCCCTGTACATTCAGCGTATGTACATACACCTGCTCCTCAGGAGCTACAACGGGATTTTATTTTGTTTAGTGAGATTGTCTAGCATGCATGGCCATAATTATCTGTCGGCCTTGTCCATCCAAAGACAAATAGCGCGCAATATGTTTAGAAACAAGTATTTGTGCTTCAATAATTGATCGTTGCAACTGGTTTAGTTATCAAGTGGGAATATGATAAACAACACCCTAATCAGTATTTTCTGAGTTAAGATTTTCTTTTCTTCATTTTGATTCTTCATTGTACCCCCCAGTGTTGAGGCTGCTTGCGCTGCACATCCTACTGCAGATGTTTTCATAAACTTCGCATCATACAGAAGGTCAGTCCTCACTTCTCTTGTACTGTTGTGGTCAGAAGCAGCACCTTTATTGAGTTCAATACTGATATTGGGTTTTGTTTTGCAGTGCTGCTGCTTCATCTATGGCAGCTCTTAAACAGCCAACCATTAGAGTAGTGGCTATAATAGCTGAAGGCGTTCCTGAGTCGGACACCAAGCAGTTGATTGCTTACGCAAAGGCAAATAACAAGGTAAAGAAATGATGCAAAGTCTGTATTTGTATGTGTGTTTTGAAGCATGACAAGTTTATAAGGAGATAGAAAGGGCAATGCTCAGTTCATAAATGTAACATACAATTGTTACTTCTGTTTGGCAGTTCATCTTCTTTCTAGATTTTCTTTTTAGTCTGGTCATACGTTGATCTTATGTTGTAGTGATGTTGTACACAGGTTGTTATTGGCCCAGCCACTGTTGGAGGTATTCAAGCTGGAGCTTTTAAGATTGGTGACACTGCTGGAACACTCGATAATATCATTCAATGCAAGCTTTACAGGCCTGGATCTGTGGGTTTTGTCTCCAAATCAGTGCGTAATCTTTCCAATGCTTGCCCCGCTTTCTTTTGTTGACATGCACATAAATCGTAATATGGCAACCCAATGTCTAAATACACTCTATCAACCAGCTTACAGGCCTGGATCTGTGGGTTTTGTCTCCAAATCAGTGCGTAATCTTTCCAATGCTTGCCCCGCTTTCTTTTGTTGACATACACATAAATCCTAATATGGCATCCCAATGTCTAAATACACTCTATCAACCAGCTGTATGTGAAACTCAAAGATATTTCTGGCAAAAGTATTGGGTATTTGAAACTTTCTTGTGTTTCCGTTAATAATGCACTACTAATCATCAACTTGTGGAAAGAAAAGATGAAGGACCTGTAACTATAAATATTGATAAAATTGCATGAGGTTCATGGTCACATTTCACATTCCAGGCTCATATTTGAGTCATATAATGTAAAGTCGAGTTCTATTTTTATAGTGGTGGAGACTTGAGCTTCTTCTTTTTTTCCCCTGTTGTTTAACTTCTTAAGCTTCTGTGCATGAATAGAAATTTATTGCCCCTGGTTGGAGTTTCATCTGGCAGACTAGAAACCCAGACATCTTATTTATGTGTTCATTAGTAACAGATTTATTTTGTTCAACTACAGGGTGGCATGTCCAATGAATTGTATAATTCGATTGCCCGTGTAACAGATGGAATTTATGAAGGTATCTCTCTCTCTCTCTCTCTCTCTCTCTCTCTCTCTCTCTCTCTCTCTCTCTCTCTCTCTCTCTCTCTCTCTCTCTCTCTCTCATGCGCATGCACGCATGGATGGTATTTTCATGTACCTTAATGACAGGATAAAATTCCGGTACTGTTTTGGAAATCTTTTAGGTATTGCAATTGGAGGAGATGTGTTTCCTGGCTCAACACTTTCTGACCATGTTCTGCGGTTTAACAACATCCCACAGGTACACATCATTTAAATGGTCTCAGAAATGAAAAAATTTCTTCTTCCTACTGCTGCTGTCCAGTGAAAAAGGTCCTTATATTATTATTACCCTACGACTGAAGATAAACCTGACAGATTTTCAACAATACTAAGGGCATCTCCTTAAGCCAAGTTTATTATAACAAATTTTCGAACTGTGAATTATTGAAAGAGAAGTTGTCATGGAGTTTGTTGTTTTACTTCCCTGCTTTTCTTTTTAGGCTGGTCCCATACCTTTTCTGACCTGATTTTCTGATTAACTGACTTAGATTAAAATGGTGGTTGTGCTCGGGGAACTTGGTGGCCGTGATGAGTATTCCCTTGTGGAAGCCCTGAAACAGGGGAAAATTAGCAAACCTGTGGTTGCTTGGGTCAGTGGAACTTGTGCACGGCTCTTCAAGTCCGAAGTACAATTTGGTCATGCGGTAAGCTATTGCTGGATTACCTTGGATTGAATGTATCTTCTTTTTTTTCTCTTTTTTTTTATGTGGTGTGATTTTTAGGGTGGTATTTTGAGTGACAATACGTGGGAAAAACCCTAATTTTGCTCGATTTTGTCTAAATCAGGGAGCCAAGAGTGGGGGTGAGATTGAATCTGCACAAGCAAAGAATCAGGCACTTCGGGATGCTGGAGCTGTTGTCCCTACTTCATATGAAGCATTTGAAGGTGCAATTAAAGAAACATTTGAGAAGCTGGTAAGCTTTTGCATCTCTTATCCCATTTCGGCCTTTATGTGGGTAATCTTCCCCACCACCATTTTAGCAATCGTTTGCTCACATTCTGCTAGGCTGAGGAAGGAAAGATTTCTCCTGTAAAAGAAGTTAAGCCTCCACAAATCCCTGAGGATCTTAACACTGCTATTAAGAGTGGAAAAGTCCGAGCTCCAACTCATATTATTTCTACAATATCCGATGACAGAGGTATGATCTGGACCTTTATATTTGTTTCATCTAGGCTACTTGAAGGAACCAGTCCTGAACTTCACTTTTAACTGGAAATAAGTCTGTTAGATTTGACTTTTTCTCTCTATTTGCAGGTGAAGAGCCATGCTACGCTGGTGTCCCAATGTCTTCCATTGTTGAACAGGGGTATGGGGTGGGTGATGTTATTTCCCTGTTGTGGTTCAAACGCAGCCTCCCCCGTTACTGCACAAAGTTTATTGAGGTCTGATTTTCCTCCTAATTACATGTGCTGTGAAAACAAAAATCCTTCTAATTGCTTTTCTAATTTTTGAATGAATTATTCATCGGCTTCTAAAAGAGATTTTGTAGACTGCTATATCTCACTCTCATATGCGACTTTTCCAGATCTGCATAATGTTATGTGCTGACCATGGTCCCTGTGTGTCTGGTGCTCATAACACCATAGTAACTGCAAGGGCAGGAAAAGATCTCGTGTCCAGCCTTGTTGCAGGTAAGCTATGAAGATGTGTTAGCCAAATTATGTTTTTTCCAGGGGCTGTTTTCAAAATGGGCACAGCTGAAATGTCTTTTCGAAACAGGTTTGCTAACAATTGGTCCCCGATTTGGTGGGGCTATTGATGATGCGGCCCGATACTTTAAGGAAGCTTATGACAAGGTTAGTTCTGATGAGTGTTTTACCTGGTACAAAAGAATACACACGCTGTTGGATTAGCTAATGGTTTCTGAATCTAATATGTTATCACATTGTTGTGCTTTGGCAGGGCAATTCTCCATATGAGTTTGTGGAGAATATGAAAAAGAAGGGCATTCGTGTGCCTGGAATTGGCCACAGGTATAAAGCTTCTTCACTTAGCGACTGTTATTTTCCAATTGGGGCCAATGTAAAATTTCTGATCTCCAAGTCCCACTTTGTTGGCCAATTTTTTACTATTCCGGATATCTCAGAAAAATATATACTCTATTTGATTGGTTTCCAGATGATTTTGAAAAACTTTCTTCAAACTTATTGAGATCTTTTGATTAGTGAAAAAAAAAGAGAAACAAAATACCAGGAAGTACATCTTTTGATTGGATTTTAGGGCACAACAAAATGAAATGGAGGGAATACTATGATTTCAAGCTCAAATATCCAGCATTCTTAATTTTTCATCCTTTATTCTACTAGTTAAATCTAAGTTCAATGACTAATTTTTACCTTTTTCGTGGAAAAGGATCAAGAGAGGTGACAACAGAGATAAGAGAGTAGAGTTGCTCCAGCTATTCGCACGTACTAATTTCCCTTCAGTCAAGTACATGGAATATGCTGTTCAAGTAGAAACCTACACTCTCTCCAAGTCAAATAACCTGGTCCTTAACGTTGACGGTGCCATTGGGTCCCTTTTCTTGGATCTTCTTGCTGGCAGTGGTATGTTCACCAAGCCAGAGATTGATGAGATTGTTGAGATTGGTTATCTCAATGGGCTCTTCGTGTTGGCACGCTCCATCGGTTTGATTGGGTGAGTTGGCTAACTCTTAAGAATCAGTTTGAACACAGAGAAAAAGATTTACATATATGAAAAGAACAAATAAAGAGGATCCCTTTATCTCCACCATTTGGCTGGGTACTTAATGCTTTCTACCTAATGCAATGGGGGTGAGAGGATCCCTTTATGCACTTGGCTGAGTGGCTCTGGAATTTGTAGAGGGCATTGCCGAAGGAAAGGAGAAAACAAAAGGAATTATCTTTACAAATTGCTTTGTTTCCCTTCCATAAGTACCTCCATAAATTCTAGATGCAAACGTACCTACAACCCATTTTGTTCAAGAGATATGATGAGCAATGATAATTGAGGGGAAATGAAGCCCCTCAACGCTTTCAGATTGTGAGAAATTGCAAGAAAGGAAGAGAAATGGTACACCAATCACATTCCATTTCTCCCTAAAACTGGTGGGCCTTGATTAGAAACACCAACAATATATTTTCTTTTCTCACTGCAATCGAAACAGACTGTAAGAGCTGTGTTTCTCAGTTTTTTTGTATGACATTGCGCTGACCATTTCCCCCCCCCCCCCCCCCCCCCCCCCCCCCTCATTTTCTGGAATTTGCAGGCATACCTTCGACCAGAAGAGATTGAAGCAGCCACTATACCGTCACCCGTGGGAGGATGTTCTCTACACTAAGTGAAAAGTTTCTCAGTTCCAACGGGGTGAATAATTTCCCAGTTCCAACTCACACATTTCCTTTCGAAGTTTCGATCATGCCAGCTATCTGGGGTGATTGTTTAGTCTTTAGATTAGTCTCTGTATTGCTAGTGCCAGAAAGAACTCCATTTTGTTGGCTTCAATGAAAGTCGTAACAGGGTATCTCTCCGTTGTCATTTATTTATTTGAGGAAAAATGAGTTCACTTTTTCAGAAGGATAAAGCATGGTACACTTGGGTGTACCGTAGAGATGTTATGCATTTTTAACGCTTGCTATTCAATTTTTTAGCATATGTTATGTAATATTGTTTTTAGTTACGCAAGGATGTACCTTGAAAGTATATGGTCCTCATAGTTTTCAAGCATGACACGCATATTTTTGGCGCATGGTATGCGTATTTTGGATGCATAGTATACATGTATTGTGGTTCATCAGACACAGGTTTACATGTGTTTCTGTTCATCAGTCGCGCATTCTTATAGTATCAATTATGCATCTTTTAGGTTAAGTTACAAACAGAAGTTTACGATAAAGTATTTTTGGTTAGTTACACAGTTTTTGATAGTATTATTTATGTTTTTTTTTTGTGTTAGTTACTCATTATTTTGGTTACCAAATTTTTTTAAATTACACCATGGGATTCTCCTTTCCAGAATCTTATGTTTCTGCCCACAGCGTGGGTAAGTTGTTCATTTTTTAGTATACGGGCACGTGAAAGTGAAACTTTGTGCATTCAAATGGACCACAGGTCTGTTTTTTCCTTGTATATGCACATCAAAAATTGCGATATGCTGGCATATTCTGCACTCAAGAAAAAATATATTCCTTTTCTCATATGGGGAGAAAAGTAGAACCTCCGCAATTTGATGGGGCATTTTCAGGTTAGAACTTTCAAAATGTCAGCTAAGTTTCTTCTCGTTTTCGATTATTCTCGTCTAGACGAATGTGTAAAACAATGAACAGGTATATGCAAATGTGAAAAACAACACATATGCAAAAGAAAAAAGAGTTCGAAAAATAAAACAAATGGAGTAATATAATTGTGTTGAAATAAAAGTGATGGTCAGTGCAACACAGCAACTCTGTGATGGTAACTCAAAGGAATTTAGCCAAGTGGGTATGAGAAAATAAATACTAAGAACATCCTCATCTCCCTCTCTATTCCTCTTCTTCTAGTAGAATAGCGGGCAAAATACTGGAAAGTGAGCAGCACCAGTCTCGTGGCCTTCCACTCTACTTTGCAAATTTTGTAGTTTTGCTACACTTGCTTGTTACAAGAGGTGAGGCTTGTTCTTATTTTATTGTTTCGTCCTTCAAATTAACCTGTGGACCAAAGTAGAAAGCCAAATCCACCAAAATTGCATGCCTCAGACTCGCCTTTTCTTCCCTTCAAAGTAGCTTTGCTGCAGGTCCTCATTTGAAGAAATGAGGAACTGTTCACTCGTGTAGACATATTTTAATAGTTTTATTGTATATTTAGTTTTAAGACTCTCTTAGGGTACTCATTGAAAAACCTTAGAGCTATAAATTCATGGGAGAATTACCAGACAGAGGTGTAAGGAAGGCTTAATTGCCACTTTCTTGGGCTACACTTTCAAAATGACTCATACACGGTAAGAAGCCTTTTAATGACAAATACATGGTAACCATAACCCCGGTGGAATAGTTGGGACAATTTTCCCAAATCAAACCCAAATTAATATCGTTTTTTCCCAACAAAACCTAAATCAGTGGAAGTAATACAAATTCACATATTTTGATTGAAATTACAAGATCCACGATTCAGTTCATGTAAATCAAACCCACAGTCAATACCCACGATTTTCAAATATCAATTCTTGCCTTCTTGGAGATGTGTTTTCGACTGTTTCCATTATAGAACTCATAAAGTTTGGCTGATACAAGAACATAGAGATGGATTGGTCCTTTGGATATATATGATTGGAATAGATGGGTTTCCATCAAAACTGGAAAATCGGGTAGAGAGAGAGGTGGGTGCAGTTGGTGAGAGATGGAGAAAATGCTGATTGTGGGAGAAAAATTGGGGCTAGGGCTTGGAAGTGATATATAAAGGAGGATATAATTGACATTTCAACTTGGCACACCATGTCATCGTGAATATTTTACCTCTTATCATGGGATGAGTGATTTCAAAAGTGGAGACCATGAATTGGAGATATGACCTGGTCTACACCTCTGTTCGGTAATTCTCCCAAAATTCAATATGATCATTTAAAATAAAATGATTAGAAAAATAAGATCTTCGCACCGGTTCAAACAGATTAAAAATTGGAGAGACTGGAGGAATACTCTTAACTATTTGTCTTTTATGAGGTTGCAATTTGGGTTTACTGGAGGAATACTCTTGACTATTTGTCTTTTGTCTTTTATAAGGTTGCAATTTGTGTTCATTGAAGAATTTGTTCGATCGTTACCTTTAAGGCCCCAAAATCCGTTGAAGTATTCGCAAGTTGTCTGGACATCTCCGGTTAAAAAAAAAAAAGTGATGGTAAACTTCTCCATCAAAGGAAGGCGAGTCCCTGCAGGCCCCTTGTGGGCTGGAATTTGCAGGACTCCAAACTATGTCGTTTGGTGCATGCGTGGCTTAAAGAAACTCTGCCACTTTTATCCCATAGCAAACCTCACCACTTTTTGCGGATAAAAAAAAAAAAAACCTCACCACTTTTTGTAAAAGGGAAAGCTCCAAACCTTACAACTGTTACAATTTAAGGAAAACTTGTTTAAAAAAATCAATAATACCGAGAATTATATATAGCCAATAAACTCATAATGTCAAAAAATTAATACTACATTTTTCACTTAAAAGAATGACTCAGCTATTATTGCCTAAAGGACATGAAAAGAAAAAGAATGACTATTGGTTTGTCTTGACGAGATGAATTAAAAAAGTAAAAAATTATGAACCAAAACTCATAAATTTGTAAAGAAAGACAAAAAATAAGCCAAACAAACAACATTTCTTGGATTATTTATTACTTCTTCTTTTAAATTCTTGAGTTTCGATCATAATTTTTTACTTTTTTGATTCCTCCCATTGAGACTCGAGACAAACCAATAATTCACAAAAATTTGATACAAAACAAATAAAAGATTATTTTTTTTGAATAAAGACGAAAAAGAATCAAAGTGGCTTATTAAGCCAAACCACCTCTCTCTCTTTTTTGTATCGGATCATCTTTTTCTTTTATTTTTTCAGGCGACATGAGCTGAGTTATTCGTGCCAGGCGATTATTTTTATGAGTTGTTTTAGTGATCCGCAACAACCCCATGATATTAGAAGGTGACATAGAGGAAATTATTAGCGTAACAGTTGTCTAGTGGGAGGTGCATTATATTTTTCTGTCGTAAAAGGATCTATGTCTTTCTTTATTTAAAAAAAAGTCTAGTGAAAAGTGGTGATATATATCAGTCCGTTCCCCGTAAGGACCACCTCATTTTAATAAAATGCGGACCTCCCTTTTCCGATAGAATTTCGATGATCCGAGCCGCTCAATGTGTTCAAAACGTGATTTTATGGGTACTCGAGAGAAATCAGCAAAAAAAAGGATCGGGAAGAGTTTCATCCAAGCAGTTTTTGTTTATTTTTTTATCAAACGATTCAAACAAAAACTGCTCGGATGAAGCCCTTCCCGGTTATTTTTTTTGCCGATTTCTCATGAGGGAACCTTAAAATCACGTTTTGAACACATTGAGCGGCTCGGATTATTGAAATTCGATCGGAAAATGAGAGAAATGAGTAGGTCCGCATTTTAACTAAAATGCGGAACACCTCATATATATATATATATCGGGGCGGTTCCGGGGACACCTAAAAAAACACCCCATAGTTCCGGATTAAATTTTGATGATCCGAGCCGCTCAATGTGATCAGAACGTGATTTTAAGGGTACCCGTGAGAAATCAGCAAAAAAAATGACCGGGAAGGACTTGATCCGAACAGTTTCGAACAGTTTTTTATTGAACGGTTCAAATAAAAACTGCTCAAATCAAACCTTTCCCGGTCATTTTTTTTGCTAATTTCTTGCGGGTACCCTTAAAATCACATTCTGCACACATTGAACGGTTCGGATCATAAAAATTTGATCGGGAACTATGAGATTGAGATTATGGGTGTTTTTTTAGGTGTTTTTTTAGGGTGTCCATTGAACCGTTCCGTGTATATATATATATATCCCCATTAATTTGTTAGCGATATGTAATTCTCAGTATTATTATGGTTTTGGAGCTTTCCCTTTTACAAAGTGGTGAGGTTTGCTATGTGGGATAAAAGTGGCAGAATTTCTTAAAGCCACGCATGCACCAAACGACATAGTTTGGAGTCGCTTGAAAAATTCCAGTCCACAAGGGGCACTGCAGGGAGTCGCCTTCCCCATTTTGCACTGTCTTCATCATTCCACGTGCATTTGAATATCCCAATTGATGGGATAAAACACTAAAGTTAAAATTCGTACAATAATCCAGGCCCAGATCACAAAAAAACAAAAATAAAAGAGTACAATAATTCGCCAGATTTTTTTTAAAAAGTACAATAATCCAAGACCAGAAGGTCCTTTTTCTTGGATGAAAAAATTATTCAATGCGTACTGAAGGCCATATTTTTGCAAAGTGTGATTATGGCGCAAATGTTTGATAGAAATTAGAAAGGGCTTTTGGAGCAACTCAATGTGTTCTCATGCGCATGATGGATCCATCGTGTGATATAACAAAATAAATACCACTACGATCTTCTTTGATGATAAAAAATAATATTTATTTTCATAGCTTATAGGTCCATCAGTTATCATATCATATCAATATCCGATTAAACGAGACATAAATATTACAAGAGAAATAGATTCTGATTGGTAAATTCTATTTAGACAAATTTGCTTTGATTAAACCTTTATTGATATATTATTCCTTAACATAAATCGATAATACATCGAGACTGACCGAATGTATAGATCGGTTGGTCAAATAAAATAGTGAGGAAATCCCAATTCTTTAGAGTAATTGCTGATGTTGACTATTTTCTACTTATTTTTTTTTGTAATGCCTATATTTGGAAGGGGACAAGGTGCTAAATGAATAACTTTTTGGGATTGGTTCATGGGGAATCAATAAAATAGATAGACTAAAACCAAGTGAAGGCCATATTTTCCCACGTGGCCCAACCTCCAAGCATCTCTCTGTCAGACCAATCAACCGACCTCCTTTTTTGTAGCTCTCCTCATGTCCACATGTAAATTCTTGCTCAAATTCCCATAAAAATAGCTCAAAAAATGGGATAAACAGGAAACATAAGAAAATGCCAAGAAAACCCAGAAATGAAAAATGCCAAATGCTTTGTTAACTCCTCCCTCCCTCCCTCCCTCACTCTCTCTCTCTCTCTCTCTCTCTCTCAAAACCTTACCCGCCACAACTATCTTTCTTCTTCCTTCCCCTCCCCCTTATGATTTTCACACCCTTGTACAGCGGTAGGAAGGAAAGGCCATGGTTTCTTTGTTTTGTTTTTCTCTCATCTCCTCAAATCAATTACTTGTCGTGATTTGTAAGAGTTTCGTTTCTCATCTTTTCGAGAGATGTTAGTTTGTCTAGGGATCAAATTCTTTTAGAGACAATATTGTTTCACAATGATATCCGTCTCAACAGTCATATCTCATGGTGACTTGTCAGATGTGTAGTTTTTGAAAAGTTCATTTGTGCATTCATATTTGATTAGAGTCCTCCCAAAGTAAATGAGAGTGAAAAGGGCCTTATCAATTGTCCCAAAACATCCAAAATTAATCAATTATCCAATCAATGGAATTTTTTGCTCTGTAACGATGAAATGTTTTTAAGCATTGGAATCCATATCTTTGAAAGTTCAATCTTGCATAAAACTAGGTATAAAATTTAGTTTTCATTATATAACTACTTTCGAAACTAATTTCATTTCTTATTAGCCAATGACTCAACGTTCGTACGAATGATTTACTTTCTGAAACATATACAAAATTAACTGAAGTATAAAGTGAGGATGGAAGAGCCAAAGGGCTTCTTGTTCCTTCTTTCTAAATTGCCAAACGACATTTGAAAATGTCACCTTGTTTGTTTGGGAGTTTCGAAATCTCTGTGCACGATCCTCAATAAATTTTCTCTATCTATTTCTTTTTACTCATTATTCTTAAAAATTCCACTCAAAATCCAAACCGAACAGATGTGCAATGTGTTTAAACTCAACACAGTTTGTCAATTATGTGTATGTGTTTGTAGGTGTAGTATTCCTCAATGACACCTTATCTACTCATACTGTTACTAATACGGAGTACTATTAGTACTTATTAATCCCAGCTATGAAAATGAGAAAAAATGGCAGTAAAATCACAGAACCTAATGTAAAAGCACGTGACCTTTCTTCTTCTTTTTTCCCCTTTTTTTTTTTTCTTTAACAGAAAAAGCAGGGGAGAGGAAAAAGAAAGGTTACGTGGCCAAACAAACAAACATCAACAAAAAGAAAACTACCTTTTCTTCGCATGCAGTGAGGTGCGCATTTTCGAGTCGTTGGATCGTATATTCGACGGTGCAGATTTTATCTCGGTAATCAACGATTGAAAATCGTTCATTATTGAGATCCGAACCGTTCCATGCACAACTTAAGGGCTCGAAGGTGCGCAGCACGGTGCTACACACGCCACTATAAAACACCATCCCAAGTCGTTTGTTTGGGCTCCTTCAGCCACGAAAGGCCACCGTCAGGTGCGTATGAAATCTGTCTCAAACACTATTCTTGATCTTTTTCGTAGATTCTCCCATTTCAGAGCAAAACCATTGAAAATATTGAGTACCCACACTGGGTTTCAAACCCAAATTTCAGTTACTTGCTAAACCTAACCAGTACACCGTAAATATTCCCGAGAAAATCGTGAGAAAGAGCAAGGAATTGGCTTTAGGAAGCAAAGCAACTCATATCCATCACCACCAAGGTCAAGGCCAAGCTCCAGCTCAGTCTTCAGCGGAGCACAAGAAATCTTGAATCCCCATCAAGAGTTTATGACCGAATTTTCAGTTACTTACTAAACCTAGCAAAAAAGGTGTGAATTTTCCCGGGAAAATAGCAAGAAAGTTCAAGAAGATGGGTTCAGGAAGCAAAACAACCCATACCCACCACCCAGTAGCTCAAGCTCAGTCTTCCGGTACTAGTAACGTTAGGGACTCAGTCAGCAAAGCAATTGCTCAGTACACTGTGGATGCTCGGCTCCACGCCGTATTCGAACAATCCGGCGAATCGGGTAAGTATTTTGATTACTCAGAGTCAGTTAAAACAACTACAGAGTCAGTCCCAGAGAAGCAGATCACTGCTTACTTGTCTAAAATCCAGAGAGGCGGTCATGTTCAGCCCTTTGGCTGTATGATTGCTGTTGATGAGGCCACTTTTAGAATCATAGGGTATAGCGAAAATGCCCAAGAAATGCTTTCTCTCACGGCACAATCAGTTCCTAGTCTTGAGAAGCAAGAGATCCTCACAGTTGGGACTGATGTGAGAACCCTTTTCACCCCATCAAGTGGGGTTTTGCTTGAAAGGGCATTTGGAGCTCGAGAAATCACGCTGTTAAACCCCGTGTGGGTTCAGTCCAAGAGCTCAGGGAAACCGTTTTACGCGATTCTGCATAGGATTGATGTGGGTATCGTAATTGATTTGGAACCGGCAAGGACAGAGGACCCTGCCTTGTCCATTGCTGGGGCTGTGCAGTCTCAGAAGCTTGCTGTGCGAGCCATTTCACATTTGCAGTCGCTTCCAGGTGGGGATATTAAACTTTTGTGTGATACAGTGGTTCAGAGTGTGAGGGAGCTTACTGGATATGATAGGGTTATGGTGTACAAGTTTCATGAGGATGAACATGGCGAGGTGGTGGCTGAGAGCAAGAGGCCGGATTTGGATCCTTATATTGGTCTACACTATCCTGCAACTGACATTCCACAAGCTTCAAGATTTTTATTTAGGCAAAATCGGGTTAGGATGATTGTAGACTGCAATGCCACGTCAGTTCGAGTAGTTCAGAATGAAGCACTAATGCAACCTTTGTGCTTAGTCGGTTCAACACTTAGGGCTCCTCATGGTTGCCACGCCCAGTACATGGCAAACATGGGGTCCACTGCTTCTTTAGCCATGGCAGTTATTATCAATGGAAGTGATGATGATGGTGCTGGGGGTCGGAACTCAATGAGGCTTTGGGGTCTTGTGGTTTGCCATCACACTTCTGCTCGTTGTATACCGTTCCCCCTCCGTTATGCCTGTGAATTCCTAATGCAAGCCTTTGGACTCCAACTGAACATGGAATTGCAACTGGCTTCACAGTTGTTAGAGAAACGCGTTTTAAGGACCCAAACCCTATTGTGTGACATGCTCCTTCGTGACTCGCCCAGTGGGATTGTTACTCAAAGTCCTAGTATAATGGACCTTGTAAAGTGTGATGGAGCTGCACTTTTTTACCAAGGGAAGTACTATCCCTTAGGTGTGACCCCTACTGAAGCCCAGATAAAGGATATCGTGGAGTGGTTGTTGGCCTTCCATGGGGACTCTACTGGTTTGAGCACTGACAGTTTGGCTGATGCAGGATACCCTGGTGCAGCGTCACTTGGCGATGCAGTGTGTGGAATGGCGGCTGCTTATATCACTTCAAAAGATTTCTTGTTCTGGTTCCGGTCCCACACGGCAAAAGAGATCAAGTGGGGCGGTGCAAAACATCACCCAGAGGACAAAGACGATGGGCAAAGGATGCATCCACGTTCTTCTTTCAAGGCGTTCTTGGAAGTGGTTAAGAGCCGCAGTTTCCCATGGGAGAATGCTGAAATGGATGCAATTCATTCTTTGCAGCTTATTTTGCGAGATTCATTTAAGGATGCCGAGGGAAGCAATTCTAAGGCTATTGTAAATGCCCCACTCGGGGATTTAGAGTTGCAAGGAATGAATGAGCTCACCTCTGTCGCGCGTGAAATGGTTAGGTTGATTGAGACTGCAACAGCTCCCATATTTGCTGTTGACGCGTATGGCCGCATAAATGGTTGGAATGCTAAGGTTGCAGAGTTGACAGGATTATCTGTTGAGGAAGCCATGGGAAAATCTCTGGTTCGTGATCTTGTTTTCAAGGAATCAGAAGAAACCATTGACAAGCTTCTGTTTAATGCTTTGAGAGGTACTGCCCGTAAAGTTTAATATCGGTTTTCTTTCTAATTTGGAAATGGTCTGAAGGTGGTCCTTCCTCATGATCACATCCCTCGTAAAGTAAGTGAATCCCCTGCCAACCAGGAAAAAAGGAAAAGAATTGGTACTTTATCTTGTTTTTGAATAGTGTTACGGCAGTAAATGGTCCCTGTGATTAACATTGACTACTGTTTTATTCACATTTCACCTCAGAAGCACTTCGTATCTAATTAGGTGGTGCATAATAGCATGTTGTACACGCTCCTGTTATTGATTTCAGTATGGCATGTTACTAGTCTTCAAACCTCAAAAAAAATTTCTATTTTCCTCATCCAAAAGGAACTGCAAAAATAAAGGTTACCATCCAAATCTTTAGAAGGTAGCAATATCTAGCTTTGGTGTTTTGCAAATTTGAGACTGATACTTATTTTTTGGCAAGTACAATTTCGGTGTGAGTACCCAAAAATAGATGAATTGGTATTGGCTTTAAGTGTAGTTGAGTAGGTGTTTGGTGGGACATGGTCCACAAGGCTTGTTGGCCAATATATGTACCAATTCTACATCATGTTGGTTATTCGAATTGCCACTGTTCTATCACAATGGTTCAACTGATACAGGTGAAGAAGATAAGAATGTAGAAATTAAATTGAAGACATTTACCTCAGAACCACAAAAGAAGGCTGTTTTCCTGGTGGTCAATGCTTGCTCGAGCAAGGATTACACGAATAATGTAATTGGTGTGTGCTTCGTCGGTCAGGATGTTACTGGTCAAAAAGTGGTAATGGACAAATTTATCCACATACAAGGTGATTACAAGGCTATTGTACATAGTCCCAACCCTCTGATCCCACCAATATTTGCGTCAGATGAGAACACCTGTTGCTGTGAGTGGAACACCGCTATGGAAAAGCTCACTGCGTGGGGCAGAGGGGAAATCATAGGCAAAATGTTGGTTGGTGAGATTTTTGGCAGTTGTTGTCAGCTCAAGGGCCCAGATGCTATGACAAAAATGATGATTGTATTGCACAATGCAATCGCAGGACAAGAAACAGACAAGTTCCCATTTTCCTTCTTTGACCGAAATGGGAAATATGTGCAAGCTCTCTTGACAGCAAATAAGAGGGTTAATATGGCTGGCCAGATAATTGGAGCCTTCTGTTTCCTTCAGATTCCAAGTCCCGAATTACAGCAAGCTCTAAAAGTCCAGAGACAACAGGAGAGGAAATGCTTCACAAGGATGAAAGAGTTGGTTTACATTTGTCAGGAGATAAAGAATCCGTTAAGTGGTATACGCTTTACTAACTCGCTGTTGGAGGCGACAGAGTTGACTGAAGATCAGAAGCAGTTTCTTGAGACGAGTGCTGCTTGTGAGAAGCAGATGTTAAAGATTATAAGGGATGTTGATTTGGAGAGCATTGACGATGGGTGAGTATCTCTGAATTTATTAGCTTACATTATAGCTCAAAATAAAAGGCAAGATGCATGAATCAACATAAATTTCCAGTTTATCCTTATGGAGCGCATTTAACTTTGAAATTACTCGTTTTCATCTTTGTTGGTTCAAAGTACCATCGGGACTATTTGTCAATTATAGATGTATTTCTTCCTATAAAGTACTGACACTTCTAGAGGCCGACGTGTCCTCGTGTCCGACACGGGGACCCGGCAAAATACACATTTAACTTTGAAATTACTACAACAACATAACAGAACCCATCTAGTCCCCAATCATTGGCGGTATGGGCGGGAGATGATTGGAGACAGACCTAACATTTGGCAATATATGCACAAAGTGGCTGTTCTCAGAATACCACTGAAACAGTGGCCCCCCTAAACCTCCAAGAACCGAGGAGCTACATGGATGTTTTGTTGTAGAACCATGCCCCCCAAATCAAAGCCAAATGCAATCAGAGAGGGCAGGCCTAAAGACCCAAATCAATTTATTTGCACATTACTATGCTTCCTTCATTGATAGTCCAGAGCATCAGTATGCACAACTTTGAAATTACTCATTTTCATTTTTGTTGGTTCAAAATACCACCGGGACTATTTGCCAACTATAGATGTATTTCTTCCCATAAAGTACCAACACTCCTAGAGGCCGGCGTGTCCTCATGTCCGACACGGGGACCCGGCAAAATACACATGGGGTGTGCATTAAATTTAATTATTTTTTAGGAGAATAAGGTGGGGACACAGGAGGGACACATATATGGACACGGAAGGGGTTAAATGTGCAAATTTTAAAACTTTTTTTGGAGTAAATGTGTATTACTTCAAATATTTTGGATTATAAAGTGTAATATGATGTGTATGTGATGCTTGATTATATATATTGAAGCTTCAAGCTTATACATTTAACTATATTTCCACTACTAATGCTATTTATTTATTTATTTACTTTTGTTGTGTCCCCTGCCATATCTTGTCCACATTTTTTTATAAATCTCGTGTCCGTATCTTTGCTACATAGATTTCTTCTATTAATTTCCTGTTAACATTTTTAGTTTTCCTTAAGGTAATATTGCTAACTGAGAGTCTTAAAATCTATCCATAATATTTTTTTATGACTGAATTACAACTTAGGGGTGTTGTGCATACCGATGCTCTGGACTATAATGAAGGAAGCATGGTAATGTGCACAGAAATTGAATAGGGTCTCTAGGCCTGCCCTCTCTGATGCCATTTGACTTTGATTTGAGGGCATGGTTTCGCAGCAAAATAGGTATAAGGGACCACTATTTTAGTGGTATTCTGAGAGCAGCCACTTTGTGCATATTGCCAAAGGTTATGTCTGTCTTCAATCTTCCTCCGCTCATACCTCCAATGATTGGGGACTACATGGGTTCTATTGTTGTATTACAACTTAGGGGTAATGAGCCACAGTAGTCATTCTCCTTGTGGTCATGCGTCAAAGAAGCGACACTTTTCTTTTCCGTGGCCTTTTTAACTACAAATCTAACCAATCTCATATAAGTACCATCCTGTCTTATGTGGGTTTAGCCTTTATGGTTTTATCCCTCTTTTGATAGGGTGGTTGATGTATAAATTTTCTGTGATGGCCCCTAGAATCCCAACTTATGAACTCTCCGTGTGATTTCTTCAATAGGTTACCTTTCTCTTGTTCTTTGTTTATATAATGTGCTTTTGGACTACTTGCCGACCCGAAGGCCAAAGGTGCCCTTCCAAAACATCATATTAACTTGTTTAGGTAAGGAGACCTTATTTGATATCAAACAGAACTGGACACAGAGGAAGTTTTGAAGTCATACATACAACTTTCCCATTACTGCAAAGATTGATCAGTTGCCATTAACTGTTTCAAGCCTGATGCTGCTGCCAAGATAAATCGTGTTTGAGATCTTGCTCCCTGAGTCATGGCATTTATGCTAATGATGCCCAGTCACCTACTTGCAGTCCTGCACACACTCACAGATCTAATTGTGCTATCTTTCGTTCAATGATCTATTGACAGAGGGGAAACCTCCAAACACAGAGATCGAAGAAACAAGCCTCAGTTACTTAATTGCACTCTATTCTGCTCAATTTCTTACTTCATTCTTCATTAAATTCTGCATATGTATGAAATGGTTCTAGGGCTTAATACGTCACTCATCATGGTGTACATCATTTTCTTAATGGAGACATTATCTAATCATGTTAGCATTTACTCGTTGTAGTTCATTGGAGCTTGAGAAGGGTGAATTCTTTGTTGGAGGCGTTATAGATGCCGTCGTTAGCCAAGTAATGATGTTGCTTAGGGAAAGAGGTGTACAATTGATACGGGATATTCCAGAAGAAATCAAAACATTGGCTGTTTATGGTGATCAGGTGAGAGTTCAACAGGTGTTGGCTGATTTCTTGTTGAATATGGTGCGGTATGCACCTTCTCCAGATGGTTGGGTCGAGGTTCAAGTTCAACCAAGATTGAAGCAAATTTCTGGTGAAACAACTATGGTTCATATTGAATTCAGGTACTTAAGTCTAGTGTTGCTTCCAACCTCAATATCTACTGCTTTGTAAGAAAATCAAGTCCTTTGGCCATTTTATCTCATCTGCTTTGTGAATTTTTCAGAATCTTCTAAGAATGAAATTAGTGCTTTTTCTTGTTATAGGAAATTCTTGCTGTCAACTAATTTTACTTGAAACTATATTCGGATGAATTTCTCTCCATCAAGTGATTCTTATGAATGAATTATAATGGTTTCTTATCATTTTAGAGACGGAGTATAACCCAAGTTGATCCTAAGCTATGTTGCCAGCGTACGATGCATATGATGGCCATTTTTGCGTTCCATTTTTTGATGTCTAACATAGCAGCGTTTTTTGAATACATTTGATGTGTTTTGTTTTAACTTTGATTTGGTGTTTCATTTGCATAAGAACTACCTTCAGATGCATTTACCCTTACCAATTAGATATTCCATGTTGCGAAAGCCAGTCCGATGTTCTACTTTCCGAAAGAAGTTAATTCAATGATTGATTTGTTTTTCTGGTGAAGGATTGTATCCCCAGGTGATGGCCTACCTCCAGAACTCGTGCAAGACATGTTTCACAGCAGCCGATGGGTGACTCAGGAAGGCCTAGGTCTAAGCATGTGCAGGAAGATTCTAAAGCTTATGAACGGAGAAGTCCAATATATTAGAGAGTCAGAGAGATGCTATTTCCTAATTATCCTCGAACTTCCCATGCCAAGGAGAGGCTCCGAGAGTGTTCAGTAGCTTATTGGCATTAAGACTCGCCAGAATTACCAGAATCTCCTCAAATTCAAATGGAAACCTCATTTTTAGCCTTATCATTCGAGATGGCTTGAACAAAACCTAATACAGGGTTTCACTCAGGCTAAAGCCTCACAACTCCGCACAGGTGTCCAATTATACTACCTACCATATTTCAGTTTCAGCCATTTTGGACTTCATTTGTGCTTTCTTTTTACGTACATCGGGATCGAGATTACGTGATGCTGTCCGATATCGAGGGCCAAGAGCTTGTTATTTGACACGTTAATAAACTACCACGGCCTGAAGACAGACAGTTTCACTGGTGTGTGCAGATGGATTGGGTGCGTTCGGCATAACTGTAATCTTTTATACTATTTGAGTCTTAAGTATTTGCAAAGTGTCCTCTCAAGTTTTGAAGACAACCATGTAATAACTACTGCTTCAAGGATACTTCCCTTAAAAGCTCATCTTATTCACCCCCTCCTGGTAATAAAGACAACTTGCTCTAGTTGTTGTAACCTATGTAACATGATATACTGGCAATCTAATTTGTGTATAACTTTCTCTTTGTTGGCGATCTCTTTACAACAAAATTGCTTGCTTGGATATAGTTATAGAATCCATACCTTCCTGATTGTAGATCAATTGTTTCATTGTAGTGGTTGAATGTCTACTTAGTACTATTAAAGCATACAATCTGCATGGTATAGAGGTTGAAGATGATAATAACTGAGAACAGTACTGGGGATGCAAAATCACCTATTAAGTGGATGGATGACCATGATTTAGCACGTCTTAGAAATCCTGGTCTTGCATGAACTTTTTGTGGCCGAATGCTGTGTCTGTAGAATTGCTCAAATGGAGAACACAATCATGTGGTGTTGTTTAGTTATTTGAAGGTTCCAGTGGAATTTGCACGATGGTATTATACAGTCAGTCCCCATGAATTTGCTGTCACCTTGCTCTGCCTCCTCTCTTTATGTATGCATGGCTTGTGTCTTATGACATTTCAGCTCGGGGCCAAGCTAATCTTCTTTGTATCGTTCCAATGTAATGAGATGTCCCCGAAGGAACATGTCATGATCTCACCTCAATTGATAGAATTGATCTTACCTATAATTGACTTATTAGTACTGTTCTTTTTTGGGCTACAACTAATTAATACTGTGCATTTTCAGTTCACTGGCAAATATTCCTACAGTTTCATGGTTGGTGGTTCAAGCCAGGAAAGTGACTAAATACTAACACCCCAATTCACATAGGCCTAATCCAATTGTTTTTTGACCCACAAATCTCATAATCTGCTTGAATGATGCTAAACTTCCAAGTTATGCCAGAAAGTTCAAAAATGGAATTTTAAAATAATTTGTATATTGCATAGAAATTTTGGGTTGACCATTTTTAAAAATTGCTAGGGTTCAACCCAAGGGCCAAGTCACGGGGAATATGGCAACAAGTAAGGGGTTTATGTTACGCTCTTATGTTTGCAATTTCACCACTCACCGTCGGCAAAGAAATCCATAAGGCCACTAGAGGTTGCTCGTCATTAACGTTAGCCTTCCAGAATTAGCTACAACGAACGCAAGCTGACTTTAACACCCGATTATTACAAAAGATGTTGGGTTGCAATTCGTTTGAGTGTAAGGTTATTATATTTACTGGAGTATATCTCAAAATTGTCACGAAGGTCCAAAATCATATTGTGTATATTTTTATCTGCATGTTATTGTGACATAGACAGTTTGATGAATGACAGATATAAATCCGTTGACTATTCTGTTTAGGATAACATGAGATATATATACAATTGAAAAATTGGTGTGTACCCAACTTATCTCATCTAACACCCATTTTGATGAGTTTTCAGGTCTAACTTTGACGGGGTAGTCTGAGCTTCTAGACTCCTACATTAACGGAAAGATAAGGTTGTCCACTGTCCCTATGGCTTGTGAAATCTCTTTTATGGAAAGACTTCACATTTAGTAATAGTTTGACAATTATCTGTTCCCTTTGTGTGACGATATTGAAATGAATATATAGAGTATGTACGAAAACAAGAAGTGAGATTCTATTTAGGGGTGTGCAAAAAACCCGTAACCCGACCCGACCCGACCCGAAGGGTCTCAGATGGGGCCGAACATGTGGTTCGGTCGGGTACGGATTCATTTTTTGTTAAAAATAAGATTTCGGTTTTGGGGTGCTGTGTTTCTTACCCGACCCAACCAAAACCGACCAATTCATATAGAGTAATTCACTTTTGGTCGGACCCGACCCGATCCGACGTAAAAAATTCGGGCTTGCGGACGGTTCTTACTGCTTGTTTGGTTCGGGTTCGGGGCCAAAAATGATGTTACCAGACATGTCGGGTTCGGGGCCAACCCGACCCGTGCACACCCCTAATTCTATCCGTTGCATGTCTATATCACACCCATAATTGTGTGCGTGCACGCCCTATACCATGCCTGTACGCAAGTTTTGTGTGTGCGGAGAGAGAGAGAGAGGGCGGGGGGTGGGCAACCTCCTACTTGCAAGCTTCAAGACAAGACCAAAAGAAAAAGGGAATTTAAGAACTTAAGAGATAAGTTAAGAGAGATCTGGGTTTTTGGCTTTTGGATCCGACCGGTCTCGGCAATCAAATTTTGGGATCTCCAACAGTAACGGTGAGAGCGTCATTGCAGCGGCGAATACGATGGAAACGAGTTACAATCAGATGCAGATCCAAATTCTTTCACCCACCGAGATGAGCAGATTTGCGGGTTCCAACACGTGGATTTTTTGTGTCTTCCTTTTTCATACTTTGTATTTATTTTCTTGTACTTCGAGAACCTTTGAGTCTTGTTGTATTTTTTAGAGTTATCAATATATGTTGCTATTTCTTCAAAACGTACGATATACGAGGATTTATTTTTTAGCTCTTTTTTTTTTCTTCTAAAAAGATAACCTTGTTTGGTTGATCGTCATTGATTTTTTTTAAGAGAATGCTCTCTCTTTTTTTCTTTTTTTTTCCCCACATTTAGAGAATACTCTACAAAACTGATTTTTGATAATTGTCACCAAACTGGGCCTTAATTCAACATGAGAGAGAATAGGGGTCCAACCCCAACTTGGTTGGAGTGAAAGTGACATAAAGATAATTAAGATAAGAGCATAAGAAAGGAGGGAAAATTAAAAGGCCAAAACATGTGAACTAGGAAATAAGTAAGAAACAAGGTCAAAAGACTCAAAACTCAAAAATGATGCTTTTTTAGAGTAGCGTTTCCTATAGAGTACTGCCATAGATTCAGCCGAAATAATGGGAATTGCACTTTGCACCTCTAGAATTCCTTGTAGCTCAAGGGTGGACTTAATGCATGAGTATGCTTCTCCTCAAATGGTAAGATACTAAATTGGTTTTTAGTTATAATTTATCCAAAAGTAAACCCATCTTTATTGATTGAGACTCCTTTTTCCTTGGTTCACATCATTACATGCATGTATCTATCTCCTTGACCTAACTATCTTTCGAATTACAAAGGTAAGCCCAGTACTTTATGAAATTCCCATCTTAACCAATGGAGAGAGAGAGAGAGAAAGAGAGAGAGAGAGAGAGAGAGAGAGAGAGAGAGAGAGAGAGGTGCTTATGGATTAGATGTTATTCCTATAACACCTTTCTTACCATGACCAATATTAACAAATAAATATTTTTTGAGTTCCTGTCATAAATTGGTTAATTCAAAGGTATAGTGTGCAGAGGTGAATTATGCAAAATTAAAAACTAAGCTAGTTTTGCTCGATTGAAATCAAGCTAAACAAGTACTTCGACATGTGAGTCAGTTAGAGAGAATCATACAAATAAATAGTGACAAAGGCATATCCTAGAGATAAAAATGCATTTTATAATAGTATTACTAGTTTCTCCTGTTAAGATTCGAGTATATTTAAGTTCGATGAAATCAAAATTGAAACTAAATGGTCATTTGAATGACATATTTATTTTTATATTTGGTTTACCATGGATTCATGGAATGAACATTCTAAATGGAATTACTATTCACCTTAATAAATGAATCATCATTCCACTAAAATTCACTTTTAACACTGTCAAAATTAAGTGTTACACCAAAATTCACTTTTAACACTCAAAAAATTACTATTGCCACTATATTCCAATTGGGGATGATAATCGCTATTCCTAAGCACAACCAAATTTGAAAATGAGAATGAATATTCCAATATCATTTTATTCAATTTCATTATAACATCAATTACATTCAATTGTCAATTCTATTCCATCTAACCAAACGTACCCTAACTGCATTACGGAATCTCCCATGCGGCCACTCCACTACGAGCTAGCATTCTACTGCAAGTTTAATCGGCCCAAATGACAATACGGTTCTTATGCGAAGCACTGAAATTACTGTTGGACCAATGGGACCCAATTGAAAAACAAAGCTTCCAATCATGATGCACATGGGAGAAGCTAGCACTGGAATAAGTTTCCCTCGTGGGCGTACCAATAACCACGAAGACAGTGGTGACCAAAAATAAAATAGATTTGATGATTAGGTAAAGTCTGTTACAAGTCAGTCCAAGCCACATATGGGCGCGGCAATTGGAAGACAGGTCATCCAAACTCAAGAGGTTACAAGAGCCCTCATCCGTTGATGAAAAGGGCAAAACGGTAATTGGGTCAATTATATATATCCACTCCATTTTTATTTTTGGTAATTGTAGCGGACCGAACCCGGCTCTGGCCTCGCCAGTGTTCGGCTTCACCGAGACATGCCGGTCGTCGGCTTTGCCATCACTTCGCATTCATCAACGGAAAGAACCATGTCAAGCTCGGCCACCTTTAGGAGGTGGCCCCGTAGGCTATTTTTCTTAGCCTGGAGTCCCTTCAGGCTCGGCTACCTTTCAAGTTCGGCTTCCCTTTTAAGGTCGGCTTCTCTTCATGCTCGGATATCCCATACGCTCGGCTACCCGAACGATCGATCATGCTCGGCCACCTGCACACTCACGTGTCGCCCCGCGTGCTGAGGCGGTTACGCCAAAGGATAATCATGGGCGCACGTGGGGTGTGCCAGCTCGCACCAAAACGGTTACCAGATTCACCCGGTGACGTCATGGCGACGTCGCCTGACCCGTGCAAGGCACATGCCCGTGCTTGGAGAGCAAGTCAAGGAGACTCTATAAATATTGAAGGATAACGCCTCTGTAGAGGTACGCATTCTCATACGCGATTAACCACTCAAAACCCTAGTCTCTTTCCTCTCTTCCTACACGTACTTATCCTCTCGCCGGAGGGCCTTGCCGGGCAACCCCCGGCCAGGTCTTAGTCGTGCGCTCATTGTGCAGGCGGCGAGGAGAAGGCTAGGCAAACATTGGACCAGCGGAGGAAGGACTCGAGCCAGAAGAGATCACGGGCCACACAATTGGTGAACCCGACGTGAAACTTCTCAGCCTCTGATCCAAACGGCTCAAACGCTCTTACAATTCACCTTCCTCTCAAAAAGACGAACGAAAACTCAGCGGCGATGGGCGGAGATCCACCAAACGTCTCAGTTTCTGGAGCCAAAGACACCAGTGGAAACGCGATCCTCCCACCGTTTGCAGAAAGGCACATGTCCATCTCACTACCACCGGATTCTGGGCTCTCTCCGGCCGCAGACGACATAACAACGGCCTACATCCGCCTTCTGCAACGGCGAGACGACGAAAGAGACAACGAACTCGCAGCGCTGAGGGCGGAAGTAGCCCAGATGAGGCAACATATGCAGGACGCAACCCCAGCTGCCTCCAGATCCACCGGAGGCGGACGACGGAAGCGAAGAAACTCTCCTCCCCCTCCTCCCCCTCCGCCGCGGGACCACACCAACGAGGCGGGCCATCGCGTCTCCGTCAAAGACCGCCTAGGGTTTACGCCAGAAAAGGGAGACGCCCGGGAAATTATCCTCTACAAACGACCTGCAACATCTGGTACACACCATTCAAGGTCCCACCATGAGCGGACCCGCACCAGGGACACCGAATCATTCACGAGCACGTACTCGACTGGTCGCGCGGAGTTCTCTCACACGACGGCCTCACGCCGAAGCCGAGACTCCGTCGAAACCAGGCGCCACGTCTCTGAACGCCTCGGGGGGATACCACCAGAAAACTTGGATAATGAAAACGACGTTCGGCGGAATGGCAAAAGCGTGCGGATCGAAGGGGCGGAGGATGGGAACAAAACCTATTACGATAAAGAGAAGTCGGTTAACCACCCCCGTAGGGAGACAACGGACCTACGGGACAAGCTTCGCAGCCGTGTACGCGAGAAAACCTCAGAAAGAGAGAAGCACCCAAAGAGGCCGCGGACGGACGAGCTTGGCAAACCACCGCGCCCTGGATTCGAACGGCAACTAAAAGACCTCGGTATCTCACCCTTCACCTCCCACATCATCAACACTATCGCCGAACCCAATTTCCACCTACCAAAATTCACCAAGTTCGACCCAAGCACCTGTGAAGCTTACACTCACCTCATTCACTTTCGTCAAACCATCGAGTTGTGCACTACAAAGGACGAGATTAAATGCAAAGCGTTCCCATCCAGCCTCGGCTCTCTTGGACTCCAGTGGTTCAACAAATTGCCCGCTGGATCCATACGGAACCTGGCTGACCTTGAACGCGCCTTCAACACCCGTTTTATTACCAGTAATAGAACAGCGAAGGAGCCTGAATCCTTGACCCAGATGAGGAAGCTCCCAAATGAAACACTCAGGCACTACGCGGAGCGGTACTGGCAACTTTTCAATGAAATTCCCGGAATCGATGAGTATTGGGCCGCGCGTACCTTCAAAAATGGGTTAGAATCTGGGAGCAAAATACTCGATGAACTGGCCATTCGACCTCCGCACGGCATGGGAGAATTAATGCGTGTCGTGGAACGTTTTTGTGCTCTTGAAGAGTTCTACGCAGACCGGGCCGCTCAGGGGATTCCCAACTCGACAGCTTCCCTAACAACAACAACCCCTCAGCTGCAGACACCAGTCGCAACTCAACAATCCCACCCAAAGAAGCACGTCAACAACATCAAGGAAGGGAAGAAACGCCAGCCAAAGGAGCACGACTACGTGGCTGAAACCACCCACTTCAAAGAACCCATCTGGTCCTTCCTAAAGGAAATCATGAGGCAACCATGGTTTGAGTGGCCGCAAGGCAAACTGGGCACGGACAACGGCCAGGCGGATCAGAACCCAAGAAAGAAGTGCTCATACCACAATGAGCTCGGCCACTACACAACGGCATGTGCTCCATACAAAGCATTGTTGGAACGACTGGCAGCCCAAGGCCATCTCGACCAATACATTGATCGAGCAAAGACGCCAGCCCGCCCACCTGTCGGAAATCCCAACCCCAACGAGCCGCGGCCAACGATACATGTCATCCACGGCCCAATGACAAAGGAATCCGAAGCACATCTCAAAGCCGACCTCGATCGCGCCTCCACTTCTAAACAAGTGCTTGCGGTAAGACCCGGGTCAAAACGCCCGCGTCCGGACGAAACACCCAGGTGGACCATCACTTTCACGGAGCGCGACCTCGAGTTCGTACAAACTCCACATTCTGATGCTCTTGTCGTCACCGTGCAAATCGGAGTCCATGATGTTAAGCGAATTCTCATCGACCAGGGAAGCTCAGCAGAGGTGATGTATTACGACTTGTTCAAAAAACTCGACCTTCCAGAATCGGCCCTACAACCCGCCGAAGTCCCTCTCATCGGATTCAACGGGGCACCAGTTTGGCCACTTGGACGGATCTTCCTTCCGGTCGTCGCAGGTTCAAAAACGTTGACCGTCGAATTCATCGTCGTCAACGTGCCAAGCCCGTACAACGCAATTCTTGGCCGAACCTGGCTTCACAACATGCAAGCAATCGCTTCAACCTACCACCAAGTTGTTCGCTTCATCGGCTCCGACGGACGACAAGAAGATCTAAGAGGTGACCAAGTCGCCTCGAAAAAGTGCTACGTCTCAGCCGTCCACAACTCCGCCAAAGCTAAAAAAGTACAATGTGTTGAAGTACCCAATTTGAACGTGACCGACGACGTTGGCCAAAAAGCCGAAGACAAAGCAGAGGAAGATCTCGTCAAAATGCCGATCAACGAAGATGGCTCCCGTTTCTTCTTGATCAGCTCTTCTATCAGCGAGGTCGACCGCGAAGAAATGTTTCAGTACCTCAAGGAGAACATGGAAGTCTTTGCCTGGACCCCCAACGAAATGCCGGGGGTTGATCCAAATTTCATCAGCCACTCTCTCAATATCAAGAAAGACGCAAAACCAGTCGTCCAAAAGGCCAGGCGCTCCGCAGCCGAACACGCCGACGCCGTCACCGAAGAGGTCAAGCGTCTGCTAGAAGCAAATGCAATTCAAGAAGTGCAATACCCAACGTGGCTGTCCAACACCGTTGTCGTTAAGAAGAAAAACGGCAAATGGCGAGTCTGCGTGGATTACACCAATCTCAACGACGCTTGCCCAAAAGATTGGTTCCCACTTCCAAAGATTGACCAACTCGTGGATGCAACAGCAGGACATGCTCGGCTAAGCTTTCTGGATGCTTACCGTGGCTACCACCAAATTGCCATGGACCCTGACGACATGGAGAAAACTGCTTTCATCACGCCTTATGGCATCTTCTGCTACCGCGTCATGCCCTTTGGACTCAAGAATTCTGGTGCGACGTTCAACAGAGCAATATTCAAGATGTTGCAAGAACAAATTGGCTACACCGTGGAGGCTTACATTGACGATTTGGTCGTCAAGAGCAAGCAGGAATCCAACCACTTGCGAGACTTGGCGGAAGTCATCGAAATTCTCAAGTACCACAAGCTTCGACTGAACCCAGAGAAGTGCGCATTCGGAGTAAGCGCAGGAAAGTTCCTCGGGCACCTTGTCACTCGAAGAGGTATTGAAGCCGACCCCAACCAAATCAAGGCTGTTAAAGAGTTGCGCCCACCAAGAACAATCAAGGAAGTACAGCGGCTCACTGGGATGGCAGCCGCTTTGAACCGATTCATCAGCAAATCATCGGACAAGTGCCACGCGTTCTTCCACGCCTTGAAGGGAAAAAGCCGGCGCAGCTTTGAATGGACCCCGGATTGCGAATCTGCTCTGACCGAACTCAAAGACTATCTAAATTCCGCCCCGCTGCTGGTGAAACCTAAAGAGTTTGAAATTCTATATCTCTATCTCGCCGTGTCCGCCCACGCAACAAGTTCCGCACTCATACGACGGGAGGGCGCCGAAGACAAACCCATCTACTTCACAAGCAAGACGCTCCTTCCAGCTCAGACACGCTACCTACCACTTGAAAAATTGGCACTTGCTCTCGTCACAGCGGCCAGGAAACTTCTGCCTTATTTCCAATCACATCCCATCGTCGTCTTAACGGAGCACCCGCTCAAAGCTATCTTTCGAAAGGCAGATCTCTCCAACCGTGTATCAAAATGGGCTGTCGAACTTGCAAACTTCGACATCAGCTTTGAGCCACGAACAGCAGTCAAAGGCCAAGTGTTGGCCGACTTCATAGCGGAACTCACCCCAGAAGACACAGTGGTACTCAATGCTCCTATCCCAACGGAAGTTGCAGATACTAGCCCATCAACCAAACAATGGCACCTTTTTCAAGGAGAAACTTGGCGGCTTAACGTCGACGGGGCTTCCAACAGCAACGGAGCCGGAGCCGGGGTAGTCTTGGTCTCACCTTGTGGAACACTTCATGAAAGCTCCATCACCATCGACTTCCCAGCCACCAACAACGAAGCAGAATATGAGGCCCTCCTCGCCGGCTTACGCTCAGCCGTCGCAATGAATGTCACCAACCTCGCTGTCTACTGCGATTCCCAGCTCATCGTCAACCAAGTACTTGGCGACTATGAAGCGCGGGACCCTAGAATGCTGAAATACCAAACCGAAACAGCCAGGCTCATCTCCCATTTCCACAATTTCAGCATTGAACAGATCAACCGCGAGCACAACGCGCACGCGGACGCACTTGCGGGCCTCGCCTCGGCATCCAGAACCTCAGAATTCAGAACCATCAACTTCGGCAGCATTGACCACCCATCCTATGAACCCACTCTAGAGGTACTCAATGTCGAACTCGGTCCCAGCTGGATGGATGAAATCGTTGCGTTTCTAAAGCACGACACCCTTCCCACAGAAAAGAAGGAAGCTTACCGTGTGCGAAATAAGGCCGCTTACTACTGGCTTTCTGAAAGCGGCCAACTGTACAGGAAATCCATCTCTGGGCCATACCTCCTCGTTGTCCACCCCACCCAAATACCTGAAATTCTGACGGAACTTCATTCAGGAAGTTGCGGCTGTCACTCTGGCGGCCGCTCCCTGTGTCAACGCGCCATGAGTCAAGGCTACTTCTGGAAGAACATGAAGAAAGACTGCGAAGAGGTTGTCCGCAAATGTCGACCGTGCCAGCTGTTTTCACCTATCCCAAAAAAGCCAGCTCAGGACCTCTCGCCCATCACTAGTCCCTGGCCCTTTGCCCAATGGGGGCTTGACATCGTGGGAAAGCTGCCTACAGCTCCTGGAGGCTTCAAGTTTCTGATTACAGCCACAGACTACTTCTCCAAATGGGTTGAAGCAGAGCCTCTCATAACAACAACTGAGGCGGATGTCCGAAGATTCGTATGGCGAAACATTGTTACCAGATTCGGCGTCCCATACGCAATCGTCTCCGATAATGGAACTCAATTCGTCGGCAAGGACCTCACAAACCTTTGTGCCGAATTTGGGATACGCTTCTTCAACTCCACCCCAGCCTACCCACAAGGAAATGGACAAGCAGAGGCCACGAACAAAACTGTCTGTGCCGGCATCAAGCGTCGACTGAACTCCAAGAGAGGAAAATGGGCTGAAGAACTACCACGCGTTCTATGGGCCTACCGATCAACACCAAGGCGATCAACGGGCCAAACACCATTTTCAATGGCGTTTGGCATGGAAGCCGTCATCCCATTGGAGTCCAAGTTTCCAACTCTCAGGACAGAAACGTTTGATCCCAGAACAAACGACGATGCCATCGCACAGGAGCTAATTTTGGCGGAAGAGAAGCGTGATGACGCTCGCCTGCACCTTGCTGATTACCAGCAACAGGTGGCCAAGGGATATAATCGTGGCGTGCGAATCAAAAAATTCAAGCCGGACGATTTGGTTTGGAGAAAAGTTGTGCAAGCCAGCAAGAAAACCAAATTCAAGCCCAATTGGGAGGGGCCTTTTCGAATCGTAAAAGTTGCTGGTGAAGGTGCCTACGTGCTGGAGGACATGAATGGGAAAGTTCTAACTAACCCATGGAATGCACAGAATCTCAAGAAGGCGTACATGTAGTTGAAATCCCGAGCAGTATGCCCCATGTTCGGCAACTGTCTATCCTATTTTCCTTTAAGTTGGCTTCGGCCCAAGTCTTTTTATTTCAAATTGTAATTCCATGTTTGGGAAATCAAGGAAAAATTGTCCTACAGTTGTCTTTTGCAAACTCCAAAAAATTCTTTGTTCTGTGCTTTTCTTCGGCAACACTAGCCGACCACAAACGATGACCTCGGTCACACCCACAAACGGCTACTATGCCTCCGCTTCGGCCACTATTACTGCCCAAAAGAAGCACAACGGACATCAGGTCCACCGAGCCCGACAAAACAGTCTGGCTCCGGTTCGGCTCGGCAAGACTCTAAGGTCGGCCATAGCCTGGTTACACTCACATTTTGGTGAGCAAACCACCCACAAACATATCCCTCAACCAACTTAGCTAGGGGCTTGCACCTCGACAAAGCCCCACCACTCAATACACTTGAAATGACTAACATAAACGACCAAGCAGAACTACAGGCTCGGCAAATCCACAGCTCTAAACTACAACGTCGAGCAAATACCCATATGCTTTAGCCGAACATAGACCAAAGTGGGGGCTACGGATACATATCATGTAAGAACACTCAAAACCTGTGGCCACGCTAATTTAACCGAGCACAGCACCATGCCCGGCACTTTGTTCATACCAATCTCTTACATTACTTTGGTCCAAGCTCGGCAAAAACTTAGCAACTACACACTTGAACAAACTACAGAATATCAGGGAGCAAGCATTGCAAAACGCTAGTCATCCATTAAAAAGAAAGCATTGAAAAGACGAGTTCGGTAAAAACATCCACAAGCCAAAACAACCATTACACCTGGTACGGCAAAACTTCTAAATTCAGAGCCGTCCAGTCCAACAAAAAATAAGAGAAAATCCTAAACTTGGGGAAGATCATCAGCAGCGACATCAGCATTCTTTCCACTCCCGTCTTCGGCAGCTTTCCCATCACTAACTTGAGCTCGCGCAGCATCCTGACTGGCAGCTTCAGTCGCGCCTCCTTCGGCTTCATCTGCCCTCTTTCCACTTAAACCTCCACCACCTTCGTTGTCGGCAACAGTCAGGTCATCTACATCCTCCTCACTCTCCGAAAACTCCTCTGGAGGAAGTGGTGCACACTCATCGTCGGTATAAGGCAACACAAGCTCGGGCACCTCGGCTGCAGGAATCGACTTTGTCAAATTCATGTCCGCCTCGAGCTGCAAGACCCCACACGCAGCTTTTACCCCAGCCTTGTATCCCCCACGGTACGCAATGGGGACCCGGGTTTTGATCTCTTCATTAACCATCGATCTAGCCTCCCGAACATACTCGGCTCCTGCTCTGTCATACCCAGCCTGGTAGGCTTTTTCATCAACTTCTTTCATCTTCCTCTTCTCTCTTCTTAACACCTGACCAAGCTCGCGCTCGGATTTTTTGACCTTCTCCAATGCATCATCCCTCTCCTTCTCGAGCTCGGCAATCTTAGTCTTGGCCGACTTCAAGGCGTTCTTTGCAGCCTTTGTTTTTTCACGCTCGGCTTTTGCGTCATCACGATAACGCGTCCTCTCGGCCGCCAGCAGATCAGCCTGATCAGAAACTCGCAGCAGAGCCTGTCCTGCCTACAAAGAACAAAACAGTTATGCCCAAAAGCAAAAACAAATGCCAAAAAACTCCATATCTAAGGAATCGAGTAACAAAATACCTGAACGAGGTAGGCGCTAGCATGAGCAATGCTCGGCTGCAGCTCCCGGGGAACCCTCTCCATATCCCTCGGAAGAGCCAAACCATGCAGCACGGTAACGGCGAGGCCTGGTTCCAGCTTGACACTATCGTCAACACTTATAACTCTACCCTCGGCCGTAGCAAATGAAGGCGCGAACTCCTGCAAGGTCACTTGACCCGCAGAGCCCGCCGACTTCTCCACGGCTTTGGAGCCACCAGCAGCAGATGAATCAGTTTGATCCTTTAGCACTGGCGTCGGCGGCCTGGTTGGAAAGAAGTCACGAGTAACCTTCTGTTTCTTTGAGGCAGGCTCAGTCGTTTCGGCCTCCTTCTGCCGAGCGAGAGCACCGTCCCTGAGGTTAATCTTCACCACGTTCCTTCTGCCCATATCTTCGGCAAATTCAGGTATTAGTGTTCGGATTGGTGGGATGCTGGCACCTAGAAACTCAGCCGGCTGACTCTCTTGAAACCAAAAATCCGCGGACTTCTTTAGAGTGGGAAACTTCACCCTTGGCTCCTTCTTCTTACCAGGATTGGGGGCAACACCTCCAGCCTCTTGTTCACCGACTGTCTTCTTCCCTTTACCCTTCGTGCTCGGTCCTGCTTCTCGCCCCCTTCTCTTCAATTTTCCCTTGTACGAAGGTACGTAGCCAAGCAACGTCGGCGCGTCACGACAGATCTGAGCCTTTAGCGTCTCGACGTGCCCTTCTACGGCAAAGGACTGCTGCCTCTTGGTAATTGCTCGGTGATCTGTGAAGAGAGATCGTCGGCCAAATAAAGAGTTAAAATTGCAGTAGAAATTAAATTGTGCTCGGCATATAAAGGGAAAGGAGTTGAACCTCGAAAATCTTTTATCTTCGGCACTGAGTGCAGCCTCAGCAACTGGTCGCCAAACTCATAATTTCCACTAACTTCAACATAAAAATTGGCCCATTTATCAGTATCGGGAAGACCATTTATCAAGGGATCCTTGCCACTACGTGTCGACAAGTACCTACGGTCGGTCTTGCCGTGCCTGGACATGATATAAGTGTGGAAGAGGTCGGCGACCGTGAATTCTAGATTATGGAGCTCCTTCAGTTTGATCGCCGACATCACTATCCTATAGCTATTTATAGCAAAGAAATGAGGAACTATGCCGAATTTGGCCAGCAGTTCCCTCAAAAATGGGTGAAGAGGAAAACGGAGTCCAGCTTCACAGATTGCCATGAGAGGAACCGTTATGTGTTCGGGGTGGTCTTCCCTCTTATCCCTTATTTTGTTACTGGCCACCTGGCTAACGACGACGTCGTCAGGGATATTGTACGTTCGGCAGAAAGCATCGTACTCATCAGGCTGGCCGCTGAAATAGTGGGCATATGGACAAACCTGCCCTCGCTCGTATAGATCAGCAACCTCCCTGTTCTCTGATGAAGTTTCGGCCGGAACAGTACGTGAAGAAGTTGTGGCCTCGGTTTGGGCTCGGAGCCTGGACTCCGCCTCGGGACCAAGTTCGTGCTCGGAAATAGATTCCGTACTTGTGGTAAAAGTTATCTCAGGCGCAGTGTCGTACCCGCCGTCGTATTCATAGTCGCGCTCGGCATTGGAGTCACTAGATCCAGACATATTGGAGGCAATTGAAGAGGCCTGTCGTCGGCTTCTGTACCTCTCCACGTACGCTCGGATCACGAGGTTTGTGGAATCGTCCCCTGAACTTTCAGAGTCGGATGAAATGATGATAATCGAGTGAGCCAGACCTAACAAAGAAAAGATTGAAAAAATGAAAAATCCTCGTCGTCGGCTAGAAGACAGAGGCCATTCTACGTTCGGCTACTTAAAACTGGCCCACTCTATTATCACAATCCACAGGTCCGTGTTCGGAAATCGAGGACGTATGTTGACGTCCTCGGCCAAATCCGTTGTCGGCCAAGCTTGTTAACAACATACTGATGCTCGGCCAGACCTTGTCATCGGCCCAGATCGTCAACAACAAGGATTGGGGCTCGGAAGAACATGTTAGGGCTGAAGATGAACAGTCTGCCATCTCCAGCGACCCACTGTTTACTTGAGGCAGCGAACCCAAAAAACGAACAGACTATGAATAAAACTTGCATAAACCACCATAATGTTAGAAGAAAGAACTCATACCTGAGGTTTTTAACGAAGATCTGCTGAAGAAATCCCAGGAGATCAAGATCAGAAGTCGAGTGGGTGTAACTTCGAGTTCTGGAAATGGAGTTCTAGAGAGAGAGAGAGAAAACGTAGCTTCTCTCTCCTCCCCTCACCCTTTATATAGGATTAGGGTTTGAGGTTTGAAACTCCCGCCCATCATTACACCGCCGAACTTTTGACTATTCAGCGATTAACACGTGGCAAGAAGAGGACAACCTGCAAAGCTTGCCAGCCGTCCTCTCGCTGGCCGTACCCAGCCATGGAGCGACATCTGGCACCCTCCCACTGAGATTCTGCACCAACGGCTGATATTGCTTCCCAAGAAAGGATGGGATAAAGCACGGCTGAATCTCTTCCTTGAACAAAAGTAAAGTGACGTTCGGTAGTCCTTGTGTTCGGCCAAGGCTTGATATCAATCCCTACCTCGCGCTCGGCATCAGTAGAGATTGAGGGGCTATTGTAGCGGACCGAACCCGGCTCTGGCCTCGCCAGTGTTCGGCTTCACCGAGACATGCCGGTCGTCGGCTTTGCCATCACTTCGCATTCATCAACGGAAAGAACCATGTCAAGCTCGGCCACCTTTAGGAGGTGGCCCCGTAGGCTATTTTTCTTAGCCTGGAGTCCCTTCAGGCTCGGCTACCTTTCAAGTTCGGCTTCCCTTTTAAGGTCGGCTTCTCTTCATGCTCGGATATCCCATACGCTCGGCTACCCGAACGATCGATCATGCTCGGCCACCTGCACACTCACGTGTCGCCCCGCGTGCTGAGGCGGTTACGCCAAAGGATAATCATGGGCGCACGTGGGGTGTGCCAGCTCGCACCAAAACGGTTACCAGATTCACCCGGTGACGTCATGGCGACGTCGCCTGACCCGTGCAAGGCACATGCCCGTGCTTGGAGAGCAAGTCAAGGAGACTCTATAAATATTGAAGGATAACGCCTCTGTAGAGGTACGCATTCTCATACGCGATTAACCACTCAAAACCCTAGTCTCTTTCCTCTCTTCCTACACGTACTTATCCTCTCGCCGGAGGGCCTTGCCGGGCAACCCCCGGCCAGGTCTTAGTCGTGCGCTCATTGTGCAGGCGGCGAGGAGAAGGCTAGGCAAACATTGGACCAGCGGAGGAAGGACTCGAGCCAGAAGAGATCACGGGCCACACAGTAATGCAGGGTGTTTTGGGACAGTTTGAGCGCACCTCAGACTAATCCCTACAATCCCTCCCACAGCCGTTTCACACGCTTACGTGTGAGAGCGCCTTGAAATGGTTAAATGAATAAGCTGTACAACAAACCAAGCTATTCGGATTTGACTCGTTAACCTTAGCAATGCTAACCTTAGCAATGCTAACCTTAGCAATGTCTTAAATAGATAACTAAAAAATGATGTGGCAACTTTTGGTTATCCAATTTTGATTATTAAATTGCGGAGGCTCTTAGAAGCTCATTTAGATTCGTTAGAGTCAGTTTGAAAAACTTTTAATTTTTAAAGGTCATTCATTTTTTCAAATCGTAACATAACAAACTATTGCTCGATTTGTTCTCCTTATGATATTTTGAAAATTCGAGTAATCTGAGATAAATATGTGCTCATTCGAGATCGACTTGTCGTATAAAGAAGTTAAATTTACACATGTTTTTAATACTCAATAAACTTTCAATCTAACTTTCGAACAATCTATCACTCAAGTCGTCCATTTCGTTTTCTCGAGCGGAGGAGTAGTTATTATTCAGTACTCTTGGAGCATTATCATGCGACGCCCCTACGACTTGCATCACCACACATTGGTGTGGGCCGCACACTTAGTAATGAAAACTCACACGAATTTGCAGTAAAGAATACCTTCGGAGTGCTACGTGACGGAGCTCGGTGCTCCTTGAGCAAAGAAGACAAGAAATTGGATTGGAGGGATGAAAGTCTTTAAAAAGGATAATGGAATTTGGAAAGTGACGTGCCACGCGCTTTGCCCATCTTGTGGACGTTTCGAGTACCTACTTTCTGGTTAAGTTAAAACATGATTGGCTATTAGGGCGAGTGTCATCTACGCGCCCATGTGAAGCTCGTGGGTATCCAATTACTTGTCACACTTCTATAAGACAACTTGTCGAAAATTTTTTACGATCTCAATCCTTAAATTTTGGTTCATTTCGCATTTTGGCCATAAATAAATTATTTACAATTCAGCCCTTAACATGGTAGATTGTCAAAGCGTGGGCACCAAACCTAACCAACATTGGTGTTGTAAAGGAAAAAGCCACGTGGCAACATGGGTGACTTACACGTACTTAGATTGAATGGAAACACATGCAAATATTATCCATGGTAATTTATTAGATATGGCTTTCTTTGTACGTATTAAATTTTTTTTAGATTGTTCCTCAACTATAAGTAATGTACCTCAACTATAAGTAATGTAAGGCCTCGTTCCAGAAACCTTCTTAAAAAATAAGCAGTTTATTTAACATTTTCAAACTAAAAAATAATGTAAATAAAAAATAAATTTTCAATATTTTTTGCATTGTATAAAAGATTTCATCGAGATCTTTCAAATAAGATCCGTATTGCATATTTTTAGATTTCAATAAAATCATAATTTTTGAACTTGAAATTACCTTCTTAAAAAATAAAGATTTTTTTTCGTTTGCGGAACGGGCTCTAAGTAAGCTAGTGCTAAATTCAAAGATCTCACGTTTGGCCGTTGTACACCAACTTAGAAAAATCAATTTCTTGACGTACTCGTGCTCGTTTTTACAGTTTTGAGATAAGTAGAGAGGTATAATTGATAGGAGTGATGCAAGGGTAGAACAAAGCTTACAACGTAAATGTGAATTTGTGCATGTTGACAATATGATACTCTAATGATTTGTTTTGAACTTGTGGAAAAGAAAAGAAAAAAGAAAAAAGGGCAAATTTAAAATTTCTTTTTCATTGTTTGGTTTGGAAAGAGAGGAGAGAATGAAAATATCTAGAATTGTACACAGTATAATTTTACTTTCATTTTCATCGTAGTTTTCTCCCATTTCCTTTTTCTGTCTTTCTTTCATTTTCTTCAAGTTCCAAACAAAACATAATTGGAGAAGAAAGACATTTGGAGTGAGACATGAGCCAAATTTTGAGGGACAAAAGTGCTATATTACCAATCTTTAGATTCAGATGATGATGAGAGAACAGCAGAGAGAAACAGAGAGAAGCAACCATCGCCAATACCGCCCATAGAAGCCAGTGAGAATCACAGCTAGACATTTGGAGAGAGAGTGAGAGCCAAGAAATACAAGTGAAAAGTAGAAGAAAGGATAAAAAGTTGAGAGCGAAAAATAAGGGGAGTTTCTTGACCACTCAAGGGGGTTACCATTCCATTCCCTTCACCAATACATCAATCCATCACAAAGAATGGTTTTTTCCTTTTCTAGAGAGCGAAAAAAAGAGACTGGGAATCAGTAACGGATCCATAAACCCATACCAAAAGTAGTCAAACTTTTGGTGGGTTTTCTTCTTTCAGCTTCTCCATTTTCTTGATGACTAAATTGTCTCGCCCAGCTTAAACGGGCCTCGATTCGAGTATTTTTGGTAACTCAGCTGGACCAATTTGAGCGCACCTCGATCAGTTCTTTTTGATAATTTTAGTGGCCGGACCAACTTAGGCCAACTTAGTCCAGCTTAGTCGCACCTCAACTCGTTTGGGTTTCGTCAATGGACGCACCACCACCGCCACCGGCTGAGGAGCTGCTAAAGAAGATCCAAGAACTCGAAGCGGGTCATGCCCACTTGAAGCACGAGATGTCAAAGCTCTTGATTTCCACCGATCAGCAAAAGTCAGCCCCAGCACACCAACAGAGGTCCCACTCGGTGTCGCCGCAGCGGCTGCGGCGGAGAGTCGGCGGCGTTGAAGGCGCGACGGCGGTGTTGAAGAAGGGTTCGGCATCGTTTCGGAATTCGTCGCCGTTGCAGAGGGAGAGTCGGAGTGGTGTCGCATTGAACTCTGGCGGTGGAGGGTGTGGGCCGGCGGCTGTGGGATTTAATGATAGGCAGTATTTGAACATATTGCAGTCAATGGGTCAGTCTGTTCATATATTTGATCTCAACCTTCGTATAATCTACTGGTGAGTTAATTGAATTGCATTTCTAAGTTGGGAAAAGAAATTGTGGTGCTAGCTCATTTTTGTCAATTGTTGTTTTAATTAAAAGAACACAATCACGGCATATCCTCCCTTGAATTTTCGAGTTTTGGAGCTATAGGGCCGCCATTTTAGTGGTAAAACTTTATGAGAGAAGCCCTTTGAGAGTAACACTTTGTGCATATATTGCTAAAGTTTAGGTTTGCCTTCGGTCCTCCTCGCCCATATCCCATGGACTGGGGATTGATTGGGAATTAGATAGGTACTGTTGCTTAAAGTAGCAGTTCTCTTGCTTTGATAGTTTGATTCATTGAGTTGGGTTTATTGGTTGAGATTGATTACAGTTACTGAGGTAGGAAAGCTTTTAACAACAGTGTTGAAATCCTTTCTTGAAACCTTCCATATTTGCCCATTTGGTCTTTTGAGATAAGGGTTGAAATCCGTTTCTGAAATCTTCAATCATTGCCCGTTTGGTGCTTATTCTTGTGCAGGAATCGTACTGCAGAACAACTCTATGGTCATTCTGCAGCAGAAGCTCTCGGTCAGGATGCCATTGAGCTCCTAACAGATGTCCGAGACTATGCTGTAGTTAGTGATATAATACAACGGGTGACAATGGGGGAGAGCTGGGCTGGTCAACTTCCTGTTAAGAATAAGAGAGGGGATACGTTTGTAGTCCTTGCAACCAACTCCCCCTTTTACGATGACGATGGCACTTTGGTTGGAATTATCTGTGTCTCTAGTGATTCACATCCATTTCAAGACAGAAGGGATGATTTCCCAGGTACAAAGCACACAGAGGGAGGTTTGAGCTTTAGCCGGCCTAGAAGCATTGCTTCAGCCAAACTTGGTCTTGATCCTCAACAACCTCTCCAAGTTGCAATTGCGTCTAAAATATCTAATTTGGTTAGTTCAACAGCTTTTGTAGTTTTTCTGTGGTTTAGTAATAGTGTAGCTTATATTGATTGGTAAAAACTTCAAAACAGGCTTCCAAGGTGAGCAACAAGGTTAAGTCCAAAATGAGGACTGGAGAGAGCAATATGGATCGTGAAGGTGGGGGTGGAGATGGTCATTATTCTGATCATGGTTTCTCAGATGCAGCACTGTCTGATCATAGGGAGGATGCCAATTCAAGTGGAGCTAGTACACCCAGAGGAGATATACCACCATCTCCCTTTGGAGGATTATCTCAAGTTGCACATGACGAGCACTCCCCAGGGAAACTCTCTAGAGATTCCGGTGATGAGAGTGAAGGGAAACCTGGAATTCATAAAATCATTAGTTCAAAAGCAGAGGCATGGATTGGTAAGAAAGGATTGTCGTGGCCGTGGAAAGGGAATGAGCATGAAGGCGTGGAAGCAAAGAACATCCGGTTTGTTTGGCCGTGGTCGAACAATGATCATGAGAATGACTTTGGTCATCTGAAGAGTTCTTTTTCTGGTGTGAAACAAGATAGTCAAGTGGGTGAGAGTAATCGGCCTACCCATAATGAAGCTTCAGGGTCATGGTCATCATCATTCAATGTTAACAGCACAAGTAGTGCAAGTAGCTGTGGAAGTACCAGCAGTAGTGCTGTTAATAGAGTGGATGTGGACACTGATTCCTTGGACTACGAAATCTTGTGGGAGGACTTGACAATAGGAGAGCAAATTGGACAAGGTAATTAATTGTTGATCTAACAGGTTATGAGTAGTGAGTGCTTATTTTTGTAATTTTTGCATACCGCTCTCTCACCTTCAACTCCCACTTTTCTGTTTCCTCTTAATGCCACTGAAGCATGTATAATGGCAGGCAGACAGTGAGTGGGGTTTATCAACTACGTTTCATTTGTTTCCATTTTAGTTTCCACTTGGAAACGAGTCTTTTATTTTTGCAACTTTTGTGGTTAGTTGGTTGCTCGTTTCCTTGATGAACATACATGCATTGAAGCCTAAATGCACATCTCTTGGTCCTTTTGTTGTTTGCCACAGATTTGGTGGTTCCTATGGTTAAAATGCTTATTACACTGTTTGTGATGAATACCTTTCATTCTAATTCTTATGTTTTTGTCTTTTATTTTATTCCTTTTCTTCAATGTTTTGGTAGGTTCTTGCGGAACTGTATATCATGCTCTTTGGTTTGGATCGGTACGTTCTTTACATCTTTTTGGATCTCAATTTCAATATATTTCTCTTCCTTTTATAATGCATGAAAGCAACTCTTTTACTTTACCCAAAAACAGGAAACATCCTTTTGGTTATATTTGGTAAAGGAACTATAATGTCAAAGTTCCTTGATCGACTAAAATTGAGATGCAAGAACTGACTAATTTTACATTGAAAATTTACAGTGAAGTGTTCCAGAACAAAAAATTTGGAGTTGGAGATGGAAAGATAAATTTGTTCACTACTATCCTCTGAATGTCTTTGGAGGTCCACAGAATGGGTTGAATTTTAAGCACTTAGCTATCTTAAAAAATAGTCCCAACTTTAATTTGTGAATATGACAAGCTATGGAGAAATCGATCAAGTCTTACTGGTATAGTGTTCTGGGAAGTCTGGGTAGGTCACATCTAAACTAACTGATCGTGCTCATAAAAACACCTTGAAGCTGTGATAGCAGCCCTGGGAAAAGAAAATGTACAAAGTACGACCTAAATAGTGAGTTTGGCCACTCGTGATTGGATTTTTGGCTATACTCATCACCTAATCGAATTAAGAAGGGCTAGAAATGGACTGTCGACTTTAGTTGGAGGTTCTCCTCATCTTTGAATGAATTATTTCCCCTTTTTAGAGGTAAAAGAGCACAAAGAAAGTTAAAAAGATACAAAGACAGATAATGATATCAATGTTTTGCAGGATGTTGCTGTCAAGGTTTTCTCCAGGCAAGAATATTCAGAGGATGTGATATATTCCTTCAGACAAGAGGTGTGTGCTTAACTAGTTAATGAATCATTCAGAAGTCTCTAATGCAGTTGAAGTTTGATTGGCTTTCTGAATTGTAAAATTCCTGATTAGTATTGTTTTCAAACTCTTTATCTATTTATGAATATTCGGGTATGTTATGGGGGATACCTTTCTAGATACCCACCTCCTCCCCGTCTCCTTTTGATCTGCTTTATTAGATGTCCATGTTTTGCATATGCAATTTGAGCATTGTATTATGGCTTTTTTCCTTTAGTGGTTACCAGCAATGACTTATTTCATCATCCCCTCTCTTTGCATCCTACTGGATTCAATGTACAATTACTTCGAATGCAAGCTGAGCTACATTGCTGTGCCACTGCTTTACTCTTTAGTGCTTACTGATGGTAAGTTACAGGCAGAAAGGATACCATTATCTTTGTCGGAAGTTGGATGAATTTCATGAATGCTTGGGCGGTGAACTGTTCCAGGAAGAATAAATGTTATGATTCTTATGAACTTATCATAAAGTATTGGTTTTTTGGGGCCATGAGAAGATAGACAGTTAGGACAATGACATGAAACAAAGAAGGGAGACTTAGCCAAAAATCCCTCATATTTATATTTTTTGAGCTCAAGGACAAGCATCTTTTGCAATCAAACATAAGGACAAATGTACCCTATGAAAGTGCCTAAAACCCTAGGGTACCCTATGAAAGTGGCTAAAATCCTATGATACCCTATAAAAGTGCCTAAATCACTAAAACCCTATAATAGGAAAGTGCACCCTAAATGAAAACATGTTTTGGCCTTATGGCTAAAAAACTCAAAAAATTGAAGGACCTCTACAAAAAAACTATTTTGCTAGCGTCCTTCCCCTAAATGGAAACTATTTTACCGTCCTTATGGCTAATTTTCCCAACAAAGAAGACAGAAGCATGAACCCTCTTATGAGTAGAGTACGTCATATGCAAACCTTCAAGTGACATGTGAAATGAAACAGTTCAATGCCTCCAGCTCTTTATTGCCTAAAACCTAAGATTTTAACCATTGCACGAGTCAATATGCCAATAGTTCGCAATGTTTCATTAACCCTGGCCTATGCTAGTGTAGTCACTAGTTATCACTAGTTACTCCCACATCTGATGTGTGATTTGAACAATTGAGAAAGACATCTAGTTACCCAGCTTGACTGAACAAACTGTGGCTGTTCTCATTGTCTTCTTGGTACTGGAATTGTAATTGTAATTTTTATTTCTGACATCAAGTTGTCATTTCTGAAGGTATCTCTCATGAAAAGGCTTAGACATCCGAATGTTCTACTCTTTATGGGTGCAGTAACTTCCCCTCAGCGTCTCTGTATTGTTACAGAGTTCCTTCCACGGTGTGTTGCCTATTATGCTCTTGTCAATTTCATTTTCTGCAAGCAATTTGTGTCTTAATTCTAGTACTACTGGACTGTCAAATAGTTTGCCACTTTTATTTCCTTAGATTGTAGTTGATTTGGCTTGTTCAGATCTTCTAGGATTTGTACGTTTTGCCCAACTGGTGTGTAGCTTTACTATCTGCTTATTGTCTTCGGGGTTTTTTTTTTCCCTAGCGGAAGCTTGTTTCGGTTACTACAGAGGAATACATCAAGATTAGATTGGAGACGACGGGTTCACATGGCTTTAGACATAGTAAGTATCATACGTCCAAATTGCATGAGGAAAACATGATTTTCATTTGCAACGATCGCTGTTGTTGTCCACTCAGGTATTACTGAGTGTTAGCTTTTTGTTGAGTAATTTTTTTACCATTCCGGGTGGATGGGTTTTCCTACTTCCAACTTTTTATGTTTTGGTGAGATATGGTAAACTTGTTCTCAACGTACATAGGGCATCTTGTCTTTAGCTATTATGAATCATAAGACATTTTGCTCCAACCATCTACAGGTACGAGGCATGAATTATCTTCATCATTGCAACCCACCTATTATTCATCGTGATTTGAAGTCTTCAAACCTTCTAGTTGATAAGAACTGGACTGTGAAGGTATCCCCTTTTACTTCTGTTTTTATTTTTTATTTTTTATTTATGCTTTTGTTCAATATTTGCCTTTTGGGATTATTTCTTTTCCATTTAGTATTCTTTTCCAACAAATAATTGTCTCAAGTATTTTCAACTCAGGTTGGCGATTTTGGTCTGTCGCGCCTCAAACATGAAACATTTCTTACTACAAAAACAGGGAAAGGAACGGTATGGTAATTGGCATTCATGATACCTTCTTTGGTTACATTATTTGTTTCTCAGTTTAAATTTGTCATATGAGACTGCTTAATCTAGTTTCTAGTTGAAGAACAATGCACTGTTAATCTTGGTTATTTAATCTTGTTTTGCAGCCTCAATGGATGGCACCAGAAGTTCTTCGTAATGAACAAGCAGATGAGAAGTATGTCTACTTTTAAGGGCAGTAATTCTTTTAGTTGTATTATATGTGATCTTTTAAGGGCAGATGAGATTCTTCGTAATTCTCTTAGTAAATCTGTTAACTTATAAACAATTCTGTGTCTGGAAATCTTGCAGATCTGATATATACAGCTTTGGAGTTATCTTATGGGAGCTGGCCACCGAAAAGATCCCTTGGGATAATCTCAACTCAATGCAGGTATAGTTTTCCCTTTTTACATTTTGTGTAAGCATTGGTTCTGAATTATCTCTCTTATCTCATGGTGCATTGTGGGCGTTTTAACAAGAATTTCTTTAGGATACTTACAGGTGATTGGAGCGGTAGGTTTCATGAACCAGCGATTAGAGATTCCCGCAGATGTGGATCCACAATGGGCCTCTATAATTGAGAGCTGCTGGCACAGGTTACTTTTATCCCCCTTCACGATTTTTACACACTTGATTTGTATGTCTTAAGTGATAAACCATGTATGAGTCCTTCGTATGTCAAGGTTCTTTGTAACTTTGAGTCAAACTTCCAGTTATTTAACTGCAGCGCATCCTAGCATCACACCCGTTAGACATAAGCATATATAGCCAAAGGCTCTATCTCCAGTCCTCACCCTATCCCCATCGATTGTGGATTAAATGGGTACTGTTATTGTTGAGCTAATACGTGTGCTAATGTGCATATGCATAACATAAAACTTGGCCAACGGAATTAAGGATTTGGATTTTGTCTAGCCTCTTGCAGTAATGGGGACCCATATCCTCTTTCGTACGAACTTGAAAATGATGATTGGCCTAGGAACAGTTGCCCTCTGTTTGTACAATACAACAATTTGATCTTATGAATGTTGCAACTGTTACTTACTGGGGTTATTAATAGGACGAAGGTCTAGTCGAGTTTTATTCATGTCCAGTCCGGTCCAGTTTTGGGTCGTTGTGGGCTTGGTCATCAAGCTTTCAATCAACAAAGCAAGCATAGCTGACCCCCATGAAAAATGTCCGATGCCCTCAAAATCTTCCAGGAAAGAGAGATAACTTCCATGTTGATCATGAAAACTTCTACCCAGGGTCGTATCTTGGCAACCGGGCCTCCGTTGGACGCGCCGTTTGTTCTCACACGATGCTTACTAGTTCCTCTACATATTCCGACCTCCCGATATTTGAAGCCCAAAAGAAGCAGGGGGGGCAGAAGCTTAGCTAAAATGGCAGAAGTTTTAGCAATATAAGTACCGTTTCAGATTTCAATTTTTTTTTTGTATGTTTTTAATATATTTATATTTATATTAAACGAAATCATTGAAGCCTATATATAAAGATACAGGAGTAGTACATAAAGATACTATAAAGATATAGTGCTAAATCCTTTGTTTTCATTGCCAAGGTAGTTTTTGGTCTTAGTAGTTGCTGCTGCTGCGGATTTTTTTTCTTTTTTCCAGCTAATATTACCTCTATAATTTTTTTTCTATCATGAATAATGATTTGAGTTATGGCTAACTCACAAAATATGAAAAAACAGCGAGCCACAGAGCCGGCCAACGTTCCAAGAATTGCTGGATAGGTTCAAGGATCTGCAGAAACAGTATGCCGTTCAATTTCTAGCTGCTCGTTCTGCTGCGGGAGATAGCTAGAGAGAATTCTAGGATACTGTTGGAGAAGTCTCTTACTAGTGGTGTTGAGGTATGGCAGCTGGCGTGTCAGAAATTCCTGTCGAAAGTTTGCACTTACCCGCTCAAGTTGATGATTACCACGTTGCCATACACTGCTTGGGTTATTGGCACAACTATTTCTGCAGCTCCATAGCGTGTAAAGAATTGAAGCAAAAATTAGAGGTGTCGTCGCCAATGAAAGTTCTTGATATGTCTTGTGATGGATTTTTTCCTCCTTTTGACACCATCAAATCTTTTGTGATGGGTTTCTTCTCCATCTCGACACTATCAAATCTCATCTCGGGAGATCATACATCGGCCACTTTTCACTAGGGTTTGATGATTCATGATGTTGGAAACTTTTTGTATTTTTTTGATCTTCGCAATAATAGAATCACTGGAGAACATCTGTACATAGGAGACCACACGGTTTGTCATTCAGGTTGAAAAGTGATACCATCCGTTGTGTTGTAAAACTTCTTACTCATTTTCTCAAGTAGGTTATTTTCTAGTTTCAGTTTGTTCTTGTTTTCCTATGTCTTCGAACTTGGGTAAGGGAAAGACGAAGTAAACTGACTCTGGCTTTCATTATCACATTAATCACACTATTACTGTATTTGCAAGAGTAGTATTATGGTGGATTTCTTGTCGCGTTGATGAAATTTAATTCACAAACGACCGGGCACCAGCTTGACAACCAGTTAAGTAAAAATTCCCGCAGCTCTTGAAACAGAACATGAGCATTACCAATAGAGATGTTGATCTCATATTTTCGAGTACAAGATGATGTAGCGACTGCTCCAATTTGATAACTAGACATATCCAGAACAGACTCGAATTCTGCAATAGAATACGAAACTGTATTTCACAAGCAACTGGAATAAGCATGTTGCTTACGAAAAAAAGGGTTACAAGTCAAAATTTCTCATTAAAATTCAGCAACTCAATACACTTGCAGGGTTGTAAGGCTTTCTAGTGAAGCAAGTGTCGAATGGCAGCAACAGCATCACCTTTGTGCTCGCGCAAAGTTCTTTCAGCCACCTTCTTGTCCACCTGTTCCCAAGGTTAACAAACGAAGCAAATGCAAATGATAAGTCTGCAAGAAATGTACGGTAACACACTAAAGAGCGCTGAGAAACATAAGGACCTTACCTCTAGTTCGTTAGCAATTAAATCGATATCAGCTGCGTTGATCTGAACTGCGGCCAATTCTTTCTCCCTGCAAGGCACCAATTACCATTACCATTTTCATTAACAGGCCTCACTTGCAACTGTCGGAAATCTATCAAGTATGGAGCAGACCCCTATAAGATTGTCCCATGTCAATGTTCATGGTTCAGCAGAGTGCTGACTGCTGAGTATCTGTTCAAACGTCAAATAAGTTCTTTTTTTCTTTTCTTGACAAATGGAAATTGTGTACGATATTTAGTGAAGGTAACACAGTAATGAAGCTGCGAATGGTGTGATGTTACTGTGACAATCAGATTGTCGTAAACACAATTCATCTATGGAAATGAAGCTAATAGGATCTTTTACCTAGAATAAGGACCTGGGTTGATAAGTAAATTGACCGAGAACTGACAATACAGGCAGCATATACCAGAGAGATACATTAATCTCACAAACAAATCATACACAAAAGCAGTGTTCAAAAAGTCACCGCCTGGGCACTAGGCGGTGGTCCGCCGCCTCGACTAGGGGCCTAGGCGCTGAATTAGGCGGCAAGACGACTAGTCGGTTGCTAGGCGAGATTAGTTGGCAGGATTAATCGTGGGTTAAATATGTAATTTTGCAAATCTAAAGGGTTAAACGTAGTTGTAATATACTACAAGGGTCTTAGTATAGTTTTAGTATAATATTTACATCTACACTATACATATAAATGATCTATCTAAACCTAGCTTTAAATATAATGTTTACATCTACGCTATACAAAAATACAGTGAAATTATGTGTATGTAGCTCTATTTCTCTATGTTCTACTTACTCAAAACTTGGGGAGGGGGGTGGACAATATTCTTAAAAGTTGAAAAAAGAGAGGAAAAACCGACTAATCTCTAGGCGCCGATTAATCCCCGATCAATCGGCCAGGGCACTTGGCGGTGCCTGGTTGCTCAACTAGTGCCTAGCGACTTTTAGAACATTGCACATAAGTGTCAATTCTGATATGACCAAGAACTAACACAATGTTAATCTCACAAACAAATCATACCTAATTGACCTAGAACTGACAATACAGGCGAAAATTAGGCAAGGCCCCGATATGAATGGCCATATTTGGCACTTGGTTTAGCCATCTTCCAAATTTGGGCCATACCCTGATATCTTTCTCTCTCGAGATGGGACTAAACAAAAAATTCAGTCAAGATTTGATCTTTTAGGAAAGACATGGCAGAAATCATCTCTCTTTTGAGCAAGATCGCTAAACGTCAACATTTTTGAACATTTTAGTCTGCAGCATGTCATAAGCTAGCATTTCAACAGCTAAAACGGACACTTGCATGCTCTTAATCACACAAGGTCAACCCAAAATAAAAGCTCAATCTTGTTCAATCATCAGCTCGAGAAAAAAAGTAGGAGAAAATACGGACCTCATTCTCATAGCATTCAAATCAGCTTCCTTAGCTGCATATATCGATGCCATAGCCTACCACACAGACACAGAATACCACTCAACTCAATCCTTATATACATACACGGATGCACATATACATGCATAATTGATCACTTGTGTTTTTACGCTTAGGACTGATAAACGAGCCCAACAGTTGATTGCCCTTTAAAAATATGTTCGAGCCGATAACAAACCAATCTCGAGCAGCTTAAAATTTTCATACATCACAAGTCAAACGAGCTGAGCAGTAGCTTATTCGAGAAAGCTTAACGGGCTTCAAAAATCATATTCCAAGTCTTGTTCGCTTGTGTAACAAATCCATCTCAAACGTGCTTCTAACGAGCGAACATGAGCTGAAACTCGAGCGGTTTGGTTCGTTTATCGGTCCTATAATAGTAAAGTGTGAGCCTGAAAGGGTACGCAATACAATACCTCTTGAACGCGAGTGGAATCGAGCTGACGATCTTCGACATGGTCGGTGAGCTTGTCAAGGGCTTTGCTCTGCTGCTGCAGGTCCTTGGAGTCCAGTATGTCGATCATCATCCCTTCGTCCCCGCCCTCCATTGCTTTGATAAATTCTCCCAACAATCTTTGATTCTCAATTAGGGTTCTGACAAACTAGCCTGTAAATTAGCCTATATATATGATGACCCAGATAGAAGACCCGGATGTAAACAAGTAGTATCCACAATTAAACGGGTGAATTGGACTTGGACTGGGCATAGGTATTTACCCCGGTTATTGGACTTTGGATTGGATCGGGTTATATTTTGTTGGGCCTGGCTGGTTTTACAAGTTCACCACAATCCATTTTAAACCTTTCCCCCTCTATTTTTCTGTTCTAATAAGTTATGAACAACTTTTTACTGTCCAACAGTTAAAAAAAAAAAAATTCTTATTGTCCAAAAATGTAAAGTTGTTTTCACTAATCCATAAATTGTATGAGCGGGTTAAAGGAAAAAATAGAGGGAAAAAATGAAGAAAAAGAAGTTGTGGGTTAGTGTGAACAATGTGACAAAATGCAATAACTTATAGTCAAAATTTTTAGTAGAACACTGAAAGGGTAGTGCTACGCACCTACATTAATGAGAGGTTGGTTCAGTTGTGGAAACTCGGACTTAGTTGGATAATACTCAGCTTTGGGTTCCCATAGCTCCTTATTGGGACCAAACATACTTTTAACACCACCCACACGTGATGGGACCTTACCTTTGGCTCCATGACGCATATCTTGCCTGCACTTCCATTTAACTAGTAGAAAAAATAAAGAGCGTACTGCTGCGAACATAGGTGTTTGGATTTATCCAAGCCTGTGGCTGAAAATATTTCTGTTAGTTGATACTCCCAAACCACTCAGGAGCATCATAGCAAGAGCCCATCACAACATAGTAGAAACTATTGAACATTACACATTCGCTAATCGCTATCAACCTACATACAGGAGTTCTTGTAAAGTTGGACAACATAAGTTCACTCATACAACAGTGGTTGTTTTCTTGCCTTTCCTGGAAAAAAAAAAAAAAAAAAATCACATATCTTGTGAGTATAGTATCCCGATCTTTATATCACTACTACATATATGTGTATGAACAATAGTAACTAAATCTTCAAACGATCACATGGTCGCTAATGCAGCAACTCCTTGTTATCGCTAACGCCAGGCTTATAAGCTTCAAAGCCATGCTGGAAGCCATTCCTTGCCATCGATGAAATCTATAGAAAGGTAAGGAGCAGCTTCTTTTTCATTGAGCTGTTTTGACCAGGGAGCCCTGCTTGTTGTATTGGATCCTGGTCCATGGTTATCATACTCTGCTTGGTATAAGTTCCTGTTTCAATGTCACAAGAAGCCGCTCGTGAGAAGATTGGAATCTCGCGTTTGTTGTCGTCTACGTTTTCTGTTTTCATTTCTCGAAAACCACAAAATACTTTGATAAGCTAGTTGCGATCTGAAAACTAATTCCTGGTAAACCAACCATTACTTGAACCAAGAAGAGCTGTTTTTGGCACAAAAAATGGATTGTTTTGGTTTCTGAAAGCAAGATAGACATGTTCGTTAATGTTTACATTTTCTATCTTCGTTTCTCAAAAGCACAAAAAACTTGTTATAAAGGATTACTGTTTCCGAAAACTAGTTTCCAACAAAATTTCCCACTTCTCAAACTTTGAAGAGCTATTTTAGCACAAAGATGAAACTCCCAAGTTTTTGAACTTTTCATTGTTTGTGTTTCTGAGAGCATGAAAAAGCTAGCCTAAAGCGGAGAACGAAAACGAATGGAGCCCTAGTCAAGTTTGCTTACTCAGTGCTGCCAGAGTAGCCCGAAGTAGTCCACCCTTGAGGAACAATGCCCTGAGACAAGTAGGAATTAGCAAAAATGACTCTAGAATAGGCACCTTTTGCTTTACCCAAGTGAACATCTGAAATGCCAAAGGCCCTCCCTTTGATGAACACAAATCCACTCTTCTCTTTTGCACTCCCCCTTTGATGGGCTGTTATGGACCCATGGATTTTCAACCTTCTATCTGTAATCACAAATATGTAATAGTTCTGCAACCACAAAATTACAACAAATTGGTGATCAATAAATCGAAAAGTACCGCACTTCTGTCTTTCACCTACAAAAGAAACGCGGATTAGCTACATTCTAAGCCCATAGTTTTAAGAAGATGTCTTGTCCACTTGTCCTGTGTTTGTATGTGTGCTTCGTAGGTGCACGAAAAAATTAAGTCTGGGGTAAAAATTTAAATTTGGTTCGATGTCGGCCCCATACACCACAGGTCAAAGCCCCAAGTTTTTCTCATTACTTAAGCATATTAGTACTTAATGAACTGCACATGGTTTCTAAAATTGGTGCGACGATTTTAACCACTCACATGGAAGATGGATTGGCCGCGACCAAATATGCAGTCGACAGAGCCCTGGATGTAGCAGCTATCATAGTAATGCCTGCCTTTGTAATCAAACAGTGTGTTGTGAGTGCTTGAAAATGAACAATGGTAGAATGCAGCCTTATCTGCAGCAACAACCGCGGCTACCGACTGGTTTTGTGGAGTGAATGCCTCCCCAGTTGGAGCATCATTCTGAAAAATCGTGATACTAAATTTTAACAACTACGAATATTATTTATGCAAAATCTAATTTCAAGAAATTATGGGAAGAAATTTGACTATGGTTACCTTGAATCGGATACCGAAAGCGACAAAGTGTGGAGCTTCCACCCTGAAAGTGGCAGACTCAAGGTTGTCATGAGAACTTTGGGACCAAACAATGGATGTCTTACTATTTCCATTCCCTCTCATGAATATGTAGGGTTTATTCTCTGGTATGTACACCTTTTCCCTGCCAGAAAATTGCAAGAAAGTCACAACAAAAGAAAAAGAAAAAGAAAATACAAATTCGTTTATCTACTTTTGATATTGCAAGATACGTTTTTGCTCTGAAGTTTCCTGAATTTCCAGTTAAAGAAATTGTAACCTCTGCTGAAGATTAATACAAAATTGTCATCCACATCGGAAATATGGCAAAATACATATGTGCTATGCCATGTTGTGCGCCGATTAAAGCTTAATATTTGTTACTAGAAGACATGCCTGAGAGACAGTTGACACACACGGGGACACAAAAAGGCGATTTTTGCAAAATTTATAACTTTTTTCGAAGGTAAATACTTCACTATTGGAGCAAAAGTGTAACGCAAACTATGTGTATGTAATGAAGCACAGAACATTGTCAATAACGCGTTCGTTTATCTGAACTTTTAATCCTTCCAAGGATATATGACCAACTAAATAAAAACAACAAATTTGTTCTGTCTCCGCTTTGCTTGTGTCCTCGTTATTTGAGAATTGGTGTTTTTTTTTTGGTCTGTATTCGTGTCCATGTTACATAGCAATGGCTTGATGTTCTTAATTACTTTTCATGAAAAATCACCTGTAAATCCCTTTCGTTACGTGGATGATAATCCAACCAGAATTTCCCTCCGGAACAGAATTGATTGCATCTTGAATAGATTTGAAGTCTCCGTTCCCATTGACATCGACCATGATGGATCGGTTGGCGCCAATCTTCTGCGTGAGGAGGGGAGAGTCTATCACTCCTGGTTTTGCTGATTTTGAGAAGCCATGGACAGCATCCAAGGTAAAAAACGACGTAACAAAAAGGATTGCAAACGCAATGCGAATTGCTCCATTTAACTTTGAGGAAATTGAAGATGACAAAGGCATTTTTTTGGTTCTCTTTTCTGTTTTGGGTGGTGAAAACACTACAAAATTTTGTTAGGTTTCTGTACAGGTAACAAAAGAAGATTTGAAGGTCCAAAGGTGTTGCTTTATTTAAGGGCTTCAGTTTGTTTTCAATGGTAAGATTTTTATGGGCTAGTTTGGAAGGTCTCTATAAATTGGAGGGCTTTTCCAACCGTTTCATGTGTGGTGGTTAATTAACAGATTAGAAACTGTCATACGTTGCCCCATCTGCTCCGCATGTAAATTCTCTACCCAAGGTAATGCATATCGATACGAGGTTTGTTAAATAAATCAAGCTACTCGAGTTCAAATTTTGTTCGGCTTCTCAAAAGCTTGTTTGAGATCAATTCGTTGGGTGAATAATACGGTAGACAAGTTTTTAAAAGCTCGTTTGAACTATGCGTGAATAACCCGCTACTCTGATAGATAACCTTATATAGCTTGCTTAGAAAAGAAGTAAGCCACTCGAGTTCGAGCTAGTGTTCATTGGTTAAAAACTTGTTAAAGTTTGGTCGGCCAGGTAAACAAATCATATATTGGAATATTTTTTTTGAAACTCTTAAGCTTTCAAACCAAGCTCGGACAAGCTAATCATCTCGTTCGGCTTGTGATGTATAAAAATTCAAGCGACTCGAGAGTGGCTGTGTTCAGCTCGATTGAAACTCGTTTGAAATCAGCTTGCTTTATAAACAAGTTGAAGCTTGAACATATTTGTAAAACTCGTTAAGTTTTCAAATTGGACTTGGAAAATGAACTACTCGGCTCGTTTATCTTGACTAGTGATTGGTTCGAGATACAAATCAAATTATGATTGAAAAGCTCTTAATTACATTTTCAAACTTAACATGAATGACTCACTATTCGTATCGACTCGTTTACCGTCACAATCAAATTTGCATTTTTTTTTTTTCACAACGCGGAGGTTGAAAATTTCTTGGTTCTCATCTCAGAGTGAAAGAAGAAACTGAAACCAAACCAAATAGAAAAAAGAAAGAAAGGATGTTATGTTTCAATTGTTGCAAAAGGAAAAGAATGCCCCATTGAGCCCTTGCCTATCATTTGTTGTATGGCCCAAATTTGTCCTTATCAATTTCTGGAAGCCAGGTTGGGAATACATTGTTTTATCTCTTATCCAAAAACAGAAAATTCAAATTAATGAGGTGGGCTCATACTCATTTATGAAATTAAAAATTAAAAAACGTAGATTTTTGGAAATTTATCATCAATGCAGCTGGCATCCAGTCTTAGAGAAGGTAATGAAGGGGAAGGGGGACCTCATTTAGGTTGTATTTGGGGAGTACTTATTAGTTATTAATAAGCACTTCAATTGGGCTAGTGTTTAAAAGCACTTTGTTAAGGTTTCATGGCTGCATGTGCTGTAACGAGTTGTGCAATTCAATTTAAGGCACATGGCAAAGGGTCTGAGGAAAAATCCTAGAGCTATCCCAATCACACATTTGTGGGCCAGGGCTAATAAAAGTTTCGAACGAGCTTTAGAATATGTTCAAAGCTTGACCGGTTTATCAAGCGAGTCGATTTCGAAAGTAATTCAAACGAATCTATCACGTGTGAATTTTTTACCCGTCGTATGCGAGTTGAACAAGACGTACGATAGTTTGTTTGTGGACAAACTTAACTTTAATTGGGCATGCAAGTGTTAAAAGCACCATTTTTTTAAAGGTAATTCATGTCTGGGCTATAATTAACTAGTTGTTTAATTATACTTATTAATGCACATGGCAAAGGGACAACTAGTCACCTCAGCAACTGCGTTGCAACATTTCACTGCCTCACTGGGGCTCTCATTTTCTTGGACCTGAATTTATTGTGCTCATGGACCACAGTTAATTAAGTCAAGAAAACTCAAAACTGTCTTTCAATAATACTCTCCAAATCACATGAGTGACCGGTATGGAATTTAAATCCAATTCAAAGCAATTTTAATGAGTACACATGGTGCTATATGAATCCGGGGTCCCTGTAGCGCCTCAAAGTGCTACGGGGTGTAGCGCTAGCGCTTAATCTTAACTATCCAAAAATATTTTGGATAGTCCAGATTTTAAAAGAACTCTTGCAAGGAAGAGTTGGAAGAGTCTTTTTTAAGGGGTTGTTTGGCCTAAATAAGCCAAATTTTTATGTCCTTATTCAATTTTTTTGCGCATTTGTTAGCTTTTCGTCATTTTTTTTAAGGATTATTGCTTCGTCATGACGAGAGGAATTTAAAAAGTAAAAAATCACGATTGAAATCCAATTTTTTTTTGAATAAAGACAAAAATATTTATTCAAAAAAATTGGATTTCGATTTTAAATTTTTACCTTTTAGATTCCTCTCGGCATAACGAAGCAATAATCTACAAACAAAAATTGACGAAAACTAACAAATGCGAAAAAAAAATTGAATAAAAACAAAAAAAAAACAAACAATTTAGCTTATTTAGGCCAAACAACCCCTTATGCGTCGTATTCTACTTGCGATCGACCCTTTCCCTCCTCTGTTGAAGTCACCCGACGTGCTTCCTTCATGAAATTTGGTTTGGGTTCTCTATATCCTAAACAACCGGACCTTTTCCCTGAAAGTACTAGTACTAAGGCTCCGTTCCGGAAATCTTCTTAAAAAATAAGTACTTATTTTGTTACTTTTGATTCAAAAATAAGAAGGGTCATTCCACAAAATTCAAATAAAAAGTTTCTTTCACATTTTCAAACTCAAAAATAATGCAAATGAAAAAAAAAAGTTCAATTTTTTTTGCACCGTATTAAAGATCTCAATGAGATTTATCAAACAAGATCCATAGTGATAGGAAAATTATTTGCATAAACACATAATTTTTGAGTTTGAAGTTGCCTTATACAAAAAATAAGACTGTTGCTATGATAATGGGCGCCGGCGGAGAGAAATCGTACCGGCAGCCATGCCGGGCCGTATCCGGCCACCGGACGGCCGATCCGAGCCGTCCAAAAATTCTAAAAAAAAAAATGAAGGGGCCTTCAGGAGAATCAACGGCATCCGAGGTGTGTAGAGTGCTTGATCAGAGCACTCCTTTTCCGTGTAGGGTGCTTGATCATATATACGCGGAAAAGGGGTGCTCAGATCAAGCACCCTACACACCTCGGATGCCGTTGATTCCATCGCGAGCCCCCTCATTTTTTTTTTTAGAATTTTTGGACGGCTCGGATCGGCCGTCCGGTGGCCGGAGACGGCCGAGCGCGGCTGCCGGTATGATTTCCCTCCCCGGCTGGTCGGTACCTATATAAATTCTTTTAAAATAAGTAGCAGCCTTCTTATTTTCAGGAACAAACCTTCTTATTACACAAAAAATAAGTTTTTATTTCGTTTCTGGAACGGGCTCTAATTTACTCTTTCATTAACGCATTATCCAAGCAACTTGTATTACTCCCTCCGTTCCAAAATGAGTGGTTTTTTTTGAGATTCCGTGTCATTTTAAAATACTTATATCTTTCAATTTATGAAGTTTTATGTGATTTTAAAAATTTTGTTTAATAGAACTAATTAAAATCTATTAAACAAGATTCATATTGCATATTTTTTAATACTCATATTGAAATATATAAGCAATTGAAAATGACACGTTTTTCCAAAAAGGTCACTCATTTTGAAACGGAGTGAGTATTAGTTATTGCCAAACTCGATCAAGCTGGATTAATTCTTAACGACTTTTGATATTAGTTATTGCCCAAACTCGATCAAATTCTTAACGACCCTTGATATTTGAGACCATCACGTAAAATTTTTGGCTCCGGCCCCTTTTGTACTGCTTTAGCGTTTCGTTCTCGTTTTCATATATTGTGCAAGCATATTACGAGTACTTCTTTTGTGGTGAGAAGCTTCGGTGTCTTCACATTCTTTCAAACATCACATTTAAGTGGACCAAACAGGCCCCTTGACTACGCAAAGGTGTTTCAACCGTACAACAGTGATACTTCTGATCTGCATTTAAATAGGTATCAGAAGTCAAGGAGCTTACTCACACACAGGTTTCAGGGGAAGAAAAGTAATGGGTTTTTCCAGAACCATGTTTGGAGTGATCTTTGTGTTTGCATTGTGGTTTGAGGTACTTGAAGGAGGAGGAGGAGGAGGGGGTCTGTCTTATGATTTCTATGAGGGAACATGTCCACAAGTTGAGGACATTGTTAGAGCTGGACTTAAATCTGTCTCTCTCACTGATCCCACCACCCCTTCAGCAATGTTGAGGCTCATGTTCCATGATTGCCAAGTTCAGGTTCTCTCTCTCTCTCTCTCTCTCTCTCTCTCTCTCTCTCTCTCTACACTTCTGTGGCTGAGCTCATGGCTCTTGACTTGCATTAGCTTCAAAAGCTTCAAACCAAGCATAGGGTTTGTGTTTGATTTGAGAGAAAACAGAAAGGAAAATAATAAAACGAAGAATTAAGCGCAGTGAATTTTCCTCCACCCTCTCCTCAAAATTTATTTTCCTTTATTTTTCTCAAGTTTCAGACGGGCTTTTAGTTTCTGCTTATGATTAATGAAAGTGAAAATCAGTGCCATTTGTGTTACTGATGGCTATTTCAAAAGTGATTTTAGATCAATTTTCCCCACTTCAATTAAAGTAAAGTAAAAGCAGCTCAAATTAAAGCCGAAATGCGATATGTCCAAAAGATGCCTAAGAATACAATATGAAGAACTAGATTTATTTTGTGCATGGCCTAGTGAAATTTCCACCATATGGTTCATGTCTTTTCGAACTCTTTAGGTGTTCTCATTTAAGAAAAGTGCTTTTCACCCTCGCAATTTTTTGAAAAGAGCAAGGAGAATTCCTATTTCTCTGTTCTTCAGTTTACTAATTTGCCCTGTCACTTGTTGAGAAGGATATTTGACAATAAGGATTGTCCTGTAATTTAGCTCAACAAACATTAGATCAAAGTGTGTTTGGTGACCAAAAAAAAATAAAAAATGGGAAGTTATTTATTGAGATGTCATATTTACAAATCATTGGAATCACTCAAAAATTGCATGAACAAATCAAACCAAAATTTATTTTCCAACCAACTCCACTAAAATCACCACAAGTCCACAAGTCACGCCTAAACGAGAACCAAACTGATGAACTAAAACTGCGCATTTTGGACTGGACTTACTATGGACGATTTTTTACTTCATCCACTCCTTTCGGCTAGTGTGTTTATTCCGGTCTAGTTATTGAGACAATTAATGGGTTTTTTTTTCCCATTCTGGTGACTTTATTTCTTTCTATAAAATCACAGGGCTGTGATGCTTCAATCCTGATCGATACCGTAACAATGCCATCAGAAATGGACTCAACAAAAAACTTTGGGATCAGGAAGAGAGAAACAATCACCCTGCTGAAATCAATGGTGGAAGTAGTCTGTCCACATCGAGTTTCTTGTGCTGACATTCTCATCCTGGCCGCCCGCGATGCAGTGGCAATGTCAGGCGGCCCATGGATACAAGTGCCCTTGGGAAGAAGGGACTCCATTTCCTTTCCTAGCTATAGCCTGGCTGATTCTCTGCTTCCTGCAGCAGGTTTAGGAGTTGATGGTATGCTGAGGATTTTTGGCAGCAAAGGGATGAGCATTGAAGAATCTGTTGCCATTATGGGTATGGAACTGAACTTGGAACCCTCTTACACATGTTTATTTTACATGGAACTCACAGAGTCCGGTTTCCGGCCAACTTGAGTAATTCTTGGGAGACCAATTCGACCATCTACTAGCAAGGGACTGAGTGCACCGACATGGATACTGATTACCCATATGCATCAACACATGCAACAATGAAATGTACAGAATATATGTACCTAAATAACCCAATCTGCGAAGAATTAACCGTAGAGAATTATGTGGCCTTTATGATCCTATATATGATTTCAAATCGAAACACTCACCCTTGTGGGGTAATGATTTGAAAGGGCCACGGCTTCTCTGCAATCGGAAATTCAAGTGAACTAGACGGTACGGTTTTTGATTACAGGCCCACCAAGAAATTTCAATTAGACGAATCAAAGCATTCAAATTGAAAAGAGAACCAAAAAAAAAATTGCCGTTACAAATCTCCAATCAATTTTCATTTTAGAGGATGATCTTCTTGGGAGGTCTTCAAATTAAAGAGCTCAGATTCATCGACAAGTCAATAGCCATAAGTGGTGGGGCCCAATGAACGGCTCAGATTTATCGACAAGCTGCATAAGTACTGGTGGGCCCAAATAGTACATTTCGCAGAGAAAACTCATCACAAATGATATGCCAATATTGAGGATTTGGAACGGGCGTGTTAGTGACACATACAAAACGCACGCATACTTGCACACACTCAAAATGGCCGGGTCCACCCACTACACAGTGTGGACAAACCGCAGTGTGCATTGGGCCCTTGGCCATTGTATCACACGGTGTATTGTACTGTGTCACCATTGTCCATGTATGCAAAAGAGAAGTGTCTCCGGTTCTTCCCACCCATACTCTTATCGATTGAGAATTACATAGGTACTATCATTGTTGTTATTGCGCGTCCCCCATATGCATAGCATATCATGTATGGTTTTTGACAAAGTTGTGCCCTTTGCACACCCTTTTTGCAGGATCCCACACTCTAGGAGTCTCGCATTGCTTCAACATCTTCACTCGTCTACAAGCCCCACAACAAGGCAAGGCTGAATACATAGAACCAGGGCTCGAAACGCTTCTGAAATTAAGCTGTCCATTAGGCTCATTGACCCCAAACAGTAGCTTTGTTGTGAATGACCCTACCTCATTAACCTTTGACAACCAATACTACCTCAACGCAATGAGAGGCCGCGGGATCCTGAGAGTCGATGCAGAGTTGCCTTCGGACCTGAGGACAGGTCCTTTTGTTCGGAACTTTGGGGAAAATCAAGAGGATTTCTTCCGGGCTTTTTCTTCCGGTTTTGTGAAATTGGCCTCTTCGGGTGTTCTGACTGGTGACCAAGGTGTTATTAGAGGGATTTGTAGTGTTATTTGACAGATTGTGCTGTCATTGTTCTTTGTTTAAGCTGATACACAGTCATACGGATATGTACTCATCTTACGTATCAATTGGCTGCTTCTTCTTCTTCTTCTTTTTTATTTTTTATTATTATTATAGAGGAAGTAACCAAGAGAAGTGGTAATAGTATGTTGAAACAGTCAAAAAATAGGGCTCAGGATATGTTGAAACAGTCAAAAAATAGGGCTCAGGTCTGCATCGCTTTGCGTAGTGTCAAGTGTGTTGTGTGTTTTATGGATTTTGATTTTCGCGTTCCACTTTGTTCGTGAGTTCACATTAAAAGTGGAGTGCCATTAGTAAAAAGTGGAGCGCGAAAATCAGTTTCCGTATTTTATATATGCAGTTATATGATAGTTGAAAGTTCTCTCTCTCAATGATGAATACCCATATGGTTCTTTTGTTCAACCCAATTTAGTCTTGTAATAATTAGGTCCTTTTGGAGCAAAGAAAAGAGTGCAAAAATCAGTTACACCAAAATTAACACCAAAAGTTAGGGATTCTTTCGAGCCGATCCTATGGAGACCAGATCCCCTGTCCGAGTGAAATCCGGACAGGGGTTTATCCCACTGCTCGGAGCCGTTGATCTCGCAAATCAACGGTCGAGATCTGTCGAACACTTTCTGATCCAAAATGACGTCGTTTTAACTCGGCAGATTTCAACCGTTGATTTGCGAGATCTACGACTCCGAGCAATGGAATAGGCCCCTGTCCGGATTTCACTCGGACAGGGGGTCCTCGGCGGATCCTATGTTAGTGGATTATGTCTTACTAGATCTTTGGCACAAATACGCACAAGTATTTTTTCACAAAGTCCTGTTACACGCGCGCCCACTATTTGTCACTTGTTTCTCCGCTGTGTTGTATCCCACGCGCATCCTAGTGAGACAAGACTCAAGAGTGACGCGGAGTCGCGGACAGGTTGATTTTCTTCCCTCCCCCGCCCCGCCCCCCCCTCGCTCTCTCTCTCTCTCTCTCTCTCTCTGCAACGTGCTTTTCTCCCTCCCTCCCTCCCTCCTCTCTCCTCTCTCTTCCATCACTCTCTATTATTTCTCATTTTTATTTTAAAGTTTAAAATCTTCATAACTTTTTTTCTACACAATTTTTTTATAAAATTTATATATCTGGAATGTAATCGTAGAGATCTAATTAATGAGAGAAATACTGAATATAATATTAAAAAATAAAATTTTTAATTGTAAATTTTTTAACATTTTTAATTTAACATTGTTAATAATGAATTTGCATTATTAATTGTGAATTTACATAAAAATTAGACAGAAATTAGACATTGTTGTTAATTTACATTGTTAATTTCTATCTAAATTTATAATTAACAGTATAATTTCAGGATATTAATTTGTTTACAAAATAAAAATACAATAAAATTTGTTGTGAAAAATAAAAAATGGAAGCCTACAACCAAAAAACTTTTTTTTTGAAACATAATTTTACATTTAATATGGAGCTTGTTTTATAGATTTTGTCAAACATATTTCAAATATATATTCAAAGGCAAATGCTAGAGACAACCTCGTGGGTTATCAGGAGTGGGGGTCATGCGCGCGTGAATGTGCAGATTCTGACTTGGCTCAGTACCTGCATGTTTGTACACATTCAAGGGTCTGCTGAAATGATAAATGCGAAGAGTAAATTACGAAAGTAGCCCCTAAAAGTTTTTCCAGATTTTAGTACTCCACTGGACCACTACTCAACAGGAGCAAAATTATGAGGGGCAATCTCTCTCGGCCTCTCTCTCACATCCCGTTCTAGTCTTTCAGAACGGGAAATAAGTCCTTATTTTTTTAAGATTTGAAGAACTTTTCATTTGTGAAGATTGGTCTTCGTATTCAGCTTCAAAGATTAATAAAATTCTTTTTTTCTTTTTTTCAAGAAATGAAATGAAAGTCTTACTAGATTTGAAGAAGTTTGGATTTCTCAAGACTTAGAGTAGCTAATTAAAGCTATTTATAGAGTCTAGAGGCTGGCTTCAATCTACTCTATCTACTTATAAAAACGTGAAGCACCAAAAGTGTTTCCCACACTTTTCACTTCTAAAAATACCCCTCAAAAAAACCTCAAATAACTGACCAAGCCCCAACTGGAAACAATACCACACCTTTCTGAATCACAGAAAACTCGAAACGTCACATTCCAACTGTAGCATTTCTAAAAAAATCTCTAAAAAATCACATTCCCCAATGAACTGTGTTCTCTTCACAACTCCCCCAGACCATTTGAAGCCTCTCGAATGTCCTTCCTCTCAACTCTCCAACAGTCAAGAGTTCTCTTGAATTAGGCGCTCGATTTTCCTCTGTTCTAATTTCAAGATTGAATTATGGGGAAGAAATTGCCAAAGTCATCCAGACTCTTGGTTTCCAAATTAAAAGTTCACGTAGAATCCATTGGTAAGGTTCCGAAAAAATGTGTATTGTTCTCTCTCTTGAAGCTTTTCTTGCTTATATGTTAAATATCATGCTCAGAAGTTCGACAAATACTCATTGCACATAAGGTGTTTGATGAATTGCTCATGTTGCCCTTCCATTTACTCCACCTGTCGATATTCATGAGAAAAGTTCATGAAATATACAAAGTGGATGTTTGAAACTTGGAACATACAAAGTGGATATCCAACTTGAAAAAAAAGGAGGAACAAATATAGCACAATTGAATTATGGCCAAATTCCAAACGCCATTGTAATGAACGGGCTCGTATAGTTTACAAATATGATGGACATCTCTATTATAAAACAGAAGGGTGCGGGGACAAGTTGTTAGAATGTCTCAGATTCATTTGATCCATAGGCTATAGTGCATCCTCCCACTTTCTGGTTAAGTGTGTGGTTTTCATTTAAATCACACAACTGTCATCTCCTTTCACGTTTATTTCTAGGGTTTTCACGTTTATTTCAAATTTCACACCCCCGTCTTCTCTGTTTTCTTCTGTTCAACCATCGCCATGCACGCCGGAACTTCGAATCGCCACCGTATCGCCACATCGGTCCATATATGGTTGAAACCCCACTCACTCTCTCTCTCTCTCAGCAAAAGGCAGTCCCAAGACTCAAATTTTGAAACCCCACTCACGTTTTTTGATCTACCTTACATCTCTAGTTTTGATAAGTATTATCAAATAGCAACATAAGTCCTTTTTTTTTAATGGGTACTTGTATATAAATTGATTGTTGTGCTCCTTTCCCAACTGTGTTGGCAATTCGTGTATTCTGCCAATATTTTTTTTACTTAATTTCTTGCTTTGATTTTATTTTGACATTGTGTTATCTATCAAATGGGACCAAATTGGAAAAGTACTGTAGAACTCTGGAATGGTAAACAGTGAAGGGGGTTATTGCAAGCAGGGCTGGGCTTTGCCTTTGCCTTTGCCTAGAGTCTTTTTTCCAAAAATCTGAAACACCAGACATGGGTTCCCTTCTCTTCTCCTTTTTAATGAAGGGCATGAGCCTTGGTCCATGTGGGCTGTGCATGTTCTCTTTACAGGAGGACCTAACCATTTAAAGGGGGCTGTGATTCGCAACTTTTGCAAGGTTTTGACTTTCAAAAAAATTTGCATCTACCCCCTTCTTAAAGAAAGAAAAAGCTAAGCAAGAATGCTACGACAAGAGGTCCAAATGTGAGCAGTGTAGCTTAGGGTGCAAAGGCCATTTTGCATTTCTTTCCCTTTAAACAACTTTTTTTTTTTTGGTAACTTCTCTTCGAATAAGTTCTTGCTTCACTCCTTTATTTTTTGGTTCGACAGTCAGGGATGTCTGGGCCAACTTATGTGCACCTCAACTAATCTCATTTTTTATTCAATCAAAGGCAAACCATCTATGGTACCAAAACGATGGTATTCACAATGAATTACTTTCTTGTGGCATGACTCCCAAGAAATCGAACCTTGATTGATAGAGGGTCCTAAACTACCTTAGTGGTGCTAGAGAGGGACCACTTAATTTATATTTTGTCAGCATCATTACATCTGGTGGGTCCTTATCGATTTGCATTATTTCCCTACATATGAAAAAGTGAGATGGCAAAATCTATGAGATTGACTGTATTCAAGAAACCAATTTTAAAAATATTGAATTTGTTACTTCACTATATGTAAGAGGAGTGAATTTGTTAGGGTGTTGTGAAGATCTTTGATGTTGATGGTGTACATTTCTGCTCTATGTTGAGTGTATTTTTACTGCTAATTTGCTTCTCTGTGATATGATAGTGTCTCTACCCATATTTGAAGAAATCCCATCTCTCTATTAGAAATATGCTTATGTTTGTTGCTGCTTTGGATTTGTTGCTGCTGTTTGCTGCTTGGTTTTAACTTTTACCTGGTATTTATTGGGATTCCATAAGCAAATTGATAGTTCTTTGTAGCTAGCTTAAAAGTTTAGTTGAGAGAGTACCATCAGCAAGGGTAAGAAGAAGATCACATACTACACACTAATGAATCGATTTAATGTTTGAGCCACTAGCTAGCAAGTGCCGTAGGCACGGGCAATTCCATCTGGGGTGCGTAGTACCGTAGACACGGACAAGCACTAGTATAACAATAAAGACAGAAAACATATCATTAATAAAAAAAAGAAAAGAAAAGAAAAGAAGAACGCCAAATAGTTTACCGATGTACTCCCTCCGTCCCTTTTTTAGAGTTCAGTATTCCATTTTGGGCTGTCCCTTAATAAGTGTCAATTTTGTAAAGTTAGTGAGTAAAAATTGGTGCATTGCCTATTTTGTCCCTAAAAGTAGATTCCATTTTGAAAAGTTAGTGAGTAAAAGTGTAATGATGATGGGTAAGTAGGGAAAGTGGATGAAAAAGTTGATGTGAAAGATATAATGATGATGTTGTTTTAATAAGTTGGAGTTACGAAGCAGGACACTTAAAAAGGGACGGAGGGAGTATTTTATTTGGGGAGAATTAGGTTCCATTTGTTTTGAAGTAAAATATTTTCGGGTAAATTGTCAAGCCCCGTTCCGGAATAGCACCTCATCGGCCTATCCCGATACGACACGTGACAACCAGCTACTAGCAAATCCAAGAATAACAAACAACTACAGTTCAACAGCCACATTTTATTTACATAAAAAAAAAAATTTCATTTACAAACTACAGCGGAAGTCTGTCAAGAAATAAACTTTACATAACCAACTATTATCCAAAACTAAACTAAGCAAAATCATCTACGGACCAGGAGACAAAGACTCCCACAGGCCTCAACTACGCACTTCTCGAGCGAGTCACAAAATGCAAAACGCGACCTGTAGTGGACACCGACCTATACCTGCAAAACTGGTACCCCAAACGAGTTCCAGGAGTGTATATGAGACATGGATGTTGTTCAATATAAGCAATAAATCCAAGTTCATCATTAATTAAGCATTAAGCAAATAATCGACACAAAGTCTTTAATCCGACACAAAGTCACTAGCTCGACACAAAGTCATAATTTTGGCATAAAGCCATTGAATCGACACAAAGTCAAAGGCACGACACAAAGTCCGGCCGTTGGCCGTTGTTGCCCACCGACACGAAGTCACAGTGCAATATCACAAATTCAATCCAATTGAAGAACATTTATGAATCGAACACTCACCTCGGTCTCCAACAAAAAGAAAACCAACGCAGTCACTCCCTACGTGGAGCTGCGGTACTCGTTGTCGTCTCCGAACCTAACAAATATTCCGCACATATGAGCTCAAAGTTTAATTCCAAAAGCAAAGAAGTAAATTCATCAATTTGTACCTCAAAGCCAAAAATCTCACAAACACACACTTTCTAGCAGAACCATTGATCGAATTCTGACTATAGCATTCTATAGGTTTCAAAGAATACTACAAGACCACCACCACTGGCAAGAAGACTTCTAGTACATCAATCTAGATATAAAATTTGCCCAAATTGGACTCCGAATGACTAAGATATGCTCAATTGAAATTACACATCTAAAACAGAAACTACAGACCCGGCAGAACAGTCTGCGATCGAATGCTCATTAAAAATCACATACTCAATCTTTTCCAATAATTCCAACACCAAAACTTCACCAATTGATCAATGTTTAAGACTCAACAGCATCCATAGTCAGTAAGCATATTCAACTATGACAAAATTGATGAAGAACACAGCTACAAAACCTGCCCAGAATTTCAGAATCACCAAACTATTAACTTTGGAACCAAAACTGATTTTGCTCAGACCAAACTAAGGCACGATCTTTACAGATTCAGAAAGATATACAAGTCTAGTTTCGGAATCAAGAAACGGTGCGTAAAACCGATACCCGAGCAAGAAGTTATGCCCGTTTTTCCAACATGTGTTTGGGCTGTCAGCACAGACGCGAATCTGACTGCAGTCCGGTTCAAGATTTTTATCTTTTTCCAGGTTTCTCAGAAAATTCTGAAATTTTTACAGCATAAACTACACACAAAGACGCATCTACAGTAAAAATACCAGAGAAATAACATGATCGGTATGTCAATGGTAAAAATTCGTCAAAAACAGGACAGGCTCAACTCTGCTCAAAACACAGTTATGCATATTCATATGTTATACACGAATTTTCAGGAATAAACTCAACTCCAAGCTCAAAAACCTTCTGCTATGGATTCAATCCATCTCTAATTACTTCAATCAAGTACATACTAGATGTAAAACATGAAACCTAACATGAAAAACGTGAAATTCAGCCTTGAAGGAGATGGAAATCACCTAATTAAGCTTCAATCAACCTAACTCTAATTTTCTTCTTCTTTTCTCCTTCTTCTTCCTCTTCTCCACGCTGCTCTCTCACTCACTCTCTCTCTCACGTTGGAACAACCTGATGGATTTTCTTGTTTTTGTTTTATTTTTCTTTTCTTTGTTTTGAAGAAACCCACACACACTCAACACATCAGCACACACACACGGCACACATGCACAATTTAAAAAAAATTGCACTTTAGCCCTTAAATTATTAAATTTAGCATTTAAGCACCTCAAAGATAAAATGATGTTACATAAATATTCTACCTATCTGGCGTTGTTTGGTTGCACAAAATGACAAAAGTGAAAGTTAAATATTTTTCAAGTAGAATATCTTCCATCGGAATGGTGAAAATGTTTTCTCCATTATAATTCCGTAAGTTGTTTTTTGGATTGTTCACTGACAGAATGTCAATGCTATAGATATATAAAAAACAATAATTCTAGGGACACACTCACTCTCACACTCAAACACACACCCACACTCACATGAGTGGTGGGCCCCATACACACACTAGAGTGTGTAGTGTATGTGGGACCCACCACTCATGTGAGTGGTGGGTATGTGTTTGGGTGTGAGAGTGGATGTGTCCCTAGCACCACTCTATAAAAAAAAGGCTCTATCATACATGTAGCGAAGTTCACATGCTCATTAACTAAAGGCAAATGCTAGAGACAACCTCGTGGGTTGTCAGGAGTGGGGGTCACGTGCGCATGAATGTGCAGATTCTGACTTGGCTCAGTACCTGCATGTTTGTACACATTCAAGGGTCTGCTGAAATGATAAATGCGAAGAGTAAATTACGAAAGTAGCCTCTAAAAGTTTTTCCAGATTATAGTACTCCATTGGACCACTACTCAACAGGAGCAAAATTATGAGGGGGCAATCTCTCTCGGCCTCTCACTCACGTCTCGTTCTAGTCTTTCAGAACGGAAAATAAGTCCTTATTTTTTTAAGAAAATAATTTTAAACTAAAAAAATAATAGATTTACTAAATCTAAAATATGAAATATGGATATTATCTAAAAGATCTCATCAAGATCTTTTATACTATGTTAAAAAAATTTAAAAATTATTTTTTATTTACATTATTTTAGAATTTAAAAACGTGAAATAAATATTTACTATTTTTTAAGAAGGTGTTCTGGAACGGGGTCTCACTCTCCAATCTTCATAGACTCAGCCATAATTACCGGAACTAAGCCATCACGGCCAATCACATCGCCGCCAGGGCCATCATCGTTGCAAACATTACCGAAAAAAAATTATAGAGTAAATTGAAAAATATAAACAAGATAAAAACCATGAGTTTACGAAAATAAGTAGTACTTATTTTTTAAAAATTGAGACTAAAGGAGAAACTCTTGATAGATGATTTAGATTTGAAGAAATGAAAAAAGTGCATTACTCTTGTCTTTTTGTGGATGCCCACCGGACAGTTTCTAGCAAAACCCGTATTCAAAATTGGATGTGTAAAATAAAAGTTATACTACTAGTATATATGCTGATGATTTCAATTTTTTTAGATTTAAGAGAGAGAGAGAGAGAGAGTTGTGTGCTGGGAAGAGAGACAGAGGACGGATTAAAAGGAAAAGTGTGTGGAGAGGGAAGAAGGAAAGTGACAGGTTATGAATGCGTGGGAGAACGAAAAGAAAAAGAGAGAAAGGGATACAATACTCAGCGCATTAAAAGAGAGAAAGTGACAGCCTGACAGGTATAAATGTGTGCGCGTGGGATTACAGGGAAGGACCCCGCGAGACATGCATTTGGAAAAATGGAAAGGGATCCGCCCAGCCATGAAACAAAAAACTAGGAAGGTTATTTTCTCCAAAATTAATCTCTCAATTAATGAAGAGGTGGCCCTCCAATTAGAGGTTTTTGTGTGTGTGTGTGTGTCCAATTACCTTTTAGCAGTTGAATTGAGATAATTAGAAACATGGTTTGAAAAGCCCACTTCCATTAAGAGCAAGCCTTGTGTTGGGTTGGGCTAACCTTGGTGGCTTGACCATTTTCTAGGTTGGCTTATCCAAAATCTACGAAACAACTCTTTCCTTTTTATTTTTGGGTACAACCCACTTCACTGTCAATAACATACGAAAATGAACACTTTTCAATACACTCACTTACGTTTATATATTTTTCACACATTTCAATACATTTTTTGAACCTTAGTAACAGCTCACTCGGATGTTTGTAGCATTTTCTTTTATTTTTTGGTTGGAAGAAAATAAGGGAACGGAACTGCGGAGTTCTCAACAATAAGACTTGAATTCCAAAAACGCACCTGAAAAAAGAGCGCCCTCAACCACTTTTAACTTGAACTTGTTGGTCTTGAATAGAAAAAAATTCACCATATACAATTTTCAAGTATACATAAGTCTGAAAGTACACGGAGACCCTCTCAATTATCACTTTTTCTCACGGAGATCTCCTAACATTTAAAATCGTCTATACAGACCACCTCAACTATAACCGTCAACCAATCAGCACCCTTTTGTCAGAAAGACCGTTAAGATGAAGGGATTAGCGTGGATAATATTTTTTTATAGATAAGGAGGTCAATGTGGGCAAATTTTTAGTGGTAGAATCGTTATTTTTCCACAATCCGTTAATAGAGTTAGCCAATTTTTCATTTCATATAGTTGAGAGGGTTTGTATGGGCAGTTTTAAAAGTTAGGGGGTCTACGTGAAAAAAAAGGCATAATTGAAGGGGTCTCCGTGTATTTTTTTGAAAATGGTCTATGTGTACTTTCACTTACTAAAAAATTACCAATAGGGAACCCACTTTTTAGTTTCTTTTCTGTTTCATTTACCAAAAAAATTCTAAACCTAAAAGCCTTAGCCTACAAATAGATAATCCTAAGCCTTGCCTAAAAGGCTTAAAGCTACCTCCATGGTCGACCCTGGTCATCTATGATCTATCTATATCTATACCATCTCTTAAAGAGGTGCAATCCACTTGATATTACCTCTTTTTTCTTGAAAAAAAAAACACACAAAAACCCCAAATGATTATACTAGCTTGAAAAAAAAAACACACAAAAACCCCAAACGATTACTGGCTAGACTTTAAGTTTTGTGGACAAACTTAACAAGGTGAGAAGTATTAAGATGAAATTAGTCCATCATAATTTATGTTTTTCTCATGAATTTTATTTTTTTAATATGCTAAGCATTGTAAGAGAAAAATGATGAGTTGTGGTGGTATTAAGACAAAGCTAGATTACAAGGAAAATGAGGATAGTGCAGATTTTTCTTCTCAAAATACTTTAATATGGTCAGTTCAAAAAAATATTATTTAATATGGTTAGACTCTACACTTTAGTCCAAACTGCATACTATTAGAGTAGTTCACCTTTTAACTAGATTACGGTTTCTTTTGACCAAACCAAACGTAGACTTGTGTTGCAGTTAATGATACAGATTGATAGTCAGCTCCATTTTAGTGTATCTCAAAAAAAATTTAATTTTTGATTATGGCATCTTTTTTTTTCAGTAATGAAGAGTGATCCACGGGCCAGCTTGCACGCATTACAGGACTAATATCTCCAGCCCTCCACCAGCCTTTGCTAACCCCAAAGGGTTTTTACGTATGGGGTGGCCCCAAGGACTTTTAACAGTACAAAAAAGTAGAATCTGAAACTTCGGGATGGTTAGTCCTTTCGTTCTGGCTGAGCAACCAACTGCACTACCCCACTATATGGGCACTACCCCACTGTCCATATAGTGCAAAGATTGTAGGATTATTTAACTCCACTAGGAGCCCAAAATTTCAGTGTCATTGGATAGATTCCTTTCTATTCGGAAGTTACCATAAGGACAAATGGCAAGTTCTTTTTTTTATAATCGGGCGTTAGCTGGATCAACTTATGTGCACATTAAAGTAATTTAATTTGGTGTTTTGAAGTAAACGATTGCATAACATTCCGGTAACTAACATTTTTGGGAGAGAATAAAATTTGAAAACTATTATAAGATCCTTAACGGCTATTAAGTGACTGAAGATTAATAAAGGGCCCAAGTTAAAAGGTTTAGAGAATTTAAGATAATCAAGTGTAGGATATCTGAGCTAGCTTGTGCGCACCTCGACTAATTTCGGAGCCGTGAAGGTAACGACCGGGCATAAAAAAAATTAATAGTCATTGTAATAATCCTAGAAACTAGGGGTGTGCACGGGTCGGACGGGTCGTGTATCAAAAAAAAAAAAAATTGGCCCTGAACCCGAACCAAACGAGTGTGAATAACCGTCCGCGTACCCATTTTTTTGGTCGGGTCGGGTCCGACCAAAACCGAAGTAATCTATATGAATTGGTCGGGTCGGGTAAGAAAAACAGCACCCCGAGCCCCGAACCGAAAACTGATTTTTTTCAAAATATGGATCCGTACCCGACCGAACCACATGTTCGGCCTGCCCAAAACCCTTCGGGTCGGGTCGGGTCCGTCGGGCCACGGGTTTTTTGCACACCCCTACTAGAAACCATATCAAACTGAAAATTTTATATGGATAGGTTAGTTGTATAATTAAATTTGAATTGTTGCTACTACCATTATTGTAAGTACTTGTCGATGATCTTCATTTAACAGAATTTAATGATCATGGACAACCTCATTACCAGATTAATGCTGATCACTACTAGTAGTACTTTCTAAGAGTTGCGGATTAATTTGTTATTTTAGAATTACTTTCTTTTTGACAAGGTAAATTCTATTCTACTAGAAATAATCTAAGGGAAAGGGGATGGAGCTGGTGGCGTTTGAACCCTCACCCAATGCAATGAGTATTGGGCTGCCACTCCATTTAGCATTTCAGAATCATTTTTTCAGAGAAAGCATTGTTAATGATTATGGAAACTTGTTTGGAAACTTTTTTGAAAACAATCGATTTACAAGAAAAATATTTTCTTAGATTCTGAAAATTAGTACCATTAAAAACTAAAATCGATAAGCTATGAAGATTATCAGTGTCTGTATTTCAAAATAATAAAAATATTTTCTTATATGTCTACTCCCATTTTAGCATGTTTGGGCATCTGATTTTGGATTTTGTAGTATGCATTTCTGTAATTTGCTTGTATGACCGAAATTTTCAATGTCTATTATACTCAAATGCCGAAAATTCAGATCTAGAATTAGCAGTCTCAAAAGAGATAAAATTTGTCAGGCATAGGTCTACGTTGGGGTGAAAGACATCGGTTGCCTTGTGTTTTTTTCGTCTTGCATTAGTTAGATGATATGTTTGGCTTTGTTCAAGATATTTATAATGAATTACGTTATGTAAATGCCATTGGGCTTTTATTCATATAATCTTAATTGTTGAAAAAAAAAGTATACCAAAATGCATTCTGGATGATGAATTGGAATAAGGAATCCAAAAATACCCGGAACGGCTTTTTGGATTTCAATTGCACTTCCTATAATCATTCATCAAAAATCTATTTTGCACATGTAATTCAAATAATTTTGTAAATAAATTGTAATAATAATTGAAGAAGTTATATTCTATCATTCAGACTTCAAAATTGAGAAAAACAATGAGCTCCTAAAACACAACCACAAGTCTTTGAGTTTGTGGTTTAAACCTGCACCATCTTTACGTTTTCAGAACATTTCACTAATGAGTTGCCAAAAGTTGAGCAATTTGTTTTTTGGTAATGCAAGGTGTCACGGGCCAATTACATGTACCTCGGAATAATCCTTACAGCCTCTCTCATAACCGTTTCACACGCTTACGCGATGGGACCGGTGAGGTGGCCCCAAGAGTTGTTGGCAAAGAGAATTGAACCAGAAACCTTAAGATGGAGCAAACACCTAAGTTTCAGGCCAAAGCACTTGGCCAACCCTTCGGGTTAGTTCAGCAACTTTCATTGTTACATGGTCCGTGGTTTTCAAATTTTTTTTTTCCGTATACGTCTTGATCGCAGATTTTAATTGCTACAATCCGATTCCAAATGGGTAATCTAGTTCACGGCTTGTTTTCGATTTTGCAGTACATTTAATGAGATTCTTTTGCTCCTCACCAACTAATATTTTCCTAACACAATCTCATCTATAAAAAGGGTAAGCCTCTAACACAAACTCTGCTTCTGGTTCCTTACTTTCCATCAGATTATTGGTATTTTGATTTGTCTTTGTGCATGCGTTTCAATGAAAACCCATGAGTGTAAATGGTTCACAAAAGCTAAGGCTATTTTTGGCCAAATTCATTGTTATTTGCTCATTTGAGATTCATGATCATATCCTGTAATTCTCTGTTCTTCAATAGGTCTCTTGCCTCAGTTCATGGTCACTTCAATATAGGATAGAACGAAGAAGAACACATCAATTTCCTATCTCGAAATCGTTCTGCTATTCATTTATCTTGTGTTCTTTGATATGGGTTTTCTTCGGGGAAAGCCGGTTGTTAGGATCGCATTTGGAATTATGATAGTCTTGATCATACTCTGCGGGATTTGCACGGCGAAAAGAGTTCCTGCCAATTTTGTGTTTGGTGATTCTTTGGTTGAGGTAGGAAACAACAACTACATTGCTTCTCTATCTAAATGCAACTACGTTCCGTTCGGAATAGATTTCGGTGGGCGGCCAACGGGACGATTCACAAATGGAAGAACCATAGTAGATATTATAGGCAAGTTCTTGTCCTTGTTACTTCTGCTTTTCATCTCATCTTCTATAGAAAAAAGTAGCTAAGTTTTGGTCAAGGTAAATGTTGCAAACTACTATTTAATTTATCTGAAATTTTGTCTAATTTTCCTCTTAAACCAGGACAAGAAATTGGTTTGGAAGATTTTACTCCTCCTTATATGGCTCCAACAACCACCGGAAATGTAACTCTGAAGGGTGTGAATTATGCTTCTGGTGGAGGTGGAATCTGTAATGAAACTGGGATAATTTTTGTGAGTTGTATTTTTTTTCTTCATTTAATAGGCTACTGGATTTACCAATTTATTGAATCAGACATATATGTTTAATCTGGTTGTCTTTTGCTTACAATTTCATATTCAAAACTAGAAGCAAAAATTTCAGAAAATGTTTGGTTGATTGATTTTGAAACTTGAAGAAATTTTAAATGATACGAAAAAGAGCTTAGTTTCGGAAAAACAAATGTTGTTAAATTTCTTTTATCGACGAAATTTTTATTGTTAGAATATATAGTTAGATTAATACCTTAGAGGAGGAGTTACTCCTGAACAAATTTCTCCTAGCACTTAAGTGCACCCCTGATGTTATTGAACCAAAGGCCTCTTGGCAATGTTGTTAAATTCTTGGAAAAGATTTCAGCCAGAAAAATGAATTACAATGTGAAATGATGAGTTTATAGAGTCATAAATAGTTTTTGAAAAGTGTTCATAAAAACCTAAAGCCGGGTCCCTGTAGCAACCTCAAGTTGCTGCAACCTGTAGTGCGCCATCCGAACCTTCTATTTCAACAATCGATGGTTCAGATTCGCTGAAGCATTCTTACAAATAAGGTTTAACAAACATACATGAACGTTTGATTACCAAGATGGCAGCTCGGATGAGGTCGCTACAAGGACTCGGAATCCAAAAATCTATCGCCTTTGGGTTGTGTTTTTTCTTATAGCTTGTGTTTTCCGAATTTTGACACATTGGACATAGATATTCCTCTTGGTTCGATTTACGCAGATCACTCACCAGATTGGAAGGTTAGAAGCAAATTGATCTAACTGTGCTTTTTGACTATTTGCTAGGGTGGTAGATTCAACATGGATGAACAAATAGACTACTTTGCAAACACCAGGCAAGACATAATCTCGAGCATAGGTGGTCCTGCGACAATGAGGCTGCTAAGAACTGCACTCTTCTCGGTCACAATGGGCTCAAATGATTTCATCAACAATTACCTTACGCCTGTTCTCTCAACTCCTGTGCAACAAACGGTTCCTCCAGAGAAGTTTGTGGGCTTCTTAATCGCAAGATTTCGGTCACAACTTACGGTAAATTTTTCTTAAAGACAACGTGGTACTCTGAGGCTAACTCCGGTCATTACTCTTTTCATCAGTTTTGGGTAAAAGTTTGGTATAACACATTGAAAACGTGTCTCAGAGACTCTACAAGTTGGGAGCTAGAAAGATCGTTGTGTCGAATGTGGGGCCTATTGGGTGTATTCCATATCAAAGAGATCTGAATCCATCAGCAGGAGAAACCTGTGTTGCGTTGCCAAATCATCTAGCCCAGTTGTTCAACGGCAGGCTGAAGAACCTTGTACCAGAGCTTCGCAAAAACCTCAAGCGATCCGAATTTCTTTACGCGGATGTTTATCGTATCGTAGACGATATCATTCAAAACTACGAATCCTATGGTATGTCATATTGAGGTTTTTTTGTAACGCTCCATTTCTTCCGATCAACAGGGCGTTTATATCACAAAGTTGTTCAAAGTTGGTTTGATCTGTGCTTATATATAGCTCATTTTGTGATCCAGGATTCCAAAATTCGAATACAGCTTGTTGTAAGATCGCCGGCCAGTTCGGGGGTCTGATACCATGTGGTCCTCCCTCCGACATTTGTCCGGACAGATCCAAGTACGTTTTCTGGGATCCCTACCATCCAACTGATGCTGCCAATATAATCATAGCTATGCGCTTGATGGATGGTGGTTCTGATGATATTTCGCCGACGAATATTCGACAACTTGTTCAATCTTGAACTGAAGACTAGATTGAGATGGCTTCAAAAGATGGTTTCACGTAGAACTTTATGAAGTAGTTTTTCCTTCTCTTTTTCTTGATAAAATCTTTAAGTTAATTTCGTGCC